>NC_091645.1:6197354-6500384 GCF_027580195.1 Bos mutus | reverse complement strand
GAGTCCAGGCAGGAAGTTCACCAGTTTGAGGATGGGAGAGATTCTTAGCAAATATTCATTGGTCTGGAGGTAAGTCTTAGTTTTTAGTACAGCAGGCATGTATAGAAATCAGTCTCACTTCTTAAATTCCATTCTTCTGAGGGCACGTGTATAAGATTTTCCATTTCGTATCATCCGGTTTCATTTTGAATTGGAAGTCTTTCATGATTTCATAATCATACGAGAGAAACACGAAAAAAGGCAGTTACTGTGTAATGTGATGCTCATTCACAATGCAGAAGCAGGGGGCTGTGCAGTCAGAAGAGGCTCATTTATACTGTAGGGAGTTGGATAAGGAAGAAGGTGATGATGGAGGGGAGGAATATGATGGAAGGAGTGAGATTCAGGGGAGATACCCCTGGTGAAAGGAAGAGTGTGTACAAAAGAAAGAAAGAGAGTAGAACACAGCCAGGCTGCAGAGGCGGTGGTGGGAGTTTGGCATTCTTGAAATGCACTGGTACACAGCAGGTCTGTGCGCCCCTAGGGGCTGCAGCCCGCCAGGCTCCTCCTTCCACAGGATTCTCCAGGCAAGAATACTGGAGTGGGTTGCCATGCCCTCCTCCAGGGGATCTTCCCAACCCAGGGATGGAACCTGCGTCTCTTACATCTCCTGCATTGGCAGGGGGCTTCTTTACCACTAGAGACACCTCTGGGATTCATTCTCCTTTCTGAAGATAGAGCATCTGCTGGTCTTTGACGGTTATACTGCTTCTCAATGTACTCACCTAAAAACATGTTAAAAATCATTTATGTTCAAAGGGCCCACCTAGTGCCTCGATTCAGAAATAAATCAACGGAGAAGAGTGTTCCGTTTACTATGCTGTGTAAGAAACTGTTCTACAGGTAGTGGCTTAAAAGGACAATTGTTTTGTTTATGTGGATCAGGAGCTCATACTAGAGTGTTGAGGAAGCCTGTCACACATCCATGTCTGAAGGCTATCTCCTGTTGAGTACAGAATCTGTCTTTGGTGGGCCACTTGTTCTTGCCCAGGGGGCAAGCCAGGGCACTTTAAGAGTCTTCTGGGAGGCAGACTCCTCCTCCAGTTTCCTTGGTCCTGCTGATTCAGCTGGGCCTCCTGTGACCTTCCAGTTGCAGAGCTCCTGCTTGGCACCAGGGGGCGTGCCTGGGTCTTTACTCTCCCTCTAAACAGGGCCTTATAAATGGACTTTTGTGAATGGACTGGTCTCCTGAGGCCACAGTGGCCCCTCTTGACCACCTTTCTATCCTGCTTGTTCTCACCTCTTTCCTTCAGCTCAGAACTAAGCATGAGTTGAGATGCCCTGGTATTTTCACAGAAACTGTAGTCGAGGTCCCTGTTAGATTCCTGATAGTTATCAAACATTTCAGGTTTTTTTTTTTTTCCTTTTCTTCCACCTTCCAGCATAATTTGAAGAAGCTTATCAACCTTATCAAGTCAAAGCTATGGTTTTTCCAGTAGTCATGTACAGATGTCAGAACTGGACCATAAAGAAGGCTGAGTGCTAAAGAAGGCTGATGCTTTTGAACTGTGTTGTTAGAAAAGACTCTTGAGAATCCCTTGGACAGCAAGGAGATCAAACCAGTGCATCCTAAAGGAAATCAACCCTGAATATTCATTGGAAGGACTGATGCTGAAGCTGAAGTTCCAGCACTTTGGCCACCTCATGCGAAGAGCTGACTCATTGGAAAAGACCCTGATGCTGGGAAAGATTGAGGGCAGGGGAGAAGAGGGCGACAGAGGATGAGATGGTTGGATGGGACCATCGACTCAATGGATATGAGTTTGAGGAAACTCCAGGAGATAGTGAAGGACAGGGAAGCCTGGCGTGCAGGAATCCATGGGGTCACCAAGAATTGGACATGACTGAGCAACTGAACAACAAAAAAAATCAAAGGTAAGACTAGAACTATGTCTTATAGGTTTCTTTTTGTAATTTTCACTTTAAAATGATTCACTTTTTTTTGAATATGCAATTCATTCAGAAAGATCAGAATTCTAAGATGAAAGTAGGTAAGTACCAAGAATCCGTTCCACATTGCCATGTTCCTCATAAATGTCTCCAGTTTTGCTAGTGTAGAATCTCAACATCATTGCTGAATTTTAACTGTCAAGTTCCTAGCCGAGTACACTTAGCACAGGAGATGGATTTACCTGCTTGGGCCCTGTCTTAGCCTGTTCAGGCTGCTGTGACAAAATACCATCGACGGGGTGGCTTATAAATAATAGAAATTCCTCCTAGCTCTGGATGCTCAACAGCCTGAGCCTAAGGTGCCAGCAGGTCTGATGTCTGCTAAAGCCTGCCTCCTGGTTCACAGTTGTCTTTTCACAGTGTTTCTACCTGCGGCAGGGGGAAGGAGACTCTCTGGGGTCTCTTTTATAATGTTACGGATTCCATTCCTGCAGGCTCTCCCCTGACGACCCAGTGATCTTCCAAAGGCACCACATCCTAACACCATTATATTGGGAGCTAGAATTTAACATATGAACTTGGGGAGACATGAACATTCAGTCTGTAGCAGGCCACTTCCAAGTCATCTTCTAGGAACATTATTTTTTTTCTTCCATAATGAATTTTATTTTTAAATTTTTATTTATTTTCTATTATTTATTTGACTGCCTCAGGTCCTCGTTGCATCAGGCAGGATCTTTCATTGTGGTGTGTGGACTCTCTAGTTGTGGCACGTGGACTCAGTGGTTGCAACACACAGGCTTAGTTCCTCTGAGGTATGTGGGACCTTACTTCCCCTACCTGGACTGAACCCAAGTCTCCTGCATTGCAAGGCAGATTCTTCACCACTGAAGCACTAGGAAAGCTCCCTAGGTGCACTATTAACATGTTGATATGCCTTGTTAAATGCACAGTCCTAATACATTTTAACCACATGAGTTGCTTATTGCCTTTTTAAGCTCCAGAACCTAGAGGACCAGAGTTATTTGCTATATAAAAGTGCTCCATATAAGGCACCAGTAATAGGACATACGTATGGAGGGAAAAAAGCATTATCATGGTGGAAGAGACAGTCTATTAATAAGAATATTATGCTATTTTTCTAGGTTTTGTGATGGCTGTAGTATCTGTCATTACTTCTACATGTGTCATTTTCCGGGTTTCTTTTGCCATTTTCTAAACACTTGGTTACACAATTTTAATTTGTTATTGTGTGCCCTGTTTTCTTAGGAACCCCACATTGGGAGAACTTCTGGTCGCACACAACTCTGAGCCTCTCCTGATAAATAGCCCAGCAGGTGTCTCACCGCTTTGAGTTACGTGTGGTTTGCCCATCTGCGCAGCGTGAGTGACCCAGACAGCAGAAGGACGGGCCTTGTTTCTCAGTGTACGGTCTTGGCAATTTCTTGGCCCTTGTCCAAGTCACCAGACACACTCTCCATCATTACCATTAACAGCAACGTGTTACAATGCAGCCATTACCACTCATCTACGCCAGCGCCTGAGTTGATGAGTTGAGAGGAGAGGAGGACAGAAAGGGGAAATCTAAAGGCAAGGTGCGGTGGGGGCAGGAGACAGCTTCTCCTTTTCTGCCCTTTCTCCAAAAACTTCCCTAGTTTTATTTCCCATTTGCTCAGCCGTGTGTTCTCACACTCTCCTTTACCTTGAGAGCTGACTGTTGGACGCGCACAAGAGAAGAACGTGAAGGCCTCCAGATAAAGTAGACACGGAATCAACACAGGGTTCCAGTCACTCGTTTTCTTTGACGGGGCTTTACCAGGCTGGATGGAAGAAGAAAAGACAGCCAGGAAAGCGGGAGTTATAAATCAGCTCTGTGCTCTTCCGAGGACTTCTATTCAACTGAAGACGTGTCCAATGCAGGACCTTATGGCTTTCTGTTTTCTTTTTGCTTACATGGAGAAATAACAGTTAATATAGTCAACTATCCCAAGGCAGAAGAGTATTATTAAAAAAAGAATACTTTGCAACATTATTGATTTCTCAAGTAACTGTGAGATATTTTAAGATTTTGATTTAATAAAACATAGTATGATTTCTTTTATGGGATTTTTATGTTTTCCCAATCTTTATCACCCTTGTGTGTTTCTTAGTTGAAAATGAGAGTGTCTACTAAGTATCAGCTGAACAAATCCTGATCTAAGTTACAAAAACCTTTATGGCCACATTGTCATTTTCCTCCACTTACCTCTTTCTGTAAGTAGATTTGTGGGGCAGGGGTCGTCCCTGGAGAAAGAGAACCAGGCATGGCTTTCTTGACATAAGAGAAGCTGCTTTGGGCCCAAGCCCTTGGTGGTCTCAGCCTGGCCATAATGCTTGGTCTTGAACAGGTCTCAGTGATAAACGGTCTTAAGGGAACAAAAGAATGCATAAACAACGGACTGTTAACGGGCAAGAGAAATAACAAGAGCAAAAATATTAGATCTGTCGCAAAGACTCTCAGTTCTCTTTTGATGGTAAAGACTAGCCTAAAGCACGGTCTTGAGCCATTTTGCAGAATCGAAATGCCAACAACTAGATCAACTGGAATCGAAAGGAATGTTGACCTTTTCTGACCCTCTTGACTTCAATCAACTGAAGCTTGGACTCTGCCTACCATCCAGGCCCCTTCATGAATATGCATGTACCAATAGCTTAAACTTTCCCACTTTTGCTGTTCAGAGAAAACACTGCTCTGGGAAAGATCCCTAGTGTTCGCCTCACTTGCAGTGAGTAAAAAAGACCTTCTGCAATTTGGCTTTTCTGTCTTTTGGCAATACCACCAAAAGGCAAACCCAACATTCAGGTAACAATTCTATGTCATTGAGCCTTCTTTATATTTATTCATATTTTTCTATATACACAGCATTTATTATATATACCCAGTATAATGTGATACAGTGTGTAAGAGGAAAGATTGGAGAAGCAAGGATCCCTAAGTTGGTTTGGGGAGTAGGTAAAGAAAACTTGGTCTTCACTGATAGCACAGATGGTGAAGAATCAGCCTGAATTCAGGAGACCTGGGTTCAATCCCTGGGATGGGAAGATCCCCTGGAGAAGGGAACGGTAACCCACTTCAGTATTCTTGCCTGGAGAATTCCACGGACAGAGGAGCCTGGTGGGCTACAGTCCATGGGGTTGCAAAGAGATGGACGTGACTAAGCAACTAACACATACACACGAAGAAAACTTAGAGAGTCATCTGAGCTGGACAGCAGTGCTCTTCAAAGAAGAACCATGTCTGTTCTCCACTCTCTACCTAGCACATGGGAGCTCCTCCGGTATGGCAAAAGGATGTGGAAATGGAAAAAAGAAATTGTTTTGGGTAGAAATAACAGACGTTGTTGTTATTATGTCTCTAAGTCATGTCGGATTCTTTTGCAACTCTGTGGACTATAGACTGAGAAGCTCCTCTGTCCATGGGGTTCTCCAGGCAAGAATACTGGAGTGGGTATCCATTTACTTCTTCAGGACATCTTTTTGACTCAGGGATTGAGCCTGCCTTTCCTACATTGGCAGGCTTTACCACTGAAAGAAACCTCAGGGAAGCCCTGAAGTTATTAACAGACATCCTCAAAGGAGGAGGAATGGCAGAGATTAACATTTACTTTTTATTAAGCCCCTAAAATGTGCTAAAAATGCACAGATTAGAGATAAATCTGAGGAGTGGTGATTAGTTGGTAAGTATGTTCACACCTGGCAGCTCTAGAGTTTTCAGTTATATTCAAAAAGAGGTCATTTACTTGGAAAGAAGCAGATAGCTGGCAACATAATTGGGCTACAGCTGAAGCCCTCAAACCTCTAAACTCAATCTGCATGAGGAAATAAATTCCCTTTGTTATTTAAGCCAGTTTCTGTTATTTGCAACCGAAAGCAGCTGAGCTTTATGTCAGGTAAGATAAAGGTTAAAAGCAGAAAAAAGTGACAGGGTCTCCTTGTTCTGCTCTAATGTGGTCTGAAGAATGGTAGCATCACCATGGAACTTGTTAGAAAAGCAAATTCTTGGGCCCCATCCCAGACCTACTAAATCTGAACCACTGCAGCCCAGATCGACGCCTGATTTGCATTTCCAACAAGCCACAGGTGTTGCTGATGCCCTTGGAAGGCAGACCGCCTTTGAGCAGCTCCTCTGAAATACTCCCCTGGGTGGACGATGAGGCTAAGACTTCATAGCTTTGAGGGATGAATACTAAGTTTTTCTCCTTACCAGAGGTAAGCTCTAACTGTGAACTAATTCAAGTCGATTTCTTTCCAAAAGAGGAGGTGAAGCAACTGGGAGAATATTTCTTCTTTGTATCAGCACATCAGTGATAAAGAAAAGTGTATCCTGTTGTTGCTGACAGTGGGGTCTGGCTGCTCCTAGCTCTAAAATCAATAAAGGGGCAGATGCCTGTCCAAAGGCGGTGTTCCTCCTCCCAACAAGCAGCGGGCAAGAGCTTTTAAATGGGATTTTAGGGTGTATAGGTGGAGGGAGGGGGCTACATGCAGAGACAGCACAGTCAGCTCTGATAGTGACTTGAAATTGCTCAAGCAGCGGTCTGACCAGCATCATCTTAGTTGTTTTTAGTACAGTTAATCTTCAAGTCCAGGGCTGGTTTGTTTCCATTTCTTTGAGGCCTGTTCTCAGAATTGTTGCAGCTTATATTATGGTCTGGTCATCATGTAGTTAATTTCTTCCACTTGGTGAGGGTTTCAGTATCTACAAAACAGCTCAGAAATATAGCTCAGAATATTATCTATGATCCTGGAAGGGGTACTGAAAGCCCTTGACTTTTCTTAATGACCAAACTGTTATTGTTTTTTTCTTGTTTGACTGCTTTTCTTGGCTTCTGCATGTTCTCACTTCTCGGATTAAACGTATTCTTTGGCTCATGTTTTTCTACAGACAAAAGGCAGACTGATGACATGGTGGGGGAAGAACCACAGGGTCTGGCTCCATTTCGCTGTAGGTTCCTTGGCTATTTGCAGGCATAGGTCTCTAAAGATTTTAAATGAGGAGAACAGTTAGTGGGCAGATTCTGCAGAGTTCCCAGAGAGAGGAATCAGTGCAGCTGTAGCACCAGCAGCACGTGACTGATGAGCGCTGCCGCTGGATGAAGCCCTTACAACTGTCTCGTGCTCTTGTGTGCCTTCACACGAGCGCGTAAGTGTGTCATTCCCAACAGAGAAGACAGATTGGCCTAGCTTTGGGCCCCCCGGTCACCGTGTGTTCAGGAGAGAAGGGAACTCATGAACAGCAGATTCACTAAAAATTACAGAAACAGAGCAGGTGAGATACTGCTCTTCCAAGGGAAGAGTTGCCAAACTACAGAAACACAAATGTCCACGATACTGTTTCTAATACAGAAAAGTAAAAAAAAAGAAGTATGTGTGGAATTAAAGATTCTATCAGAAAGCCAAAAGCTGAGTTGGAGCGTAGTTTAAAAAACGCTGCCTGCCACATCAGTAAACAAGGATGTGCAGGCCATCAAGACATCAGTCACTGCCGCCAGCCCCGCACTGTGCAGCCCAGGGGACTGGGGAGGAAGGAGCCGGGATACTGGCCCCAGGAAGCTAGGGTGCAGATCAAAGAAATGATTTCAAGGAGCCCAGACTCTTGCATCTTCCCGTATATAGAAAAGTACTAAGTTCATTAATTTGAGATGTCTGGTTTTCTTTAATTAGCAGCAATCTTTGATGTTCAACTACGAGACTTTTTGTTTGTTTGAACTCTTGTATATCCTGGCTCCTCCCTTACCTCTTTGGAGCAGCCCCTCAAAGGCTGTCTTCTGGGCTTCCGTCCTCAGTGAGTCCATTGAGTAAAACATAATTAGGTTGTGAATTTTTTTTTTTTTTTCAGTTGATGTAAGAACAAAATTTGAGAAGCTATAATACTGATCTGCTGCTGCTGCTAAGTCGCTTCAGTCGTGTCTGACTCTGTGTGACCCCATACACGGCAGCCCACCAGGCTCCCCCATCCCTGGGATTCTCCAGGCAAGAACACTGGAGTGGGTTGCCATTTCCTTCTCCAATGCACGAAAGTGAAAAGTGAAGGTGAAGTCACTCAGTCGTGTCCGACTCTGATCTAATGGGATATATACACTTAATAATAAAAATTTTTAAAGAGCATATGATAGTTATTGTGTATTCATGGCAAGTGTGAGGCTTGTTTTGTATAGCAGAGTTTCACAGTATCAGTGCAACTTATATTTATTCTCTGTGCATTGTCAAGTATTTAGCAACATCCTGGCCTCCACGTATCAGGTGCTAGTAGCATCCCAGCTCTGTTCGTAACAATTACAAATGTCTCCAGATATCGCCAATGTACCCTGGGTCCAAATTGCACTTGGTTTGGTACCACTGACTTAGAGATTTCAGATCTTTTGGAAAAGACATGATCCAGTAAGTATGATTTTCAAGCACTGTTGGGAACAGGAAAGCTTGACATTGATCACAGGAGGCATGGAAAAGTTGGCATGGCTGTTGATAACTTTCTACTGATTCATTTAGATGCAGATGAATGTAAATATCCTCATAATTTAGGAGATGTGTTGTTTTTCCAAAGCATATATCCTATAAGGCAAGAATAACTTTATCAAGATGGTTAACCATTTCCCACTCTTGCTGACTCATCTCAGGATTAAAGACATTTGAAAACAGGATTCTTTCTGAAATGTTGGGTAGGAAGTGAAAGGAGGGAAAGGGGCTATGGATGCTAAGTGGTATTTTCAACATATTTTTCTATCCATAAGATTTTAGAAGAGAAAAACTGTCTTGAAGTCAAACATTTGGCTACACAGATGGTATTGGCAATCATTGGAATTTCTGGACAATAGCTTAAGATGTTGGAATAATAGGCTCTTGGATAATGTAGCCTGTCTCAGTAAAGGAGGAACTTTTTTTTTTTTTTTTTTTTGGTCTGGAATAGTACTTCTCAAAGGGTTCAATTCAGTTCAGTCGCTCAGTCGTGTCTGACTCTGTGTGACCCCAAGAATTGCAGCATGCCAGGCCTCCCTGTCCATCACCAACTCCCAGAGTTCACTCAAACTCTTGTCCATCGAGTCGGTGATGCCATCCAGCCATCTCATCCTCTGTCGTCCCCTCCTCCTCCTGCCCCCAATCCCTCCCAGCATCAGAGTCTTTTCCAATGAGTCAACTCTTCGCATGAGGTGGCCAAAGTATTGGAGTTTCAGCTTTAGCATCAGTCCTTCCAAAGAACACCCAGGACTGATCTCCTTTAGAGTGGACTGGTTGGATCTCCTTGCAGTCCAAGGGACTCTCAAGAGTCTTCTTCAACACCACAGTTCAAAAGTATCAATTCTTCCGCACTCAGCTTTCTTCACAGTCCAACTCTCACATCCATACATGACCACAGGAAAAACCATAGCCTTGACTAGATGGACCTCTCAAAGTGTAGTCTGCGTCAAAATTATTGCCTAGAATACCAATTCATGGGCCCTACTATAAATCTATGGATTCCATTGTGAAAGGGGGGTTGGATATCATTGAATCTGCAACTCTAAATTCATCCTACAAGTGCCTGTTATGTACTGTGGGCTTTGAGAATTCATGGCCTATTAGTTTATCTGTCAATTAAATAGCGCCAAACCAGGCAGTCAGCAAGTGAAAATACATTGAGATAAAGTGAAGAAAGGAAAAAATATCAAGTATCTCTCAATTCTTAAAAAAAAAGTGGTAAACAAGATAAGACCAGGTATACATGTATATTAAATTATGAAATTAAGATTATTACCTCAGATAATACTAATCTTTTAAGGATTACTGAGACTTGCTGAGTTAAAGCTCAAGATTGGAATATGGTGATTTAAGTGTGAGTCTTATTTTTTTTAAATGCTTCTTTCAACCTGGGATTTGGAGCTCTGTGTATCAAGAGTGTATACAATGTGGAAATCTGCACATTAGACTTTAGAGTGTATCTGCATGATGACGGAAGGAGAGAAAGAACAGTGGTGTCACAGTGGCTGCCCACTGTAAGCATGAGGAACCAGCTGCAGAAAAGAACAACACACCCTGACCAGGAAAACACACGGAGCCTCACGTAACATTTGTCAAAACGCTCCTTTGGCTCAAAGAAGAGTTTCTGACAAATTCTTTACTGTCTTTTAGATAATTTCGTCTTTAGAAGAAGATAAAATGTCTCAGGGAACTGATATTTGGGGCCTCACCATGAAGGGAAAGGAAAGAGATTAGCCTTGGGGTAGAAGCTGTCATGTTTGCTAGTTGATCTCATAGCTGGAGAAAGAAAGACCGAGCACAGTCTGAAGTTTGCTTCAAGAAGCAAATTTCAAGAAGTTCAGAGAGAAAAACAGTCATGACACAGCATCTGAAACATCTGGAAGGGAAGTCTATTAGAAAGATTGCAAAGTTTTAAAAAAGAAAAGCAGTTCGCTTTGTACACTTCCAAGTAGCCTCAATGAAGAACAACAGGACATGATTTAAAAAATCAGGGGCATTGTATACAGTGCTGAAGTGACCAGATTTTTTTCTTTTTTGGTAAGGAGCATGTGTGTGGTAGAATAATTTATCAAACTATTAATTTGTTCACTTACTTTTCCACTTCCCATTTCATAAAAAAAAGATCAGGATAATTCATTTCCTCATGAATTTTTCTAAATTGGGAGACAGAAAACAATTTTTCTAAATTGGTCTCATGTTCCATGGTCTCATGTCCAACTAATTACAACCCTCTAGGAAGTTCCCCTGACCACAGAGAGAATAGTAAAGAATATCTATATATCTAAATATGAGATATGTTTCATGTCTTTAAGTTATCCAAAAATCCCTAACATTTTATCATGTAATACTTTTTTTTGTTTGTTTGTTTTTAATTAATTTTTTTTATTGAAGGATAATTGCTTTACAGAATTTTGTTGCTTTCTGTCAAACCTCAACATGAATCAGCCATGGGTATACATATATTCCATCTCTTTTGAACCTCCCTCCCATGTCCCTCAGAGAAGGCAATGGCACCCCACTCCAGTACTCTTGCCTGGAAAATCCCATGGACAGAGGAGCCTGATAGGCTGCAGTCCATGGGGTCGCTAAGAGTCAGACACGACTTAGCGACTTCACTTTCACTTTTCACTTTCATGCATCGGAAAGGAGATGGCAACCCACTACAGTGTTCTTACCTGGAGAGTCCCAGGAATGGGGGAGCCTGGTGGGCTGCCATCTCTGGGGTCGCACAGAGTCGGACACAACTGAAGCGACTTAGCAGCCCATGTCCCTCCCTACCCTACCCCTCTAGGTTTATACAGAGCCCCTGTTTGAGTTTCCTGAGCCATACAGAAAATTCTCCTTGGCTGTCCATTTTACATATGGTAATGTAGATTTCCATGTTACTCTTTCCATGAATCTCACCCTCTTCTCCTCTCTCCCCAATGTAATAATTTTTTCTTTGGCCTCAAGAAGATTTGGGATATAATCATAAATTTTAAAAAATGGAATGAAAGAGAAAAAGCAATATGTCTTTTCTTTTATCCTGCCCATCTATCTTGGGCAAAATAATCCAGACTTTTTTCATGTTTTATGCCTTTCTTAATATGTGCTGATAATAATTCCTCATGTACATTTAAATTATAATCATGAAGTAATTCACATAGACCGCTCTAAAGAAAACACTATGGGCTTCTTATTTCTAATCATTTTCTAATGAAAATGATTTCATTTCTCAATAGAATATTAATAATGATGACAAAGATAATAGTAACAATGATAATAACAAATTCTTATGGAATGGTCTAGTCAAAGCTATGGTTTTTCCAGTAGTATGTATAGGAGATCTAATATGTCCATCCTTAAGGAAATCAGTCCAGAATATTCATCAGAAGGACCGATGCTAAAGCTGAAACTCCGATACTTTGGCCACCTGATGCGAAGAACTGACTCATTTGAAAAGGCCCTGATCTTGGGAAAGATTGAAGGTGAGAGGAGAAGGGGATGACTCGATGGACATGAGTTTGAGTAAATTCCGGGAGTTGGTGATGGACAGGGAGGCCTGGCGTGCTGTGGTCCATGGGGTCGCAAAGAATTGGACACGACTGAGTGACTGAACTGAACTGAATGGAACGGTCACTGTGTGTCAGACACTATTTTAAGCAATTTGTATGTATAAATGCATTTAATCCTCACAAAAATCCTCTGAATTAGGCACTACTCAACTCCCAAATGAACAAACTATAGTTGCCAAGTCAAATATTAATCTTGCACAGAAGTCAATGCTAAATGCATTTAGAAGAAATAAATTTGTATTTAAAAAGAACCATACTTCTAAGACACATTCAGAATTTCAAGTGACCAAATGACCAAAGCCATAGAGGGACTTTTAACAGGAACTCCAATACTATTTCATACCTCCCAATGTTTTCATATTGCAAAATACAAGTCTAAATCGATCAGTTCTTGCCACTTTTCATAGGCTATTGCCACAGGACAACATTAATTACTGTAAAGCTATATCAAAAAGCACTAACTTTGGTTACCTTGAAATATGGCACTTAGCTCTGACGATACTTCCTTGGGGCTGTTCCAGTGCAAAAGCAAATGCAGTTTTTGGATTTTTGTTTGTTTTTGATCGTGCCGTGCAGCATGTGAGATCTTCTTTCCCAGACTGAGGATGAACACGTGCCTCCTGCAGTGAAAGCATGGAGTCTTAACCATTGGATCACCGGGTAAGTCCCTGGATTTTTTTTTTTTTTTTCCTTTTTTTCAGTTTGATTCACCGTTGCTTAAATTATGTAGATTAAAAAAAAATTCTTCAGATGATGCTAATTTCAAAGACAGTACCCATGCCTGATGAGTGAAACAGTCTTTTCTAATGTGGACTAATCATTTCTTGTTTGGTCAGTAAGTCATGTCCAACTCTTTGTGACCCCACGGACTATAACCCGCCAGGCTCCTCCCATAGGATTTCCCAGGCAAGACTACTGGAGTGGGTTGCCATTTCTTTCTCCAAGGGATCTTCTGGACCCAGGGATCAAACCCACGTCCTCTGCATTGGCGGGTGGATTATTTACTACTGAGTTCCCTGGGAAGCCAGACTAATAATAAGAGCTACTAATTATTGAGTGACTACTCTGCAACACAGAATAGTCCCAGATATCTTACATACTTTGTCTCATTTCTTCCCTGAACCGCCTCACAAATTAGTTTTTATACTACTCCTTTCACAGATGAGGAAAATTAGGTGTGAGGAAGTTTTGTAACTGATCAAAATTTATATGTTTTCTGATTAAGCTAGGATTCAAAGACTCTGAAATTAGGGAGTTTCCCATACTACCAAACCTCTCTGATAAGAAAACAATTTGTATTTGGTTTTTAAATATTCCATTTTTGAATTTTGCTGAAAATGTTTTCCTCTGAGGAATACGGACTTTTATATATGTAAGAAAGGAATTTACAGAACTGTATTAGAGGTTGTTTGTGAGAATCTCCAAGGGAATTTGTTTCATTTGATGAAAATTTTCAACTTTGTCATAAAGCTTCCAAAGAGAAACTGGTTAGTGAGGGACATATTTTTCTATCTCACAGGATAGATGTTCAGAGGTTTTATCAATTGATTTTTCCAATCAGATTGCCTAAGTTCATTTACTAGTTGTGTGACACTGGACAATTTCCTTATGTTCTCTGTCTCAGATTTCTCATCTGTTAACTGGGATCATTAACTGTACTGACTTCGTAGGTGTTTGCTAAAATAAAGTTAGGAAATACATGCAAAATCCATCGTAATGCCCTGGTATACAGTAGATAACTATACTGACTTTATAGGTGTTTGTTAAAATAAAGTTAGGAAATACATGCAAAATCCATCACAATGCCCTGGCGCACAGTAGATGGTCAAATAGACCTTTGCTAGCTGTTGTGTTTTTTGCCATGTAGGATCTGAGTTCCCAGACCAGGGATCAAATCCATGTCCCCTGCGTTGGAAGGGGATTCTTGACCACTGGACCGCCAGGGAAGTCCTGCTAGCTGTTACTTTAACATAAAATTTCATGATGGAGTCTACATAAATACAGAAAGTGTGAACATCGAATAAACTTGGGACTTTGATAGCTGTCGTCACCCATCTGATTCTTCTGTCCTATGGCAGATGGCATTGGCTGCCCATGCCCATCTAGCAACTGTTTTCCTCTCCTTTTTGCTTTGAAAGCAGTGTCTGCCTCTCATGATAGATACTTGGCATTGTGGACATCATGTTCAGCCACTCATGCACGTAGAGTGTGGGCATATCACCATTCCTGATAAATGGGACCTGAAAATAAGTCTTCTTGGAGACCTAAAGCTAAGTTTTCCTCCTGGGAAAGAAAACTTTTTTTTTTCTTTTTCCTAAAAAAAAAAAAAAAAAATAGCACTCTAGGAGAAATTGTCCTTTTTTGGATGTGGCAGAATATAGTGCCTGGAACTGTAGCAGTTGTTTTGTGATTATGTGGAGGGATTGGCAAAAAGAATAAGGTTGAGGATGGCAGAGCTTCAACAACGTGTATTAATTTCCTAGTTATGAGCTACTACAACGAAGTACCGTAAACTGTGGGACTTAAAACAACAGAAACTCAAATTCATTCTTCTATGTTTTGAGTTTCTGTTGTTTTAAGTCCCACAGTTTACCGTACTTATTTGTGGCAGCTCACATCTAGGAAATTAATACACATTGTTGCAGCTCTGCCATCCTCAACCTTATTCTTTTCTCCAATCCCTGCACGATGGTGTGTAAACTGGTGGGAAGTTGCTGGGTAGCACAGGGACCCAGTCTGGCACTCTGTGACGATCTAGAGGGGTGGAGTGAGGAGATATGTATATAATTATGGCCGATTTGCGTTGTTGTATGGCAGAAACCAACACAACATTGTAAAAGTAAAAAATAAACAGAAACCGATTGCCCCACAATTCTAGAGGTTAGTAGTCTGAAATCAAGGTATCAGCAGGGCCATGCTGTCTCTGAAAACTGTCCAGGAATCTTTCCTTGCCTGCTCCTAACTTCTGGTGATTTCTTGGCAACCTTTGGCTTTCCTCGCCTTTAAATACATTAGTCCTCTGTCTTGATGGGTGTTTGTTTACAACCTGTGTTTTCTCTATGTTTGTTTATAACATTTTCCCTCTGTGAATGTCCGTTTCTATATCCAAATTTCCCTTTTTTTATGAGGACTCTAGTCATCTTGTGTTGGAGCCCACTTACTTAATCTTGACTCCCTCTGGTAAGGCCCTATTTCCAAATGAAGTCACATTCTTAGGCACTGGGGGTTGCGTCCTCAGCATATCATTTTGCGAGGATGCGATTTAACCCACAACAGAGTAGAGAGACATGGTCCTTGTTAATGTCAGGGGGTCACAGCACTAATCCTAGTACTGCCTCTTCTCATGTCTTTCTCTCTTGGGTGAGACATTTTGTTTTGGTATGGTTTAAGCCACTTTTAGATGGGTAGTCTGCTACTTTCAGCTGGAATTACCTTCCCCGATCCATGTACCTTAGTTTTAAAATTTTTATTATAGCACCAAAATGTATTACACAGAATAATGAAAGATTTGAGTTGTGAGTCCAGATCTATCTGGCTCCAAAGCTAAAGCATTTAATCATTCTTCTATATTGCCTTGTTCATTCATTCAAACATGACTGCATCTATCCTTTATAATTCCAACTCAGTACAGTAACTTTTATCTTAGTAGAGACCTAATGGCCATGCAGAACTGAATTTATTTAAAATGAATCCTTCTTCACAGTGAAATGTTCTCCTCATCCCAGAAAGATAATAGAGCAATGAAACAACTATCAACCTAAGATTTTTGATATTCATGTCTTTCAAGGTGCTTTCTCTTCTCAAATCCATCTTTCTAGATATGTAGCCTCACATCCCAAGGGAAATATTATTGTCATATAAGCAG
Organism: Bos mutus; assembly: GCF_027580195.1. Taxonomy (NCBI): domain Eukaryota; kingdom Metazoa; phylum Chordata; class Mammalia; order Artiodactyla; family Bovidae; genus Bos; species Bos mutus. Next base: position 6,484,544 of record NC_091645.1, on the reverse strand, counting down.
TACTAAATCCAACTCCAGCTCCCTTTACTATTTACTCAGCCTCACCCAGAGCAGGCTGTTCTCTGGAAGCAGCTTAAAACCTTTTCTTCACGTCAATATGGCTCCAGAGACAAGTTGGAATCCACCCCATATCTTTAGAGTTTCGAAGTCTGTTAGCTTCCTCTTCCTTTTCTTCTACACAGGTCTCCCTCTTATGGGTAGAGGCAAAGAACATTTTTGGCACAGCTTTTAAATCAGAAGGAGACATTCCCTGAGGTTCTGAAGTCAGAAAAATAAAAACATTTAATATAGAGTTCTACTTTAGTTCTTTGGGTTCAATCAGTGAGAAAGAAGAGCGCCTTTCATGAGTCCTGCTCTCTCTCTCTCACACTTAGCACATTGAGCAAGACATACCCTCACTAGAAACTTACCTCTAGTGTGGACACAGCCACTTTAACAAGTCATTATAGTATGTGATAAGTCATATCTTAGGTAATGTGCAAGGTCCTAACAAGACACAGAGAAGGAACAATGAATAGTCAGAGCCTGTAGGAAGGTACACTCAGCTTTTGAAATCTCTGCCATGTCTTGAAGGTTGAGAAATAGTTTGTTAGGTAGAAGAAAGAAAAGGAAAAAAGGAAAAGCCAAGTCTGCTCCAGAGCGGGGCGAGTGTGAACAGAGCCATGTGAGAGACAGTGTTCTTCATTCTTCAGCACGCTTTTCCCCTGCAGGAGGAGAGCATGGTTGAAGGCCAGCAGGAGTTTGAGGCTGGACAGGGCCATGAGGGGCATCCCCTGCCTCACTCTCCCTCTGTGCCAGGGCAGACAGATGGCGGCAGGGAATGAAGAGCCCCACCCTCGCCTTGCCCAGTGTCTCTGCACCACTGCCGTCTGTTCTGCTACAGAGCTTTCTAACTGGGGCTCAGGCTTTTCCTCCTCAACCCTTCAAATTCGACTCAAGGCATTTTTGCTGGTTTCTGTGCACCTCCCTTTGTACGTGACTCCTGTTCTCTCTCCCAGGAACATTCCTGAGCATCCTTCAGGTAAGCACAATTCACAGTCCTTGCAGGCTTCCTCCTTAGCCCTGCCACTGGTGGCCTTCCTGGAGGCCATATCACAGACGCTTTGTGCAACATGCTAAGGAGTCTGGATTTTATTTTGAGGCCAGTGGTGAACATTTTATAATCTGTGAACAAAGCAGTGACATGAGCAGATTTGCGTTTTGGGAACTATCTCTGGTTATGTAATAGGGAAGAACAAGCCTGGCGCCATACTGCATCTATCCTTTTAGCTCTAACCTTTGTGTCTGTTGCTTGTGCTAAAAATGACTAAAAGAATGTTGCCTATAGCCTGAAATGTGTATGCTAGTCCATTCTCCAGACTTTGACTTTTAAAGGTATAACACTTTTCTATTCATACAGAGATGAATAGTTGCAAGACAGAAAGATTCTTCTGAAAGAAAGAAAGTGAAGTTGCTTCTGTCGTGTCTGACTCTTTGAGACCCCCTGGACTGCAGCCTGCCAGGCTTCTCTGTCCATGGGATTCTCCAGGCAAGAATACTAGAGTGGGCTGCCAACTTTTGTCTTGTTGGAGGTTTTCAGTAGCATTGTGACCACAGCCCTGGTGGATAGGTATTAGAACAAAGAATTCCTGCACCAAGATGTTTACAACAAGCGGCCACTCTCTCCTCCCCTTTAAATACTTACAGAAGAAGCCTGAATTCTAACTCAGGTAAGGCAGTTCTTTGGAACACTAGTCTCCCATCTTCTTGGTCTGCTGGCTTTCCCGATAAAGTCACTATCCCTTGCCCCAGCAACCTCATCTCTCAGTTTCTTGGCCTGTCACACTGGGAGTAGTCTGAGCTTGTACTCATATGATAGCAGCTGCAGTGGAGAAGCAAATTGGAAGATAATAAGAAGGGAAGAAGGAAAGTTGATGGGCAAGTTCAAGATGGTTGAGACTGAGAGGGTAACAGGCAGGAAGGCCAGGGGTCTCCAAATAGAGGAAATAGCCTGCAAGTGTCAGACATTTTTATCTCTCTTAAGCGGCAGGAGGAAACAAACTAGCAATATTTTTTCCTTCTCTACACAAATTTAAAGGGAGGTTTCTCTTAAAATATTGTGTTGCCATAATGACACCCGGCTTCGCCTGAAGTTAGCTATTCTCGAGTCTAGAGATAACCAATGCCTTTTTCTTATGGAAATGTTTGTCTTAAGCTATGCTAATGTACTATGCCTTTACCCCAAACTGTCTCCAAGTCGGTTCTGCCTCTTGGCCCAGAACCTACTTGACAAACCAGTATGGATATTGTTCCCTAATCTATGTAAATGAAACTATTTGTATGGTGGTCTGCCCTTCTTCAAGATTCAAGTTAATCATTTTATGGCCCAGGATAAACCATTTGGTGCCAAGATTATCCCTAAATGCATCTTATGGGTGAGGGCCTGGTGCCATTCTGAATTTTAAGACACTCCTTTCTTTCATTAACAGACTGCTAGTGACTATATAACATCCAGCTAAAGACTAGCAGAGGGATACTCTTTCTGCCCCTTCTGATGCCTATGTCAGAAGCTTTCTCTATCTCCTTTATACTTTAATAAAACTTTATTACACAAAAGCTCTGAGCGATCAAGCCTCGTCTCTGGCTCGGATTGAATTCTTCTCCTCCGGGGCCAAGAATCCTGGTGTATTCAGCGTGATTCAACAACAACCTTTCATCTTGGGCGCTCGTCCGGGATCCTTCAGGACAAGGTAAGGATGCTTGGAGCTTTAGTTCTTTGTTCTCTTAGCGAACACGTTTTCTGCTGTGCTTTACTAACTCTACCGTGTGCTTGTGTGAATGAATGGCATGCCCTGTGTGAAACAAGTAAGGAGCCCTGCTCTGCGGTTCCACGGTGATCTCATACGGCTTATGGCAGAAACCTGTCGGAGCGTTATACCGACCTGCCAATGCCAAGAGGCACCCAATGTCTCCTTAGAAATGGGCAAAGCGTGTGGACCGAACTCTCCTTTCTCGGTCAAACTTTTCGGTCTCTTTGACCATTTCATAACTCCTTGGGAATTAGAAGTACTAACCTAATCTATCGGATCATAGACTTTCAAGGGACTTGTGATCTATACTGTTATTGTGTACTGTGGCTTAGGTCCCAAACTTGGATTGGTAGTCAAGAAAGTGTCTAGCCTCGCTAGGAATCGAAAGTTCGGAAGCTAGATGGAGCTCTAGCTCCCAGAACATCTCTGAGGTTAAAGGTTACTCAGATTGGGACTGCGATGGGTTTTTTTTTCTTTGGTAACACCGGCTCTTAGTGGATCAGAGGAGGCTGTTATACTGGTGTGGTGATGCTTGGAAAGAACATCTCAGTTTTATGTTCGCGTCGGTCTTATTGTGGTCAGGAAATACTCAGGGTCGTGCACAGGCACTCAGGTGACGAATGTTTCCTACAGCGGTCTTAGCTTGGGAGGCATTCCGGAAGGTTACTCTGATTCACCCCGGGTGACATCAGAGGCAAGCAAGATTAAGGGTGAAGAGCTGGACGTCAAGTAGGGATGCTATCAAGTCTACCCCTGGTACATCCCCACCCCATCTCGGTGGTAGAACCGGGAGGGACGAGTACGGCGCCTGCGTCGGTAAGGGACAGACTAAGTCCGACCAGGAAGGAAAAGCTTTTGGTGTAAGGTCTGTCTACACCCCATCTAGAGCAGGAGGGACGCCTCTGGTAGAAAAAATGGTGCTGGTCGCTTTTTTTTCTCTCTTACAGATGGGAGCTAACAATTCCAGCCTCACTCCTTTGAACTGTATCCTGAAAAACTGGGATAGATTTGATCCCCAGGGCTTAAAGAAGACACACCTGGTCTTCCTATGTGATACTGCATGGCCACGGTATCCATTGGAGGACGGTGACAGTGGCCAGTTGGAGGGTCTCTTAAGTATAATACTGTTCTACAATTAGACCGGTTCTGTAAGGAACAAGGAAAATGGGTAGAAGTAACATATGTGTTGCCCTTTTTCTCTCTCTGAAATATGCCAGACTTATGTCCTAAGGGTATAGATTTGGGTGTGAAACCTTCAGCTCCTCCCTATCCTCTTACTTTGCCCCCGTACCTGGGACTCCAAACTGGGATTCAAACTGCCCACATGGAGGTCCAAACAACTCCTGTCTCAGTACGACCTCAGACTACTCTGGTTTCAGTAGAAACTCAGACCATCAAAAAGCGATGAGATTCAAACTGCCCACATGGAGGTCCAAACAACTTCTGTCTCAGTACGACCTCAGACTACTCTGGTTTCAGTAGAAACTCAGACCATCAAGTAAGCAATGAGATGGAGGACAGAAGACAAAGAGAAGAGGAAAAACAGGTTTCTCAATCTATCCCTGGGATCATATGCAGAGCAGCCAGAGAGACTGAGGAACAGCCACACAAGCTGTTGCCTCTTTATGAAACACCCACCGGGAGAAATAATCAGTCCATGAGAGTTAATAAGCCTTTTTCTTATCAAGAAATACAAAGAATCAAGGAGGATCTGGGAGACTATTTAGAGGACCCAGAAAAATATATCAGAGCTTTTAAAGGTGTTACTTTGCTTTATGACCTCACTTGGAAGGATGTGATGTATATCTTGGGACAAACGCTGACTCCTGAGTCAAAGACTCGAGTTTTGGGAAAAGCGGTTGCTTATGGAGATGAGTGGCTTGGTAATGAATCAGTAGGGAAGAGGGAGAATGAGATAGCGGCCCTCCCCACTGGGAATCAGGCGGTCCCAACTATAGAACCAGACTGGGACTACAACACAGCTAAAGGAAGATGGGATCAGAGTCATTTTGTTAGATGTATTCTTGAAGGACTTAGGCAGGCGCGTTCTAAGCCTTTAAACTATGGCAAATTGGCAGACATAGAACAGGAGGAGAAAGAAGCTCCTGGTAAATTCCTAGATAGACTGAGAGAAGGCCTTCGCAGATTCACTGAGATTGATCCCGAAAGTGAAGAGGGAAAAGTGATCTTAAAGGATAGATTTCTCACTCAGTCGGCTCCAGATATCTGCCGTAAGCTATTAAAACAGGCGTATGGACCAAATCAGTCTTTAGATACTCTGTTACAACTGGCTCAGACAGTCTATTATGGTAGGGAATATGAGGAAAAGAAAGAAAGGCAAAAAAAGACAAAGGAAAAGGCGGAAGCCTTCGCCATGGCTATGAAAAACGTTCTTAAACAGCCTGAGAAAAATGCCCAGAGGGGCCCAGGTGAAAAGGGATGGGCTTGCTACTGCTGTGGAAAGGAGGGGCACCTCAAGCGGGATTGCCCTCAGGCATCTAAGCCGCCCCCGGCTCCATGTCCGGTCTGCAAAGGACCACACTGGAAGAGAGACTGCCCCCAGAGGCGTAGGTCTCCGGGTCGGACTCTCAAGACAATCAGGACTGAAGGTGCCCGGGGGTCCCCACACAAGCTCCCGTCCTAATTACACCTGAGGAACCCCGGGTATTAATAGTTGTGGGGGGCCAATCCGTCGATTTCCTTTTAGATACTGGGGCAACTTATTCTGTGCTTACTGAAGCCCCCTGGCCCACTTTCTTCCCGATCCGCTTCCGTAATGGGACTGTCTGGATGAGCCAAAGGTATTATTTCAGTTATTCTTTATCTTGCAACTGGGATTCTGTGCTGTTTTCACACGAGTTTCTGATTGTGCCAGAATCTCCCTCACCCCTTTTGGGAAGGGATATACTGAGCAAGGTCCATGCCTCTGTTTTCATGAATATGGAGCCCTCCCTTTCTCTCCCTTTAGTTGAACAAAATGTAAATCCTAGAGTATGGGCTGATGGAAAATCTGTGGGTCGAGCACAAAATGCTATTCCTGTAGTTGTTAAGCTCAAAGACCCACACGTATTTCCACATAAGAAGCAGTATCCACTGAAACCTGAAGTTAAGGAAGGGTTAAAACCCATCATCGAAAATTTAAAGGAACAGGGACTATTAATTCCCTGTAACAGTCCTTGCAACACTCCTATTTTGGGTATAAAGAAATCGAATGGTAAATGGAGACTAGTTCAAGATTTTCTGAATAATAAATGAGGCTGTAGTTCCTTTACACCCCGTGGTGCCTAATCCTTATACTCTATTGTCTGAAATTCCTGAACGGGCCAAATATTTCTCAGTAATTGATTTAAAGGATGCCTTCTATTCAGTGCCTTTGGTGGAAGAAAGTCAATTCCTATTTGCCTTTGAAGACCCTACGCAGCCAGCTTCTCAGTTAACCTGGACAGTTTTGCCCCAGGGATTTCATGACAGTCCTCACTTATTCGGACAAAGTTTGTCACGGGATCTACAAAACTTTAATAGCTCTGAAGCAGTGGTGTTACAATATGTAGATGATATTTTGCTCTGTGCTGAGACAGAGGAAGCTTGTTCGTGAGCCTCAGAAGATTTCTTAAACTTTCTGGCAGACTGTGGTTACAAGGCATCAAGAGAAAAGGCTCAGCTTTGTCAACAATCGGTTAGATATCTGGGCCTAATCATATCAGAAGGGACTAGGGCCATAGGCCCTGAGAGAATTAAACCTATACTAAATCACCCCCTACCTATGACTTTAAGACAATTGAGAGGATTTTTGGGAATCACAGGTTACTGTTGCATTTGGATTCCAGGTTATGGGGAACTTGCCCGGCCTTTATACAAACTTATACCTGAAACTCAGCAGGCCCAAACCGACAAACTGGTTTGGTCTCCAGAAACTCAAAAGGCTTTTAAGGTTCTTCAGACTGCTCTCCTGCAAGCTCCAGCTCTGAGCTTGCCCACAGGGTCAGAATTTAATTTGTCATTGAAAGAAAAGGTGTGGCATTGGGAGTTTTGACACAACCCGAGGGCCTCACCAGCAACCTATTGCTTATCTAAGCAGAGAATTAGATGTAGTTTCATGTGGGTGGCCCCACTGCCTAAGAGTAATTGGGGCAGCGGCTTTATTAGCACCGAAGCTTTAAAAATAATTAATGGACTAAAACCTTACTGTACTGACTTCTCATGATGTGAGTGGAATCTTAAATTCTAAGGTTAATATTTGGATGACAGACAGTAGGCTTCTTAAGTATCAGTCATTGTTGTTAGAAGGACCAGTAACTAAGCTTTAAAGTTTGTGGAAATTTAAATCCTGCCACTTTCCTTCCTGAGAAGGAAAATGAAACACCTGATCACGATTGTTCTCAATTCCTAACTTTAAACTATGCAGCTCGGGAGGATCTAAAGGATATCCCATTAGACAATCCTGACATGGAAATATTTACAGACCACAATATACTGAGGAAGAATTAGAAAGATATGAAAAATGAGGAGCAAAGCTTACTGATAAAGGACGGTTACAGTCCGAGGATGGATGATTAATAACTCCTGAAAATGCTCAGTGGAAAATTCTTAAGGGACATCAGAGTTTTCATTTTGGTGCAGAGAGTATTTACCAAATGGCTTCTCGTTTGCTTCAAGGTAAAATGTAATGAAAACTTTAGAGAATATTATCAAAAGGTGTGAGATTTGTCAGAAAAATAACCCAAAGACTGAAAAGCTAGCAAAATCTGGATTACAACGAAGTGGGAAGTATCCTGGAGAGGATTGGGAAATTGATTTTACTCATATGCCAAAAGCTAATGGATATTCTTGCTTACAAGTTTGGGTAGATACTTTTACTGGATGGATTGAGGATTTTCTCTGTCATAGTGAACAGGCTAAGGAGGTTATAAAGATTTTAATCCATGAAATTATCCCCAGGTTTGGGCTGCCACGGAGCCTTCAGAGTGACAATGGCTCTGCCTTTAAAGCTGCTCTAACTCAGGGAGTGTCTAAAGCTCTAGGAATAGAATATCATTTACACTGTTCCTGGAGACCCCAATCCTCCGGAAAAGTTGAAAAGCTAATGACATTATCAAAAGACATCTGCATAAATTAACTCAAGAGACGAGGACAAATGGATTAAAGTCCTACCCATAGCTTTAATGAGGGCTCGAACTACTCCCAAAAAAGAGGGACTGTCCCCCTTTGAATGTATTTATGGAAGGCCTTTCTTACGCACAGACATTGTTATAGACCCTGAAGCCTTGGAATTAACTAATTATGTAACTCAGCTCTCAGCTTTTCAACAGACATTAACAGAACTCCGGAGACGACTCTGACCCAGCCTCCGAGACAAGCAAGCCTCTATTTGAGCCAGGAACCGAGGTCCTCATAAAAACATTGGGATCTGGGGGCCCATCCCTCGAGCCTCTCTGGGAAGGTCCTTACCAGGTTATTCTTTCCTCTCCCACAGCTGTCAAAGTGCCAGGAATTGATTCGTGGGTACATCATACTCGAGTTAAGAGGTGGCACCCTGACCAAAATTAAGTGACTTCATTTTATGTCTTTACTTTCTATGCTCTGACTTTGTACCTTTTAGATGGGCCTGATAACCTATGTGAGCTTACTTCTGCTGACTCCAAATATCCTGAGTCTGCCGTTGGATCCTCAAGACAATGTCTTCCTGTCCTGGGCTCACTCTTATGCTGCATTCCACAATCAGTCTAACTGCTGGGTCTGCGGAGCGCTTCCCTCTTCGTCAGTGGAAGGCTTCCCGTGGTGGACATCCCCACTTCAAGGAAAAAGACTTTCTCAAGTCTGTGAATACCTTCGACAACAATCACATGCGATGCCTCTTCGTCATCTGATGACATCTACCAACCCTAAAATGGACTGGTGCAACACTTTGTACTCTAACTATGGACATAATGTGACTTTTAATTTTGATTATACATTGTCTCGGTTCAATGACTATTTTGCTACATATAAGGTAAATAGGTCTAGATCTAATGGCTTTTTACCTGATATTTATCAAATATGGGATGAGGTTACATGGCTAACTCCTGAAAAAAAGGACGTTTAATATCTACTGCCTCTATATGCTGAGAACAAACAGAGCCGTCCCCAAAGTTAGCCAACAACTTAATTACAATGATTGGAAACAAATGGGGTATTTGTCTCAGGAAACATGCAATGTAGTCATTCCCGTGTTTTCCAATCCCAATTCAGGTTCTCCCTTTGTCTGGCCAGGCACGAATTGGGACTGGATATCTCAGTCGCGCTGGCTTGCTCCTAACGGGACTTATTGGATATGTGGCTCTTACCTATGGGCATGGCTTCCCTCTGGTTGGATAGGAGATGCACCCTGGGTCTAGCCTTTACTCACGGCTTTATATTTTCAGAGCTTCCGGAAAAGCCTGCTAATTTACCCCACCTTAGAACTCGTGGGCAAGGTCTGTATTTTATTGGTATGATTATTTGGCTGCAGCGTTTGTTCCCTCTTTGGGAACTACAGATGTTATGTTACGAGTGGATGCTTTGACTAATTTTACTCAACAGGCATTACAAGATTCTCAAAAGGCTATTTCAGCTCTTAATGCTGAACAAGCACAAATTAGAAAGGTGGTTTTACAAAACAGATTGGCTCTAGATATTCTGACAGCTGCACAGGGAGGAACTTGTGCCATTGTTCATACCCAATGCTGTACATATATACCTGATATGAGCACACCTAATGTTACTCATTTTACTAACCACATGAACAAGATGATTAGGGCCATGGACACTCCTGAAGCCTCAATTGCTTCACTTTGGAAAACGTTAACTAATTCCCCATGGTGGACAACTATCTTAATTACAATAATTCTGGTTGTTTTGTTCTTGCTGTTTGCTCCTGCATCTGTAATTGTATAACTGGATTTGTTTCTAGCCGCATAAAAGCTTTTAAGTTACAAATGGTTGCTCAAACTCCTGCTACTACTGTAGCTTCCTCCAGCTACTATTTGGGGCCCCTGGATCAGATATCCTCAATATGAGGATTAGGAGAATATGTTGCCTCACCAATTTAGGGACAACGCCCCTTGTCAGCTCGGAAGTAGTTATGGAATGAGAACGACGCCCCTTTTCCCTAGGCAACATAATTCTCCTAAAAGAAAAGGGGGGAATGAGAGGGTAACAGGCAGGAAGGCCAGGGGTCTCCAAATAGAGGAAATAGCCTGCAAGTGTCAGACATTTTTATCTCTCTTAAGCGGCAGGAGGAAACAAACTAGCAATATTTTTTCCTTCTCTATACAAATTTAAAGGGAGGTTTCTCTTAAAATATTGTGTTGCCATAATGACACCCGGCTTCGCCTGAAGTTAGCTATTCTCGAGTCTAGAGATAACCAATGCCTTTTTCTTATGGAAATGTTTGTCTTAAGCTATGCTAATGTACTATGCCTTTACCCCAAACTGTCTCCAAGTCGGTTCTGCCTCTTGGCCCAGAACCTACTTGACAAACCAGTATGGATATTGTCCCCCTAATCTATGTAAATGAAACTATTTGTATGGTGGTCTGCCCTTCTTCAAGATTCAAGTTAATCATTTTATGGCCCAGGATAAACCATTTGGTGCCAAGATTATCCCTAAATGCATCTTATGGGTGAGGGGCCTGGTGCCATTCTGAATTTTAAGACACTCCTTTCTTTCATTAACAGACTGCTAGTGACTATAACATCCAGTTAAAGACTAGCAGAGGGGTACTCTTTCTGCCCCCTTCTGATGCCTATGTCAGAAGCTTTCTCTATCTCCTTTATACTTTAATAAAACTTTATTACACAAAAGCTCTGAGCGATCAAGCCTTGTCTCTGGCTCCGGATTGAATTCTTCTCCTCCGGGGGCCAAGAATCCTGGTGTATTCGCGTGATTCAACAACAACCTTTCAAGACCACGAATGGTGATGGGGAGCTGATCAAAGGGGACAGAGAGGTGATTCTAGAGTCAATCAGTAGATTCAGTGTCATGTAACCACCAGTCACCATAATGGACTTAGGTCAGTTTTCTCTTTTATTTCTTAAAAGGAACTCCCAATTTCTACACAGCTACTCTTTATTTTATCCCTTAAATCCCTCTCCCCAATTAAAATAAGCAAGCAATTATTAATCCACAGAAATAAACTTTTAGGGCTGACTTTGACATCATCTGAGGCAGCTCTCGCATCGATGACCAAACAGAGGTGACATTTTGCTGTGACCTCGAACACAAAGAGGTGTTCCCCTGCCCTCTGTCCGCTCTGCATGCCATTACACAAGGGCTTTGGTTGTTCTTTCCACTCCTTATTTTCACTTAAATAAATTCTCAAACAGAAGCATGCACTGCTTCCACAATCCGCACTCTTTCTCCAGGGGGTGGGTAGGGTTGCAGAGATGTGGAGAGAGGGACGGGAAATCCATCCACGAGCAGCAATGGCCCTGCTTACCCACTGAGCCCCATCCTAAGTCACCAGGCTGTACAACCCTCTCCTGAATTGTTCGGTTCTGCACTATAATCCTGCTTCCAGCCCAGTGGTTATGCCTCCCCTTGGAAAGCTCACACTTCTGTCTGTCTGGGGATGGCATTAAATGGAATGTCACCCCAGTGCTGCCTTTGTGGCTTTCCATCAGCATCTCCCATTAAGTACAGCCAAGTGGGCACCTGATGGCCTGTGTGAAAGAGGCAGTTTCCCAATTATAAGGAATTCTAATGGTTTAACAGCCCCAAACCCTGTCAAACATGTCTACTGAAGGAAGATACTGCTTTTAAGCTTGTTACAGAATATGATTCCCTTGGTATAATAGCTCTCTGTACTTCAGTATTAATCTTTAAAAGCCTGCCTGCTCCTCTCATATCACTAGCAGCTGTTGTTAAATTAAATTTCTAAGGAAAATAAACAATTCATCTTTGGGGGATTCAGGCCTAAAGAGTTTTGCAAATGTCAAATTACCTTTTCTGGGTTCACTCCAGGAAGGCTTCACTTCTTTTTATCCATTCTCTATAACTAATTCCAGGGTATGAAGATGTTTCAAAGTTTTGGGATGAATCTATATTGTCTACATTCCATTGTCCTTGATGTACTTTAGCATTTCTGTAATCTCTCCCATAGAGAAAAAAAAATCCCCAGCCTTATTTTTTTTTTTTCTTCCTGTGGGCTTTCTCCTTTGTACAAAATGAAATGGACCTTCAAAAGGGTCTCAGTAAATAGTATTTCTCTTTCACAGCTGAATACATTTGCAGCCTTTTTAAAAAAGCAAACATTGTCAGCTATAGTGCATTCTTAGGCTTTATGATCTAGAAGGGACTTTCAAGTTTCCACTGTCTGATATTTTGCAAACCAAATCATATTGCAGACTCAGTGGTCATCATCCACCAGATAAAATATAGAATATGTGTCAGGAAGAGGGAAATCTGAACCTTATACTCCCACAGTGATGAATGGTGAAAAAATAGTCACTCAGGGGTAAACAATTTGCTGCATTGGTCAGTGATCAGTAGAATGGAAAACAGACCTAATTTGCAGAGAATAAAATGGGATAAAGAGAGAGTAAAGACTTGCTCAAGGTCGCACAGCCGGTCATTGGCTGTCTGAAGATGCGACCTTGAGGCTATTGGTTATGCTCTTGGTATTTTACATCATAGCTGCTACTTGGTTCATTATTTAGATCAAGTGAGACTTTGTCAGTTAAAAAAGACTAAAGTGCCTTTCTTTTCTTAAACACTAAACAAACATCTATGAGTGTCTGAGAGGTCTAAGTTTGAATTCTTACTTCTCCACTATATAACTCAGGGTAATATGCTACAATAGCTTTCTAAGCTTCAATGGTAATATACTAACAGTACATATGTACCATACCATAAATATTAAATGATAAATGCATGCAAATGTTTTTGTTGAAGCCTGATACTGTTGCAGGAAGAGGGACCCCTTGCAGGGCTCTTGAGTGAGTTTCTGCCTAACACTCAGAAATTATTTGAGGAGACACATGCGATGACAAAGCAAGAGACTTTTCTGGGAAGGAGCCCCCGGGTGGAGAGCAGCAGGGTGAGGGAACCCAGGAGGACTGCTCTGCCGCGTGACTGCCAGGGGTTTATGCTCCCGGATTGTCTCTGGCCAATCATCCTGTCCCAGGGGTTCCTGGTGACTCATGTGTCACTTGGCCAAGATGGATTCCAGGGAGGGTCCTGGGAGGTGGCAGGGCACCTGGTGCCCCCTTTTGACGTTTCTCGAACTCTTCCGGTTGCTGGTGGCTTGTTAGTTCCATGTTCCTTCCCAGGCCCTCCTGTCGGAAAGTGACTCAGGCAAACAGTTACTGTGGTGCCTGCGTCGTGGGCTCAGTCAGTGTTTCCTCTAAAAACACCACGCTCGACAAAAGTCGTCACTATTATTACGATGTGTAACTCGATAGGCACCAAAAGCCTCTGAGCCTTTTCCTCGTTTTCTCTGTCTTACACGTTGGGAGTCTTCCATTGCTTCCTCTTCATCCTTAGGATCCTCTGCAAATACTCCCCTCTCTACTCTTGCCTTGAGACTGCCAAGAAAGCAATCTGATTCCCTTGAGAGTCTCTGGTAATGAGAAGACTCCACCGTTTCCTACCCACTGACTGTGACATTTTCCTAGAATGTAATCAGATATCACCACTCTGACAAAACATTGCCAGATGCCTACACCATCTTCTAATAATATGATCAATTGTCTTTATAATCACATTTCTGGCTTAAATATGAGCACAATATTTTCAATGCTTGGCAGGCAAATTTTTACCAATTTATCATCTTGAGCTCATCTGTCACCAAGTCTTGTTGATCAAGCCTTGAGCTCCGATCCTTCAGAGCCCTTGTTAGAGTGTTTTTTTCAGCCACTGTTCCCTTTATCTCCAGTGGTTCTCCCTGGAAGTCAGGCTTTCTTCACACTGGTTCCAGAGTGGCCTTCATGAAGCACAGTGGTGATCCCATCATTTCCTACTTCAAACTCTTCAGAACGCATAGGATGGATCATCTTATTGTCCACACTGCATGATTCACTGAAGGGTAAAAATCAGTACCCTGTATGAAGACATGGAGAAGGCAATGGCACCCCACTCCAGTACTCTTGCCTGGAAAATCCCATGGACGGAGGAGCCTGGTAGGCTGCAGTCCATGGGGTCTCGAAGAGTCAGACATGACTGAGCGACTTCACTTTCACTTTTCACTTTCATGCATCGGAGAAGGAAATGGCAACCCACTCCAGTGTTCTTGCCTGGAGAATCCCAGGGACAGGGGAGCCTAGTGGGCTGCCGTCTATGGGGTCGCACAGAGTCGGACACGACTGAAGCGACTTAGCAGCAGCAGCAGTATGAAGACAACCCCCTTACGTCTGTAAGCCAGCCCATGGCCACCTATGCAAACAGCCTCGCTTCCTTTCACCTTTTCTGACCGCTCCCTTCCCGTCTATTCCCCCGTGCCTCCACACTGTTACCAATTACATTTTCTCTGTTTGAAATGCTCTTTCACAACTCTGTTTATACCTGTGCTCCCCTCGCTGCCACTTTTGTCTTCTTTCGCTTCTTTCACTCTTCACCTTTTAAAACCATCACTGTGGTAGGCAGAATATCGGCCCTTCAAAGTTGTTCATCTATTAATCCTTGAAACCTATCGCCACAGGCATACCCTGGAAATATGGTAGAATTCTGCTCCAGACCACTGCAATAAAGTGACTGTCTCAATAACCTGAGTCATACACATTTTTGGTTTCCCCGTGCATATAAAAGTTATGCTCACACTGTGCAGTAGTCTATTAAATGTGTTACAGCGTTATGCCTAATAAAGACACATACCTGATTTAAAGATCCTTTATTGCGGAACTTCCCTGTTGGCTCAGTGGTAAAGAATCCCCCTGCCAGTGCAGGAGACACAGTTTCAATCCTTGGTCCAGGAAGATCCCACGTGCCAAGGAGCAACTAAGCCCGTGTATCACAATGATTGAGCCTGTGCTCTAGAGTCAGGACCCACAACTACAGAAGCCCGTGTGCCCTAGAAACCATGCTCTGCAACAAGAGAAACCCCCTCAATGAGAAGCCTGCACATCATGACTAGAGAGCTGCCCCTGCTCGCCACAACCAGGGAAAAGTCTGCACAGCAGCGAAGACTCAGCATAACCAAAAATAAACAAAATTAAAAAGCATGACTTATTGCTAAAGAACGCTAACCATCATCTGAGAAATGCAGGGTTACCACAGGTGCTTTTTCATTTTGTAAAAACGGTATCTGCAGAGCACAATAATCTAATAATAATCTAATTATAATATGAAGTTTGCCTGTATGTGTGATGGTTAATTTTCTGTGTCAGCTAGGCCAGGTACTTGGTCAAGTGTTATTTTATACATTGTAAAGTAATTTTTACATGAGATTGACATTTAAATCAATGGCTTTAATTATCCTCTATAATGTGAGTAGACCTTAATAGAAAAAAAAAAAAAACATGAAAACTAACCTCCAATAATGAAGAAAGAAAAATATTTGTATATATGTGTATATATGTATGTACATATATGACACAGATAATACACAGATTTGTGTATTTATTTACATGTATATATGTGTGTGTGTGTGTGTGTGTGTGTGTATAGATAGATAACTTCCCAAGTGGTGCTAGTGGTAAAGGGCTCATCTGACATTGCAGGAGACATAAGAGACACAAGTTCGATTCCTGGGTTGGGAAGATCCCCTGGAGGAGGCCATGGCAACCCACTCCAGTATTCTGACTTGTAGAATCCCATGGACAGATGAGCCTGGTGGGCTACAGTCCATAGGGTTGCAAACAGTTGGACACAACCAAAGCGACTTAGCACAATGTACATATAATTGGTTCTTTCTGCCTCTTTGGAGAACCCTGAATGATATACTATGTTACATGAGCTGACAAAGCAAAAGGAGCTTGGTGACTAAGTTAGGAATCTTGTGATGGAAAGATTACCCTGGGTCATCCAAAATATCCAGCATAGTCACAAGGGAGGCAGGAGCAGCAGAGTTAAAGAGAAGATGAAGGTGCCGCCTGACTGACTTTGGAAATGGAGGAAGAGGTAACAACCCAAGGAACTCACGAGGCTCCTAGAAGCTGTGAAAGCAAAAGAGACAGATTCTCCCCTAGAGCCTCCAGGGGAATTCAGCCCTGCTGACACCATAGTTTTAACCAAATTAAATCTATTTTAGATTTATGACATTCAAAACTATAAGATAATAAATTGTGTTAAGCCACTGTTTGGGGCATTTTGTTATAGAAGCAATAAGAAGCTAATACATATTTTGGTACCTGAAAGTGGAGCCCTGCTGGGTAAACACCTAAAATATAGAACTAGTTTTAGAATTGGGCAGTAGGCAGAAGATGAAAGAATTTTTAGGCACATGATAGAAGAAGACTAGATTGCCTCGAACAGACTGTTAGTTTAGAAGTGGGCATGAATCACTCTTCTTGTGAGGATTCACAAGAAACTGAAAATCACGGTAAAGAAAACCTGCATTGTCTTAGTGAACATATAAAGCATTATAAACAGACTGTTGGTGGAAATATGAGCATTAAAGATATTGCTGATGAAGGGTCAAAACAAAATGAGAATCATGTTCTTGGAAACTGGAGGAAAGGAGAGCCTTGCTATACAGTGGCAGAAAAGCAAGCTGCATTGTACCTGCAGCTCTGTGGGAAGCAGAACCTGTGAGCAGTGAAGCTGGATATTTACCCAGATACCTTTCTAAGCAGATGCTTGATGGCGTAACTTGGTCCCTTCTTGCTGCTTAGTAAAATAAAAAATAGATTGAGGGAAGAACTTTGAAGCAAAAAGGAACTGTGACTTTATGATTTTTGAACGTTCTCAACCTATCCGCGTTGCAAAGGATGCAATGATTGGAAGATTCGCTGTTAGGAATCTGTGCCCTGGACAGAAAGCTAAGAATATAGTTCAAGAGCTTTTTGAGAGTGGCTTATAAATATTTTTTTTAGAAAGTCAGTGTATTGAGTCATACAGAAGACTCTTTGAAGAGACTGGTCACGTGATTCCCTTCAGCTATCTAAATAGAAGCCAGAAATAGAGACGAAGTTACAGGAGAAAGACCTGTAGAAGCATTTCTTGTTTAATGGAGTGAATTCTTGAAACATACATGGTCTCCCCCAAAATTGTTGAAAATGTTATACCATCAGAAACACAGCATGGAATGAAAAAAGAAAGTATAAATACAAAATAAAGGAAGGCTTTTAGATTCACAAAATTCTGTAAGAGAAAACGGGCAAATAAGTTGGAATTTGCTAAGAGTAAAAATTTAAAGGTTTGCACCAAAAAAATGTAGCTAAATGTGTGAGGTGAAAAAATATACATAATTTTCAAATTTTAAAATGTGTCCAAAGAGGAATTAAAAAAGATAATGTAGACACCTTTGAAACAGTTACTAGTGTTTTGGAAGAAAAAGGAGAAATGACCAAACATAAAATATAAGGAAATGGTAGCAATGGGAAAAAGGACTTAAAAGAAAAACCCACAGGATTTAACTTTCACAATGGGACTTTTAGAAGGTAAAGTGAAAGTCACTCAGTCGTGTCCGACTCTCTGAGACCCTGTGGACTGCCAGTTTTCTCTGTCTACGGAATTCTCAGGCGAGAATACTGGAGTGGGTAGCCTTTCCTTTCTCCAGGGAATCTTCCCAATCCAGGGATTGAACCCAGGTCTCCCACATTGCAAGTGAATTCTTTACCATCTGAGCCACCAGGGAAGCCCAAGAATACTGGAGTGGGTAGCCTATTCCTTCTCCAGGGGATCTTCCTGACCTGGGGATCGAACTGGGGTCTCCTCTATAGCAGGTGGATTCTTTACCAGCTGAGCTACCAGGGAAGCCCTTTAGAAGGTAAAGGAGCTGAAATAAGAGAGGAAATGGTTAAATGATAGAAGAAAATCTCATTGAATTTAAGAGCATTTAAATTATCTTATTTAAAGTCCCCATCATATTCCAGGCAAGATTGGTAGGACAAAGGTATACACACACAAATATCCTGGTAAAACACCTACATTCTAAAGGGAAAGGTTTTTTTAAATATTAAAAGAAAGATTAAAGTGTTACTTTTTTGAGGGGGGCTGGGGAAGATATTTTTTTAATTAAAAAATTATTTATTTTAATTGGAAGCTAATTGCTCTACAATATTGTGGTGGTTTTTGCAATACATTGACGTGAATCAGCCATGGATGTACATGTGTCCCCCATCCCGAACCCCCCCTCCCACCTCCCTCCTTATCCCATCCCTCTGGGTTGTCCCAATGCACCGGCTTTGAGTGCCCTGTCTCATGCATCAAACTTGGACTGGTGATCTATTTCATATACGGTAATATACATGTTTCAGTACTATTCTCTCAAATCATCCCCCCTTGCCTTCTTCCACAGAGTCCAAAAGTCTGTTCCTTACATGTGTTTCTTTTGCTGTCTTGCATATAGGGTCATTGTTGCCATCTTTCTAAATTCCATATATATGCGTTAATTTACTGTATTGGTGTTTTTTTTATTTTTTCTGACTTACTTCACTCTGTATAATAGGCTCTAGTTTCATCCACCTCATTAGAACTGGCTCAAATGCATTCTTTTTAATAGTCCATTGTGTATATGTACCACCGCTTTCTTATCCATTCGTCTGCCAACACACATCTAGGTTGCTTCCATGTCCTGGCTATTGTAAACAGTGCTGCGACGAACACTGGGTACATGTGTCTCTTTCAATTCTGGTTTCCTTGGTGTATGCACCCGGGAGTGGGATTGCTGGGTCATATGGCAGTTCTATTTCCAGGTTTTTAAGGAATCTCCACACTGTTCTCCATAGTGGCCGTACTAGTTTGCATTCCCACCAACAGTGTAAAAGGGTTCCTTTTTCTACACACCCTCTCCAGCATTTATTTCTTGTAGACTTTTGGATCGCAGCCGTTCTGACTGGCGTTAAATGGTACCTCATTGTGGTTTTGATTTGCATTTCTCTAATAATGAGTGATGTTGAGCATCTTTCCATGTGTTTGTTAGCCATCTGTATGTCTTCTTTGGAGAAATGTCTGTTTAGTTCTTTGGCCCATTTTTTGATTGGATCATTTATTTTTCTGGTATTGAGCTACATGAGCTGCTTGTATATTTTGGAGATTCTTTGTCAGTTGTTTCATTTGCTATTATTTTCTCCCATTCTGAAGGCTGGCTTTTCACCTTGCTTATCGTTTCCTTTGTTGTGCAAAAGCTTTTAAGTTAATTAGGTCCCATTTGTTTATTTTTGCTTTTTTCCCCATTACTCTAGGAAGTGGGTCATAGAGGATTTTGCTGTAATTTATGTCAGAGAGTGTTTTGCCTGTGTTTTCCTCTAGGAAACTATAGTTTCCTATAGTTTCTGGTCTTACACAAAATATTAAATTTTTCTGCAGAAAAACAAGTTACTTATAAAAAAATTAGAGTGTTGTCAGATATTTCATCTGAAACAGTAGATCTAGAAGATGAAGAATATTATCTACAGATGACAGAGAAAAGAGCTACTATACTAGATTGTTATAACCAATCAGTAGATCATTTATCTGTCAGGAAAAATGAAAATAATTTTACAGATATTGAAATATTTAGAGAATATATCTATTTGATAAAAATACTCCTGCAAGGATTCTAACAAGCCAAGAAATAAAACAAATCAGAGAATCAATCTTTATTTTATTTTAGGGTTTTTTTTTTTGTGTGTGTGTGTGTGTGTGTGTGTGTGGCCACACTCTGTAGCATGTGGGATCTTAGTTCCTCCACCGGGGATTGAACCCATGCCTTCTGCACTGAGACACCAAGCCTTACCCACTGGACCTCCAGGGAATGCCCAGAAAATCAAGATGGGAGAAAGTTAAGTGGTTAGAAATGACTCAGTCTGTCTCTTATTTTTAACCTCTATGCATGTGTCTGTAAATGGTTAGTGATAGGCTATAAATGTAGAATAAAAATTCTAAACAGGGACTCTTTATTATAGTTATACTGCAAGCAAGGGAAAATTTGATAACTGTCTTTGTTTAAAATCTCTAATTTATCTGAAGGTGTTCAGGAAGTAGGTGACAGGAGAGAAATCTTGGAACTTTCTAAATTTCTTATCCTGGAGTAACCCATAGCTAGGGAAGCAAAATACACTAAAATATTTATCTTAACACAGTGCGAAATAAGGCAAGTAAAACAGGGAATTACAGATGTGGAGAAGAGTTGGTATCATATAGTATTAAGTGTATAGACTTATAGAAGGATATATAGATTTGAGGTTGAGGAAATGGAGGGTAGACACAGTGGTTTGGAAAAACACACATCTTTCATAACAAAAGGGAGAAATATTGAGTAAATATTTAACAAAACCAAAATAAACTTTTTAATGAATAAAAAGGAAAACTTATGTAGTCAATACAGAGTAAAATGTGGAGGAAAAACCAAGCATATCATTTGCTACAGCAAATGTGAGATGCCTCTTCCCTTATTGAAACGCAGAGCAATGGGGAAAAGGCATCTTTTTCAATAAATGCTTTAGACAATTGAGTATTTGTAGGTAAATAAATAAAAGTGGATGCTTCCCACACATGAAACAAAGGCATTTACCTCAGAGAGTTTGTCGGTTCAGTTCAGTTCAGTCGTTCAGTCGTGTCTGACTCTTTGTGACCCCATGAATCACAGCACGCCAGGCCTCCCTGTCCATCATCAACTCCCAGAGTTCACTCAGACTCACGTCCATCGAGTCAGTGATGCCATCTAGCCATCTCATCCTCTGTCGTCCCCTTCTCCTCCTGCCCCCAATCCCTCCCAGCATCAGAGTCTTTTCCAATGAGTCAGCTCTTCACATGAGGTGGCCAAAGTACTGGAGTTTCAGCTTCAGCATCAGTCCTTCCAAAGAACACTCAGGACTGCTCTCCTTTGACCTAAATAAAAATGGAAAAAACTACTGTTGGGGGCCAGAGTGAGGTACTCCGCCCGTGACAAAGGTCATGAGGAAGGAGGCTCAACATACGCAAAGGCGGGATCGAGCCTCAGGAGTCCCCCTGGAAATCCTCGAGCGTCTACCCCCATAACCAGAGCCTGCCTACTTTACTACTTTGTGCTCTTACCTACACCTCTGACTTAACAGGGGGCTGTCCCCCACCACCTCTTTCGGAGAAGGAGTTAACCTAGAGCTCCAGTTAATAATAATTCCTGGGTGTGATAAGAGTGTTTTAACCTACAAACTCCTCTGAAGGTTCTCTAGCCTGCCTGACAGGCTCGTCCGGCCACATGTGATTGCTCACAGCCTCCCAACCGTGAGAGGCACAAGATGCTTTAAACCCTCTAAAAACAGGTTCTTTAGAGAAGTTAGAAAACTATAAGTATAGTGGGCTAATTAGAAATTGTGTTGGTGAAGGGTTTTTCATTTGTTGAGCCAATGTTTGTTGCTAAGTCTCCATATCCCCTGCCCTTACACACATTAATGAATATATAGAATTAACCTTTGATATTAATCACGTTAGACCTTAGGCTAAGTAAATTCTTTCCTTAACTAAAACCCACTACACCCTCACCCTGTAGGAATGTAACTTTATTTGGGTGGCGTCTGTTTTGAAAATAATCAGCCCTGGAGAAATAAGTGTCCTGATTGACTGACCGCTGTCACAAGGAGAGGGTCAGAATTGTCAGCAGGCCCCCTGGCCAGAAGATGATGTAACACCCTAAGACCTCTGTATACATTTGTATGAAGCACCTGACTTTGATAAAAGTCAGGACTGCTGACCCAGCGTGACTTTTTGCATAACATCTCAGTGTATAAAAGTAGACCATGGAAAATAAAGAATTGGGATCAGTTTCTCGAAATACTGGTCTCCCCATGTCGCTCTCTCTCTCACTCTGGTTGAGTCTCCATCTGGGAGCGGAACCCACCATGCTTACTAATTATGCCTGGGCTTCTAAGATCCGACCGGGGAGGCCTCAGTGTCTCCTCTCCTTCGGGAGAACGGAAGGACGCCTGCGGCCTACGTAAGTGGTGCAAACTTCTTGTCTTGAAGTTTTATTGGTCTCCCGCGTAAACCAAGCTACTCAGCCTCTTTTCTCCACTGAATTTTCCTACTGAGCTATCCTCATCCTATTACTCTTTATATCTTTGATAAAATATTTAAATAAATAGGTCGCCGACGCCGTCCCCGCTTCGAATACCCTGGATCAGCCGGGGCAGGACCCCGGCAAACTACAATGCTTTCAGAAGATTACATGAGAAGATATCACCACCTAGTATTACGGAAAACTTGCTTAAGTGAAACAGAAAGGGAAAAAAGCAATATGATGAAAGACTGTTATCGTAAGTGAAATGAGACAAAAGATATGTGCAATATATATACCTGGCAAAAGGCTTGTCTGAGAGTACTTTAAAATATCTGTAAAAACGATAAGACAGGAAACTCAACAGCGTATTAAGCAGAAGACTTGAGTTATGATTTCCTTCTATAAGTAGGAAATGCAAATGGTCACTAAACATTAAAAAAAAAAAAAAAAAACCCAAGATGGTATCAGTACTCAGAAAAGAAAAATTTAACAATACCTCTACAGCAGAATGGTAAACAAAAATAGAAGAGTTTAAGAATACCAAATGTTATCCAGGATATCAACCAAAAGTTACTCTTAGTCACCATTGGTGGTTTTGCAAATTGACTCAGATACACAAGAAAATGGGCACGTGTGCACCAGCCTTACTCACAATGGCCAGAACTAGAAAAAAGCAAAGAAAGGCCATCAACAGGAGAATGGATAAGTTGCAGTATATTCATAAAAGAGAATTCTATACAGTTATGAAAATAAATGACCGATGTTCAAGAAAATGAATGAATCTTACAAATATACTGTTGGGGAAAAAAAGGAGCAACTTGTGAAATAATGCATACAGCATAATTCAAAACTGGGTTTGCTGTGTCCAACTTAAGAGTGGTAACAGTGGCGTGCCTGGGATACTACATTATCCCTGGCAATTTTAGTACAGCTTAATTCCACATTTGCAAAATGGTCTCCTGTAAACTCTTCTCAAAATTTATAATTTATGTACACCATCTCTGCTATATTCCTCTGATTCAGCTCTTGAAATTATGGTGTATGTAGTTTGGAAATACTATTGTTGCTGACTGTATTTTCCAAAATCAGCCACAAAAGTCTTCCCATCATACATGCTCTTCCTACAATGACGTTCCTTCCATAGGCAGGTGAGGTTTATGGTCTCTCCTTTTAAGCTGCCTGGGCTTGAGACAGCTGAGTGATGCTATGTAACCTCTGAAGTTAGGTCAGAAAAGGTGACACATGAGTGCATGCTAAGTCACTTTAGTCATGTCTAATTCTTTGCCATCCTATGGACTGTAGCCTGCCAGGCTCTTCTGTCCAAGGGATTCTCCAGGCAAGAATACTGGAGTGGGTTGCTATGCTTCCTCCAGGGGATCTTCCCTGCCCAGGGATCGAACCTGCATCTCTTACCTCTCCTGCACTGACAGGCAGGTTCTTTACCACTACGCTACCTGCAAAGGTGACAGAACATCCTCCTTATTCTCTTGGGACTTTTCCTCCGGGAACCCAGTCACTATGCATGCCAAAGCCTAATCAGCCATACAGAGCGGTCATTTTAGGTGTTTGTATGTAAGTACAGGTAAGGCTATGGTCTTCCCAGTGGTCACGTATGGTTGTGAGAGCTGGACTGTAAAGAAGGCAGAGCATCAAATAATTGATGCCTTCAAACTGTGGTGCTGGAGAAGATTCCTGGAAGTCCCTTGGACGGCAAGGAGGTCAAACCAGTCAATCTTAAGGTAAATCGACCCTGAATACTCACTGGAGGGACTGATGCTGAGCTGAAGCTCCAGTATTTTGGTCATCTGATGCAAACATGTGACTCATTGGAAAAGACCCTAATGCTGGGGAAAATTGAAGGCAGAAGGAGAAGAGGGTGACAGAGGATGAGATGGCTGGATGGCATCACTGATGCAATGGACATGAACTTGGGCAAACTTCGGGAGATGGTGAGGGACAGGGAGGCCTGGCGTGCTGCAGTCCAGGGGTTCACAAAGAGTCAGACACGACTGGATGATGGAACGGCAACAACAATGTAGGTATGAGGTCCCAGCTGATAAGCAGCAAAATCCACCACCCATGCGAGTAAACAGTCATCAGGTGACTCCAGATCTCACTTGTGGAGTCAACCCTGGTCACTGAGCCTTACTATCCTATGCCCCAGACATTTAGAGTAGAAGCAACCTATTACTACAGTAACATTTCTGAACCCTGACCCACAGCATTAAGGACCATAATTAGATGATGGTTGTTTTACATCACTAGGTTTGGGGTTGTTATGCAGCAAAAGAGTAACTAGAAGATATTTGGGCACCAGAAGTTGTGTACCGCTATCACAAAAGCCTAAAATAATGATCATTAACTTTGGAATTATGCAGTGAGTGAGGTTCAGTTCAGTTCAGTCGCTCAGTCGTGTCCGACTCTTTGTGACCCCATGAATCGTGGCACGCCAGGCCTCCCTGTCCATGACCAACTCCCGGAGTTCACTCAAACTTATGTCCATTGAGTCAGTGATGCCATCCAGCCATCTCATCCTCTGTCGTCCCCTCCTCCTCCTGCCCCCAATCCCTCCCAGCATCAGAGTCTTTTCCAATGAGTCAACTCTTTGCATGAGGTGGCCAAAGTACTGGAGTTTCAGCTTTAGCATCGTTCCTTCCAAAGAACACCAAGGACTGGTCTCCTTTAGGATGGACTGGTTGGATCTCCTTGCAGTCCAAGGGACTCTCAAGAGTCTTCTCCAACACCACAGTTCAAAAGCATCAATTCTTCGGCGCTCAGCTTTCTTCACAAAGGGCCTCAAAAAAGAGTTATCAGTGAGGTCAACGGTTTTGAGAAGGGCCATCAGTGAAAGCTTGAAGGAAAGTGAGTAACATTTGTTGATAGTGGGAGGAAAGGGGACCCTTGTTACTTAGTATAGAGAGTTTGGCAACACTGTCACATACAGCAATGTGGAAAATAAGACACGTATCTGATAAACTCTGTGATGTAGTCATGGAGGTTTCCAGGAAGACAAAAGTATCACCTGACTTTCTCTCACTGCCATAATGAATGTGAAAGGAGACTGATGAGCTAAAGGGGTGGAAAAAAGTTACATGTGAAGGATCCAGGACTTGCTGGATTCAGAAATGTAACTGCATCTCATTTCCACCTTGTCCAGATGTTGAAAAATTCTGAATTTATGAAACGAGCGCCAGTTAAAGATCAAAATTAGGATATGGCTGTGAGATCCTTTGTTAAGACACCAAAAACAGGCAAGGGAAATTTTCCTAGAAGCTTTCAGACAAACAAAACTGTCTGAAAGAAGGTGCTTTGGAGACGATCTCCAAGAGGGCTTGTAGGCTCACTGTGGCTAAGAATTTTCCCCAGGTGTTTTTTTTCACTGCTTTATGATGTGAAACTGATTTATGTTCTTTAAAAGAAATTTTCCTTGTTGAAGCGTGTACGTATTCTTTATCTGAAACTGAATTTTAAACAGAACATGTGTGCCACCCTGAGAGAAATAGTAAATGCGTAGCATGTTCAGTTATTTTTTAACTTTAAAAATTGGTTTAAATGAATTTTTATTGAGTATGGTTGTTTTTACAAAGGTGTGTTGATTTCTTGCTGTACAACAAAGTGAATCAGCTGTATGTATACATATACCCACTCTCTGTTTTGGATTTCCTTCCCATTCAGGTCACTACAGAGCAGTAAGCAGAGGTCCTTGTGCTGCACATGAGGTTCTCCTTAGTTATCTACTTATAGATAGTAGTGTGTGTATTCGGAGAAGGAAATGGCAACCCACTCCAGTACTCTTGCCTGGAAAATCCCATGGACCGAGGGGCCTGGTGGGCTGCCGTCTATGGGGTCGCACAGAGTCGGAGATGAGTGACGTGACTTAGCAGCAGCAGCAGTGTATGTCCCAACCCCCCAGTTCATCCCACCCCACTTTCCCCTTTGGTAACCATAAGGACCTAGAAACTGTCACACAGAGTAAAGCAAGTCAGGAAGAGAAGAGCAAGCATCATATAACATTTCTTATAGATACATGTTGACTTTTCACAAAACCAAAAATTATGCTAAGTGAAAGAGGTGAAACTCAAAAGAATAAATCCTGTCTGATTGCATTTATATGAAATCTTATAATTGGAAAAACTAGTGATAGAAAGCAGAGCAGTGAATACCTGCACTGGAAATTGCCTAACACTTTCAATTATTAATGATAAAGTTTTTGAGTGGCCACTTGTATCCAGCCTTTTCATTACTAGCATCAAGAAGTCGCTCATACTCTTGGTTAAAATAATAAATTAGTTTTTCTTACCCAACATACCAATTAATTTGTTTTTACTTTTTTTTAAAACTAACTTTCACATCATCAAAAAATATTCCCGGCTTTTCTAAATTTTGCACAATATCAGAAAAATGTCTAGACTGCAGTTCATTGTTAATGTCGTTTTTTTCCTCCTTTACCTTCGGAGGATTTATCTAAACTCAGAAGTATTAGTCATAGCGTAACTCAAGGATAATGATGAATTGGTACTTCACTTAAAGCATAAAGCATTTGATAAACAATCTTTGGAGGAGCCTTGCAACTAATCATGATTTTGGCCAACTGGAAGGCAGTGTGAGTATTTCACACACGCCACCATGATGGTAGTCCAGTCCCCAAGCATCCTCAGACACAGCATCAACAAATGAAATCACAGTGTTTATCATTAGTTAAGCTTGCTGTGTACCACAAGCATTATTACATTAGTTACCAAGTGGTATGAAGAAATTTCAATTGAAAAAACAAGAAGGGCCATTTCAATACTGAAATGGTAAAATAAAGTTTTGAGAACTTAAAAACCAAGATCATATAAAAGTGGAAGCAAGCAGACTGAGGTGGCTATTTTAAGAGCCCAAGCAAATAAGACAGGAAATTTATTCTATATGAGATGACAATAAGTGTTACAGTGAAAAAAAGGAAGTGGGACTGATGAGAGACATTGAGTTTGCAGCTTCCATTTCATATGGGAAGGGATCGTCAGTAGCAGTCATTCTTTTGTAATAATTCATATGTGTGTGTGTGTGTGTGTGTGTGTGTGTGTGAGCGAGCACGTGCCCACACTTGGTCACGTCCAGCTCTTTGTGACACCATGGGCTGTAGCCCACCAGGCTCCTCTGTCCATGGAACTGGGATCATTTAGAGAGCTGTAAACTCACAATGGGCATGCTTTCCTACTTCTGTTCATTATACTTCAAAAGTTTCATCTGCTTCACTTGTTTTAGAAATGTACTTAAAACATAGAATTCCTAACTTTGAAGTTATTTTTATGGTTTATGTTGATCGTGTGAACTGTAAAGGACATTATCCGAAATGATATATCTAGCTTTATTATTTGTGACAGAAGAATGGGGTTATTAAAAACTTTGAAAACCTTGCTGCAGATGGTACAGTATAACACTAGAGAGAGAGATGGGAGTTTCAGCCAAGATTCTGAAAGTTTCCAGATGTTTAGGTTGGCACTGTCTCCAGAAAAAAGTATCTCTTCATCTTGTAATAATTAAGAAAATCATTTAAATCATCTTTTTCAATGAATGTTATACTTACTCCAAGTCAACATAGAAACATCAAGGAGGATTAAAAAATGTGAGGAGCTAGAAACTGGAAATGGGAAGAATATAAGCCAAATTGGCCAGTTCTCCTCTTCTAGCTAGTGAAGTGGTTTGGAAATGTTATCAGCCCTCAGATATTCAATTAGCTGAAAATTGTGAAATGGAAGTCATTAAAAATTTGAAGAATAAATTTTAGGCTAAATTTGGCTTTTCTAAATGGTATTTTAACAAATATGCTATTTTTTCTTTTCAAAAATATGACAAAAAGAGACATATCAATAATAAGCCTCATAGATTAATTCAATAAACAATTAAAGTGACTGAATGTATGAATCAAAACAAAGAATTCATGAAAGAGAAGTGAAACTCTAGAAATGAACAAAGATAACATGCCATTTGAAACAAAACAAAGTAACAATTCCTAGGGGGTTAGATTGCATAACAAGTTATAGGAAAATATGCTTAGAATATGACAAATAACAAGTTTTGTATTTCTTGTAATTTATTGAGTTCTGAAAGTTGGCTCAATGATATCTGTAAGGCTCTGAGTAGTAAAATATAATTAAATTAGGGCAACAAATTAAATATGATATTCTAATAAATAATCTTCATCACTTAACATAATCTAACAAGTGATTTTATTTACTTAGTCAAAAGTAGAGAGATTGAACATATTAAAATCTAAAGTAGTATTAAAGGTAGTAAGAAAATTTTTGAAAATGAGGAAACCATATATAAAAATAATATATGGAACTCTTTGGCCAAAAACTCCCAAACTTTCAGATCTAGAAGAAAGAAATAATTAATCAACAAAATATGTTACAAAAATGACTTCACCCTCCATATGTCATTTAAATCAGTTTCCAAGAAGAGATGTGACTAAGATATATAATTTTAACAGACAATAGGACTAGATGGTTTTATAGCTAAGATCTAACTTTAAAATATACAGAATTCCAATGGTCAATAGTTGTGGATCATTGAAAAAGAAGGGTAATACCCCAATTCATTTTAAGCCAGGCATAAAAGTTCAGTTCAGTTCAGTCGCTCAGTTGTGTCCGACTCTTTGCAATCCCATGGACTGTATGTAGCCTGCCAGGCTCCTCTGTCCATGGGATTTTCCAGGAAAGAATACTGGAGTGGGTTGCCATTCCATGCTCCAAGGGATCTTCCTGACCCAGGTATCAAACCCATGTCCCTTATGTCTCCCACACTGACAGGTGGGTTCTTTACCACTAGGGCCATCTGGGAAGCCCACAACGTCTTATTACATGGCAATAATAAAATGATTTTTCTGTATTAGGATTAGTTCAGTCATTCAGTCATGTCCAACTCTTTATGACCCCATGGACTATAGCATGCCAGGCTTCCCTGTCCCTCACCAACTCCCGGAGCTTGCTCAAACTCATATCCATTGAGTTGGTGATGCCATCCAATCATCTCATCCTCTGTCATCCCTTTCCCCTCCCGCCTTCAGTCTTTCCCAGCATCAGGGTCTTTTTTAATGAATCAGTTCTTAGCATCAGGTGGCCAAAGTATTGGAGTTTCAGCTTTAGCATTAGTCCTTCCAATGAATATTCAGGCCTGCTTTCCTTTAGGATGGACTGGCTAGATCTCCTTGCAGTCCAAGGGACTCTCAAGAGTCTTCTCCAGCATCACAGTTCAAAAGCATCAATTCTTAGGCGCAGCTTTCTTTATAGTCCAGCTCTCACATCCATGCATGACTATTGGGAAAACCATAGCTCTGACTGATGGACCTTTGTTGGCAAAGTAATGTCTCTGCTTTTTAATATGTTGTCTAGTTTGGCCATATCAGTTATGGATCCTTTTAACTGCACATATTAGAAAACCCTACTGCAATGGATAAAAATAAATGCAATGTCAGCCTTGAAACAAGCATGTCCATGGCAGGGGGGTTGCTGGCCTTAGTTCCATAGGTTAGGAAGTTCAAACCAACAGCTCTCCTATTCCCCGGCTTTTCCCTCAAGATGGTTCCTGCACTTCCAGCCCCTAAGGGTTAAAGTGTGATGATGATTGAAAGAGGCAAGAGTGCATCTCGCTAGACTTCTGCTTATGTCTCCTGGACCAGTGTGATACCACTGCTCCTCACAAGGAGTGGGGGATTGAGGTAGGTAGTTTTACAGCTTCCAGAGTAGAAATAGGTGGCAAATTAAAATTAGACAAGTCAGTCTCTTGTCATTGCTATTACAAGCATAAATAGAGAAACTGCTCGAGACTTTACAGTGTAGGGCAAAGTGGCTTTTGACAGAAGAGAATTCTGTTGGGGAAAATTGTACATTTTTAAAAGGAACAAAGCCAAATTATGTAAAATGATCTGATGTCAAAATTGAGAGATCTTTGGAAAAATTTGGTTCCTGACTGTAGTATGTTCGCAAAAATCTGCCATGGAAGTCAGTTCAGTTTAGTCGCTCAGTCATGTCTGACTCTTTGCGACCCCATGGACTGTAGCACACCAGGCCTCCCTGTCCATCACCAACTCTCAAGGTTTACCTAAACTCATGTCCATTGAGTCGGTGATGCCATCCAACCATCTCAGCCTCTGTCGTCCCCTTTTCCTCCTGCCCACAATCTTTCCCAGCAACAGGGTCTTTTCAAATGACTCAGCTCTTTGCATCAGGTGGCCAAAGCATTGGAGTTTCAGCTTCAGCATCAGTCCTTCCAATGAATATTCAGGACTGATATCCTTTAGGATGTTCAGATATCTTAATTAAAACTGAGAATTGGGCTGGGAGTTATTGTGGGCTGAAGTGCACAGATGTGTAGAGGCTACCAAGCCTGACACCCCTCCAGAGCTTGCTGTGCCCTGCCGCCAGCTCTCTCTCAATTCATATGTGGTTCCTGCCAAGTCTCTCTGCTCTAGAATACATCCAGTCTCTTCATTTTGATGATGGCTTCAAACCAGACAGGATGTGAGCAGTTGAAGCCCCCAAGTGCTACTTCTTCTATAGGTCTAATTTAGATCCCGATGGAAGAAGAGCTGATGATGAAACTGAAGTAGAGTTTACTGATTATGTACATCGATACCAGATTCAAATGGATATGGATTGGACCCCCTCCCCAGTGAATTGTTAACAGTGTGGCCTTTGGTAAAAAATTTAACCTCCCTTAATCTTAGATGCCACCCCTGCAAAATATCTCCTACACAGAGCAATACAAGTATTCAATATATTGGTTGGCACATAGTAACTGGTTAATACATTTTAGCTATAAATATTATGACTAGATGATACTTATGAACAAGCAAGTGTCTTGTTAGGAATTTTCTCACAGCATAGTTTAAAACCATTCAGTCATTTATTCAGCATCTTCTGTTGTGCTAGAAACTCTGGGACTCACCAAATGTGGACCTAACAGTTTATCACAAGTATTGATTTAAATAATACATACAGTGACCCTAAGACAATTTTCTTTCAACATAAAAAGAAGCTGAAAATCAGATTGGCTAAGTTACTCACCCCAAACTAAAAGATCAAAGGTAGGAATACACTTCTCTATTCTACGTACACTACTTCTTCTCGAGAAGTTTCCAAAGGTGTTTGTACATCAGAATTCCCTGGGAAACTTTTTCTTTAAATGTGTTAAGAAAATATCAGGTTGTTTATTTTTGGCTGTGCTGGGTCGTCGTTGCTGTGCCTAGGCTTTCTTTCATTGTGGTCAGGGGGCTGCTCATTGCAGGGGCTCCTCTCATTGCAGAGCACAGGTTCTCGGTGCAGGGCCCAGGCTCAGAAGTTGTGGTGTCCAGGCTTAGCTGCCCCGTGGCATATGGGATCTTCCAGGACCAGGGATCGAACCCTTGTCCCCTGTATTGTCTGTCTCAGGTATCTGACCCCAGGCCAATTCTTAATCAGCAAACCACCAGGAAAGTTCCAGGAAGCCTTCAGAACTCAAAGTAGAGATGCCTGAGGCCCACTTACAAAGTTTTCTGGTTCAGTGACTTTAGGAGCCACCGCAATACCTTTACTGTCCAGGAGCCTGCTCACTAGTCACATGCAGCTACTTACATTTGAATTAAAATCAAATAAACTTTCAAGTCAGTGCCTCAGTCACACTGGCTCCATTTGAAGTGCTCACTAGCTACATACAACGAGCAGTTCCTGTGTTGAACCACCCAGATTGTAGAATATCCCCATCACCACCAGAAGTTCTATGGGGCACTGCACTGCTTTTCTGTCTCATCCTTCTCTCGGGAACAGTTTGCCTAACTACATACAAAGGAAGAGGTTTTGCTACCAAAAATTTATGCAGGGTGTGGAGAAGCACTATGAGTTAGTCCTCCAGAACTTGGAGGTAAGATGTTCCTCTGAGAAGAAACCTGTAGAAACAAGGTCATTTCACAGAAATGAAAGGTCTAGCAGCAGCAGCTCCCCAGCCATTGGGCTTAAAATAAGATGCTTGATTATAATAACATACTTATGATGGGCTTTTAGAATGGCATTAGATCACTCACTCAAGATTGCTGCTGCTGCTGCTGCTGCTAAGTTGCTTCAGTTGTGTCGACTCTGTGCGACCCCATAGATGGCAGCCCACCACGCTCCCCCATCCCTGGGATTCTCCAGGCAAGAACACTGGAGTGGGTTGCCATTTCCTTCTCCAATGCATGAAAGTGAAAAGTGAAAGTGAAGTCACTCAGTTGTGTCCCACTCTTAGCGACTCCATGGACTGCAGCCTACCAGGCTCCTCTGTCCAGGAGATTTTCCAGGCAAGAGTACTAGAGTGGGGTGCCATTGCCTTCTCCGCACTCAAGATTAGGAAAGGAGAATCACAGAGGTACGCTTTGGACCGTGACCATCTAAGTACCACCCAAAGTACTTTACTAAGACCTTCTTTATCGTGGTACTCCTATAGTAGCTTAGAGTATAATGTCATACAGTTATAGTTTTATACTTCACATTCTATGTAATTCCTCATATTTTAATTCCATATGTTAAAATGATCAATATCTGACATCATTAATATCAGTCTTCTTGTGAAAGTTGGCCAAAAGAGAAAATATGATGCAAGTTCTACTTCAAGTATTTAATTCTCATCGATCGTCATGTCTTGTTATAAATTAGAACATTGGAACTCTGTTCTTTTTCCCGTTTTATTCGCTTCTGCACGAGTCTGCCCCTGGGAAATGGATCCGTTTCCCCTCCTGCTGAGCCTGCAAGGCTGAGGTCAGACCTCGAGGCACAGTAAGTGAAGCACACCAAAGTGACGGTGAAACTCTAAGGCAGTTTCCTGGCACCCAGGCCTACCCTCTTTGCCGAGAAACCAATGACCCACCCAACCCGGTCCCTCATGTGTTAGCAAAACTGATCGGCAGACTATGAAATAATGTCTTCCTGCAATAGCTCACTCATTCCCATCACAGAGTCACAAAGGTATTTTAGTGTAATTTATATAAGGAAATTTGAAGTTCGGAGAAATATAAAGATTTGACCCAAGTCATGAAATTATTTGGATAATTTCATAAGCATAAGTAAACACCCAGTTTTTCTAATCCTAGCTAAGTTCTTTTTCCATTATTTCCTTCTCATTCTGTCAAGACTGAACAACAACCTACAGCCCAGTCAGACCAGACTTCTGTAGCCTTCAAAGTCTGTTCTGAAAATTAACTTTTAATTGATTTATCAAGCTCATTTAATCATCACAGTGAAGTGTTGTTTATTATTTCTCTGATATCAATGCAGTAGAATTCTCTGATGTGTCTGTGGTTTGAGTGTGTTGGAGCTCATTAAGTAGAGAATTTGTCATTGTCTTATGCCATCCAGTCGGAAAATCACCATTCGGAAATTACACTACAGGCTAGTCAAATGTCATAAACACAGTATCATTCATGTTTTCTTAGAATGACAGATCATTTTAAGTCGTGGCCTAAATGGATCCTTGTTATCCAGGACCAGTGTTAAAATTACATTTCTGCCACGCACATATTAGATATCTCTAATATATATTTCCTGATGGATGCACGCACTCTATCTCCTTATACATAGAATTTTCTACCGATCACATCCCAAGCTGAAAATCACACCCAATGATATATGAGCCTCATGACTCCAAAATCTACACCTGTCCTTGGATTCCTGAGTCCCACATTCTGTTTCAAGTTTCCGGCTGCATATTTCATGCGAATATCCTTTCTATATCTTAAAATCCATGTGGCATGAATCAGACATGTTTCACGCTGTCCCTCTACAAACCTGCTTCCCTTGCTCCTAGCTCTCATTGTAGTATCTTCTCCGTAACCCGAATAGAAATGTCAGAGTCATCTTTACTTTCCTATGCTAATGGCATCAAAGCTGTCCCCTAAATGCCCCACCAACTTTATCTCTGAAACGTCTCTTTCATTCGTCACACCTTTATACTGCTTTTCCAAAGACATATAGTGCTTGCTATACACAAACATTAACACATTTAACCCTCATGAGACCCCAAGGAAGATAGTTGATAGTCTTATCCTTGTTTTGCAAATGAAGAAATTGAAGCTGGGCTTAAGTAACTCCCTGGGGTCACACAGCTATCAGACACAGGGCTGGGCGTGTATGTATACTGTCCTTTCTGACTCTTTGAGGCCCAGGAGAAGATTCAAATCCCCTATAGCTGATTTATGTTGACGCATTACAGAAACAAACACAATATTGTGAAACAATTATCCTTCCATTGAAAATAAATAATTAAAACAAAAAAAATCCAAATCCAGGCAGCCTGGTCCTAGAAGCCTTGCTCCTAAGGACTGGCTGCCCTGTGGGGCAGCTCTGCTGCCTGCCCATCCCAGTGCTGCTAATCCCACCAGGTCTGCAGTCTCCGAACCGGTCTTTCTGCATCTAGCAACTCCCCTGTTCTGAACCACTCAGGAAAGGTGAGAGGATGAGGACAAGAGAAATTCTTCGGACATTATTTTATCTTCCTCTCACTTAAAATCTTTAAAACCTTTTGTCACCTACGCCTCTCCACCCACTCGCACAATTCCCCCAATTTACAGGTCCTCCATAAAATGAGCCCAGCGTCCTTGCCACTTTCTCCTAGGTCGCGTGCCAGTTTTGCCAGGGTGCTCTGTCCTGCCTCAGTTCCCACGTTAGCATTGGTGCCTGCTCTCTGGATGCCTTGATCCACATCGAGCCATCACACTTGGTCCTATGAGGTCTCCAAAGTCATGGTGTCTTGGAAAGCTTTCCTTGGGAATCTCTTGATTCCCAAATGAAGCTACCTCCCCACTTTATCTCTTTGTCACTCTGTCTCTGTGTCTCTACCTCATTCTGGGAGGTGAACAAAGATAGGGAACATAAATCTAGAAAGGAAAATTTGAGGCATGATGTCCAGAAGTTTGGAATATCAGCCTTAGGGATGTCACCTACTTCAAATTCCTTATTTTGGGGTACAAACTTTTAAAAGATATGAGAGAAAGGGACTTATTATGAGTTGATAGAAACTACTGACTGTGATTCCAGCATAGTCACTACTGTTAATAAGCCTCATCTCTACCAGAGGGATGTTACGGGGAGGGAGGTGGAAGTGGGGTTCAGGATGGGGAACACGTGTACACCCGTGGCAGGTTCGTGTTGATGTATGGCAAAACCAATACAATATTGTAAAGTAACTAGCCTTCAATTAAAATAAATAAATTTAAATTAAAAAAATAAAACAAAAAATAAATAAATAAAATCTGGATTTTATTTAAATAAAATCACATTTAAAATAAAAAAATTCAAAAAAGAAAAAGAAATGCTAAGCAGACACTACATTATTGCAAAATTAAGACTTAAATCAAAGAAAGTAGGGAAAACTACTAGATGATTCAGGTATGATCTAAATCAAATCCCTTACAATTATACAGTGGAAGTGACAAATAGATTCAAGGGATTAGTTCTGATAGAGTACCTGAAGAACTATGGACAGAGGTTCATGACATTGTACAGGATGCACAGATCAAGACCATCCCCCAGAAAAAGAAATGCAAAAAGGCAAAATGGTTGAGGAGGCCTTACAAATAGCTGAGAAAAGAAAAGAAGTGAAAGGCAAAGGAGAAAAGGAAAGATATATCCATCTGAATGCAGAGTTCCAAAGAATAGCCAGAAGAGATAAGAAAGCCTTCCTCAGTGATCAGTGCAAACAAATAGAGGAAAACAATAGAATGGGAAAGACTAGAGATCTCTTCAAGAAAATTAGAGATATTAAGGGAGCATTTCATGCAAAGATGATCACAATAAAGGACCGAAATGGTATGGACCTAAGAGAAGCAGCCTTAGGAAAAATGGGCCTTAGGAAGCATCATCATGAACAAAGCTAGTGGAGATGACGAAATTCAAGTTGAGTTCTTTCAGATATTAAAAGATGATGCTGTTAAAGTGCTGCATGGCCACAGGACTGGAAAAGGTTAGTTTTCATTCCAATCCCCCAAAAAGGCAATGCCAAAGAATGTTCAGACTATCACACAATTGCAGTCATCTCACATGTTAGCAAAGTAATGCCCAAAATTCTCCAATCCAGGCTTCAACAGTACGTAAACTGTGAACTTCCAGATGTTCAAGCTGGATTTAGAAAAGGCAGAGGAACCAGAGATCAAATTGCCAACATCCACTGGATCATCAAAAAAGCAAGAGAATTCCTGAAAAACATCTACTTCTGCTTTATTGATTACACCAAAGCCTTTGATGGTGTAGATCACAACAAACTGGAAAATTCTTCAAGATATGGGAATACCAGACCACCTGACCTGCATCCTGTATGCAGGTCAAGAAGGAACATTAGAACTGAACATGGAACAACAGACTGGTTCCAAATCAGGAAAAGGCTGTACATTGTCACCCTGCTTATTTAACATATGTAGAGTACATCATGCGAAATGCTGGGCTGGATGAAGCAGAAGCTGGAATCAAGATTGCTGGGAGAAATATCAATAAGCACAGATATGCAGATGACACCACCGTTATGGCAGAAAGCAAAGAGGAACTAAAGAGCCTCTTGATGAAAGTGAAAGAGGAGAGTGAAAATGTTGGCTTAAAGCTCAACATTCAGAAAACTAAGATCATGGCATCCAGTCCCATCACTTTATGGCAAATAAATGGGGAAACAATGCAAACAGTGAGAGACTTTATTTTTGGGGGCCTCCCAAATCACTACAGATGGTGATTGCAGCCATGAAATTAAAAGATGCTTGCTCCTTGGAAGAAAAATTATGACCAAATTAGGCATCATATTAAAAAAGCAGAGACATTACTTTGCCAACAAGGTCCATCTAGTCAAAGCTATGGTTTTCCAGTAGTCATGTATGGATGTGAGAGTTGGACTATAAAGAAAGCTGAGCACCAAAGAATTGATGCTTTTGAACTGTGGTGTTGGAGAAGACGCTTGAGAGACCCTTGGACAGCAAGGAGATCCAACCAGTCAATCATAAAAGAAATTATTCCTGAATATTCATTAGAAGGACTCATGCTGAAGTTGAAGCTCCAATGCTTTGGTCACCTGATGCAAAGAACTGACTCACTGGAAAAGACCCTGATGCTGGGAAAGACTGAAGGCAGGGGGTGAAGGGGATGACAGAGGATGAGATGGCTGAATGGCGTTGCTGACTTGATGGACATGAGTTTGAGCAAGCTCCAGGAGTTGGTGATGGACAGGGAGGCCTGGTGTGCTGTAGTCCATGGGGTCACAAAGTCAGACACGACTGAGTGACTCAACTGTACTACACTGAAGCAGACCTTTAGCATGATAATAAAAACTTGAAAAGATATCCATGGAAACTTGCAAAGAAGATTAATAAAGTGTACATTACATGTGTATGATTCCATTTATATAGGATTATGTATATATCTGTACGTGTGTGTATGTTCCTGTGTGTGAGCACATGCAGAAGAGAGACAGATAAGGTACATGTGTACAGAGGACTGGTCATCAAAATTGCTAGCAATGTTTTATGTTTAGATTATTTTTTCTATATAATCTTGATATCCCTTAAAATAATTGCATCAAGAATGCATTATTGCTTGTGATCAGTAAAACCACAAAAAGGCTAAATTGTTATTTACAGTGTAAAAGGAAATTGCTTCCTGTAAAGTTTGCTTGGAGATTCAACAAAGATTTTACTAGAGAATCCCAATGATTTTATTTCCTTCTTAAAGTTTCCACTTTATGGTATTTTTAAGAACTGTATAGCCAGGTAGTATAGGTGGAACTGAGTAGTTTCTCTGCTCTTTTAAATTTAACTTAAGATAATGAAGTTGCTTTAGTGGCTTTTTTGTTGTTATTGTTTAGTCACTAAGTCGTGTGTGAGACTCCTTTGCAACTCCATGGACTGTAGCCCTCCAGGCTCCTCTGTCCATGGACTTTCCCAGGCAAGGATACAGGACTGAATTGCCATTCCCTTCTCCAGGGGATCTTCCCAATCCAGAGACTGAACCCACTTCTCCTGCATTTTTAAGTAGCTTTATTCACAGTTAAAAAAGAAAGAGTGCTATTTCTAATAAAACCTCTTTTATTAGCAAAGCTATGGTTTTTCCAGTAGTCATGTATGGATGTGAGAGTTGAACTATAAAGAAAGCTGACCACTGAAGAATTGATGCTTTTGAACTGTGGTGCTGGAGAAGACTCTTGAGAGTCCCTTGGACTGCAAGGAGATCTAACCAGTCCATCCTAAAGGAGATCAGTCCTGAATATTCATTGGCAGGACTGATGCTAAAGCTGAAACTCCAATATTTTGGCCACCTGATGCGAAGAGCTGACTCATTTGAAAAGACCCTGGGGGGTATTGGGGGCAGGAGGAGAAGGGGACGACAAAGGATGAGATGGTTGGATGGCATTACCGACTCAATGGACGTGAGTTTGGGTAAACTCCGGGAGCTGGTCATGGACAGGGGGAAGCCTGATGTGCTGCAGTCCATGGGGTCGCAAAGAGTCAGACACGACTGAGTGACTGAACTGAACTGAACTGATTCTAGGACCATATTAGCCAAGAGGGTTGAAAATCTCCTCTATGTTTCATTTAAATAGCTGTGTAATGTTTTTACAAGTAATTTTAAAATGCTCACAAAATAGATGCTAATGGACTGAAGGGTCACATTTAAATTAGACCCTTTTAAAGGCCACTTTCTACTAAGAGCGATCTTCCTGAGACCTTGCAGCACACTAACTTTGAACAGCATTCTCAATTGCCTCACTAACCGTATTTCACTGAGTCCCTGACTGCTTATCATTACAGGGAAATGAAGATTCTACCCAAAATGTTTTAACATTTTAAGAGCAATAGATTTTTTTTTTTTTCCATAAGCCTATCCTTTGATGGTTTGTCCTGGTTTCTTCAGAGAGTACGCACTTCTGCCTAGCCCCAACATCTCTCCCACCCACTTTGCACAGCTCACACCAGTCACAACTCCACGCAATTTTAATTTGGGCAACATCTGTTACTTCACACAGCTGTAGCAGTGCCAGGTGGTGCAGAGAGCATGGGCCTTGGAGCCAAAGAGACTTGGAACTGTGCTTTGGTCCTACCCACTGCCAAGTAGCCTTGGCTAAGATGTTTAACTTCTTCTGAGCCTCAGTGTCTTCATGTGAAAGTGGGAGGAATGCTAAATCCTGCTTGTTGTGAGAATTTAGTGAATCAGTGAATGTGTCTATAAAGTTCTTAGCAGTGACTGGCATACTGTAGATACTCTATAATGTACATCTATAAAAAAATTGAACTAAAATCACTCTGGAACTTCCCTTGATGGTTCAATGGTTGAGAATCTGCCTATCAATTCTGGGGAATGGGTTTGATCTCTGGTCCAGGAGGATTCTGCCTGCTGCGGGACAATTGATAGCTTATGGCGAACAGTGTGGGATTCATGGTCTCCAAAGAAGATTTAGCTTTGGGACCAGGGACCGGGCTTGATCACTCAAGAGCTTTTGTGTACCAGAGTTTTGTTAAAGTAAGAAAAGGGACTGAGAAAGCTTCTGACATAGACATCAGAGGGGGATGGAGAGCACCACCCTCGCTGGTGTTAGCAAGGGAGTTATACACTTTCTTAATTAATCATTACAATACATCAAACGAATGTCTCAAGGTTGTAAAAATTTTACCAGACCCACTCCCGCAATTTACATTTTAAGATAACAGGATTAGAATTTAACAATAGAAAGATTTTACCAGACCCACTCCCCATAATATACATTCTAAGATATCAGGATTAGTCAAAAGGTTTTCAGGAAGGGGAAACTGTCCTCAAGCAGGATACATTTTTGTTATATAATATTTAAAATCCCATGGATGGAGGAGCCTGGTAGGCTGCAGTCCATGGGGTCACTAAGGGTCAGACACGACTGAGCGACTTCACTTTCACTTTTCACTTTCATGCATTGGAGAAGGAAATGGCAACCCACTCCAGTGTTCTTGCCTGGAGAATCCCAGGGATGGTGGAGCCTGGTGGGCTGCCATCTATGGGGTCGCACAGAGTCAGACACGACTGAAGCGACTTAGCAGCAGCAGCAGCAGCATATGAGTTTGAGTATATGGACATGTGTTTGAGTAAGCTCTGGGAGCTGGTGAAGGACAGGGAGGCCTGGCGTGCTGCAGTCCATGGGGTCGCCAAGTTGGACAGGACTGAACGACTGAACTGAACCAAACTGAATCCTTAGAGCAGAGTTTAAACTGAGTAGTTTGTTGTGTAATCATCAGTTCCATGCTTAAAGAAAAATAAAACGTTTTAGGTGACTAAGGAACGTAGAGAAACAAAAGGCGTTTGTCCCCCTCCTCCTTGAGATTTCCAGACCCCCCTCTCCTCCTCACGCACCCCGGACTTCCTATCAACTTGCCTAGGAATTGCCTCTCTCACAGCTAAGCCCATGTGCCAAGACCACTGAGCCTGCGCTGCAGAGCCCGAGCTTTGAGACAGAGAAGCAGCCATAAGGAAAAGCCTGTGCACCACACCTAGAGAGCAGCCCCATTTACCGTATCTAGAGAAAGTCCCTGCGGCAGCAACGAAGACCCATATAGCCAAAAATAAATAGTAAAAAAAGAAAAATATTAAACAAAAACAAAACCCTCTGGCTTCTCCCCTAAGTGATGCCATAGTGTTTCTCTGTAGTCTTTTCTATAGTAAAATGAGTCATTTGGATTTTTAAAGCATTTTATTTTACAAAGAACTTCTGTATGCATAATGTTACTACCAAAAGTCT
This sequence comes from Bos mutus, assembly GCF_027580195.1. Taxonomy (NCBI): domain Eukaryota; kingdom Metazoa; phylum Chordata; class Mammalia; order Artiodactyla; family Bovidae; genus Bos; species Bos mutus. The sequence continues at coordinate 6,443,954 of NC_091645.1, read as the reverse complement.
ATGTGGTATATATGTAAAATACCCCCATTTAACAGATAATAGTATTAAGGCTGGAAATGTTAAGCCTTAGGTTGAAAGTTTTGTTGTTTTTCAGTTGCTCAGTCGTGTCTGACTCTCTGCGACCTCATGGACTGCAGCACACCAGGCTTCCCTGTACTTCACTGTCTCCCGGAGCTTGCTCAAACTCATGTCTGTAGAGTCAATGATGCCATCCAACCAACTCATCCTTTGTCGCCCCCTTCTCCTCCTACCCTCAATCTTTCCCCGTATCAAGATAGGAAGAAGGGAGGTTAGTAATAAACCTCAAGTATTCAGAAATGAAGACACATTTTCTTTATAGCACATTCATACTACTTCCCCGCTCTAACTGGTAATTTACAGTAATGATCACAAGTCTGGAGTGAGGTTGGTCCTACAAACACAATTACCTACTTATATATTTGAAATATATATAAACTTGAGTCTCTACTGTATGTCAAGCATACTACTTGGAATTTGCACAAATATCATAATTTGTAATCTGGGTTGCAACTCTCTGGAATAGGAATCATCTCCACTTTACAGATAAGGGCAATTGACTTGCCCATGGGCACACCATCACTGAGTGTTCGTTGGAAGAAAAAGTGTTTGAAAAATATTGGGCCAAATGGTCCAGAAGTCCTAAGAAGCTCTAAACTTTAAGCTTCTTTTCCCTTAAGACAATATTCATGTGAGATCCTTGTAAACTTTTTTCAACTTCAATGTTTTATTCACATGAAAAACTTAGAAATATAGTAAGTGTACTATAGAAAACTGATCAAGAAATTTATTTGGGTTAATTAAATTAATTAGTTAAAAACTGGCTTAAAACAATATTACAAAAACTAAGATCATGGTATCTGGTCTGAAAAGTGGAAGCAGTGGCAGATTTAAATTTCTTGGTCTCCAAAATCACTGTGGTTGGTGACTGCAACCATGAGATTAAAACATGCTTGCTCCTTGGAAGGGAAGCTTTGACAAACCTAGATAGCATATTAAAAATAGAGACATCACTTTGCTGACAAAGGTCCCTATAGTCAAAGTTAAGATTTTTCCAATAATCACATACAGATGTGAGAGTTGGACTACAAAGAAGACCGAGCACCAAAAAACTTATGCTTTCAAATTATGGTGCTCTAGACTCCTGAGAGTACCTTGGGCTGCAAGGAGCTCAAACCAGTCAATCCTAAAGGAAATCAACCCTGAATATTCACTGGAAGGACTGATGCTGAAGCTGAAGCTCCAATACTTGGGTCATCTACTGCAAAGAGCCAGCTCATTGGAAAAGACCCTGATGCTGGGAAAGACTGAAGGCAAAAGGAGAAGGGGACGGCAGAGGATGAAATGGTTAAATAGCATCACTTACTCAATGGACATAAGTTTGAGCAAACTCCAGGAGACAGTGAAGGACAAGGAAGCCTGGTGTGCTACAGTCCATGGAGTTAGTCAGACATGACTCGGTGACTGAGCAACAACAAATGGAATTATTAAAGTAATTTCTTATCAAGGATTTACTGGTACTTGCATAATTCTCATTTAAATGTTTGTTCTCATTAACACAGAACCAAAGTGCTCTGAAAGTAAAAGTCACTCAGTTGTGTGTGACTCTTTGTGACTCCATGGACTGTTTAGTGCATGGAATACTGGAGTGGGTAGCCTTTCCCTTCTCCAGGGGATCTTCCCAACCCAGGGGTTGAACCCAGGTCTTCCACATTGTAGGCAATTCTTTACCAGCTGAGCCACAAGGAAGCCCAGGAATACTGGAGTGGGTAGCCTATCCCTTCTCCAGGGGATCTTCCCAACCCAGGAATCAAATGGGGGTCTCTTGCCTTGCAGGTGGAGTCTTTCCCAACTGAGCTATGAGGGAAGCAAAGTGCTCTGAGGGTCATAACAGTGAGGGCAAAAAAGAAAGATTATAATAGTGGGATGAAACATGTGCTATTTCTCCAGTACAGAGGAAGCTTCTAATTATCTTTGAACAAGTATGATTTCATTAATCAATTTCTAACTACTATATAATCCACTAACTGAAAATACGTGTTTATGTATACAATGAAATAGTATTCAGCCTTAAAAAAGAAAGAAATCTTGCAACAGCATTTGGGGCAACATGGATAAACATGGAGGACATTATGCTAAGTGAAATAAATCAGACACAGAAAAATAAATATGGCATGATCTCATCTATATGTGGAATCTAAAAGAGTTGAACTCTTAAAAGCAGAAAGCAGAATGGTGGCCGCCAGGGCTTGAGGTGGGGGGTGGAGAGAAGTCAGGAGATATTGATCAAAGGGCATGAAGGTTCTGTTTGGATACACATTGTGGAGATCTAATGTCCAGCATGATGGCTATAGTTAATACTGTATCATATACCTGAAATTTGTTGAGAGATTTGATCTTAAGTGTTTTCACCACACACACACGCACACAGAAAAATGTCCCACACACAAAAAACCATAACTTTGTGAGGTGGTGGATATGTTAATTAGCTTGACTGTGGTAATCATTACATCAAAACACCACATTCTATACCTCAAATATATGAAATTCATCTGTGTCGAGTATACCTCAATGAAGCTGGGCCAGGAAAAAGTATAATTTAAAAATTAGAAAATCTAATTATATATTAAATATTGCACATTTGATATATGGGATTCTTCTGACCTTCGTAAGTAAAATATTTTCATCATTTCTGAGAGCATAAAACTAAGCGAGAGAGTGCTCAGCAACGATAAGAATAACCTGCGTATGTTCCAACCGCATGAATGAATGTCACAGACAGTGTGAACTGACAGCTGCTGCTGCTGCTGCTAAGTCGCTTCAGTCGTGTCCGACTCTGTGCGACCCCATAGACGGCAGCCCACCAGGCTCCACCGTCCCTGGGATTCTCCAGGCAAGGGGCAGACACAAATAGTGTACACTGTTATCATCCAGCTTACCCAAGTCATGGAAAGAGAGATCTAGGACCTGGGAAGCTGAGTGTTCCTCTCTCGGGAAGGCAGAGACTAAAAGGAAGCATGAGGGGGGCTTTGAGGTTGTTGGTTACACATCTGTGTGTTCAGCCTGCACTTCTGATATGTACTTTCTTATGTATTTACCATAAGTACATAAACATATAAATACATAAAATAAAAAATAATAAAAAAATAAAACTCCTAGAGACCCGTGTTCTTGAAACCACAAAGCTAACACTCACTGGCTATTAATGTTTTTCAAATATGGTCAGATGAGTTTTAGTCTGGGGCCTCCCTTGGGTAGGCCTTTGAAACAGCACAATCCTAGGAATCAAGTGAGGATGGACTCATTTGAGTGTCTGGAGATACTGATTAAAAAAAAGAGAGAGAGAGGAATCTGAGCATAAAGGTGCCTCCGCAGAGGCTCTGTGTTCAGGGAGATGGTGGTGGGGAAGGGAATTCAGTGATGAGGAGGAAAGCAAGGATGCAATCAGTGACTTCCAGCAGAGCCAGGTTAGGAAGCAGATTCAGCTGATTCCAGGCACAGTCCAATAAATGTCAGGAAACAGCATCAGAGAGATTGAAGGTTCAGGCTTCGGACAAATTGGTTTTGATTCTTGGCTGCTACATCAGGAAAAACTACTCTAGCTCAATAAGCTTCATCCACCTCTTTTCTAAAATGGGGATATTAGCACGGTGGTGTTGGTGGGATTACATGAGATAATTATGTTGCTGGTGAATTTAAGGTTCTTGCTTCATTGTGAAAGAATTCTGACATGAAGTGATAGGTTAAAAAGCAGATTTATTTAGAAACACACTCCATAGACAGAGTGTGTGCCATCGCAGAAGGTGAGAGAGAGACACCCCTGAAGTACGGACTGGTTAGTTTTTATGGGCTGGGTAATTTCATAGGTTAATAAGCGGGAGTATTATTCTAATTATTTGGGGGGATGGGGTGGTAATTTCCAGGAGTTGGGCCACCACTCACTTTTAGACTATTTACGGTTAGCCTCAGAACTATCACTGGCAACCCACTCCAGTACTCTTGCCTGGAAAATCCCATGGACAGAGGAGCCTGGTAGGTTACGGTCCACGGGGTTGCAAAGAGTCGGACATGACTGAGGGACTTCACTTTCCTTTTAGAACGGTCATGGCACTGGTAGCGTGGCATTTAGCATGCTAATGTATCACGATGAGCATACAACAAGGCCCAAGGTCTGCTGGAAGTCAGATCTTCTACCGTTTTGGACCTAGTTGGTTCTAACCGATTTTTATGTCCTATGGTTATACTGGGCTTCTCAGGTAGCACTAGTGGTAAAGAACCCACCTGCCAATGCAGGAGACTTAAGAGGTACTGGGTAGACCCCTGGATTGGGAAGATCCCCTGGAGGAGGGCATGGAAACCCACTCCAGTAGTTTCGCCCGGAGAATCCCTTGGACAGAGGAGCCTGGCAGGCTATAGCCCTTAGGGTCTCAGAGTTGGACACGACTGAAATGACTTCGCATGTATACACGCATGGTTACACCATTCTTTAAAGGTTGTGCCCTGCCCTCTTCTCTCCTGTTTTAATTATACAAAGTATACAGCATTGTGTCTGACAGGTGGTAAATGGCAATTCTCCCCCTTTCCCTCATGTTCACACTTCCAATTTTAAAATAAAGATTGCATGTTGATATTTGGAATCAAGAGGCAAGTGTTTTCCAGACAGCAGGAAGAACATGAACAAATATGGAAAGATGGTAAGACACAGCCTGTGTACAGAATACAGATGAGGAATAAAGATTATGGGGTTGGGCTGTGGAGAGTCTCAAGTAGTAAAATTCATACTTTGCTTTTCAGTGACCTTGGTAAGGTGTTAGCAAAGTTGCAGTTAATGGATATGCTCAAGATGGAATAATGTTGGAAAACCCCTGATGATGGAGAGGCCACCGTGAATAGAATTACTTACTTCATTCTAAGAATAAGGTGGAATAAGAGGGAGGGCTTACTGTAAAGTGAAACATAATCACTCCCTAAACTCCATAAAGGTCTTTACGGACTCAAGATCCCACTTGAGGTATGTCATCCAGAAATTTGACATCAACAGGATTGAATTTCTGCTTTTCAACAAGATTTATTTGGTGCCAGTCACAGCCTGTCACGGAGAAGGTAATGGCACCCCACTTCAGTACTCTTGCCTAGAAAATCCCATGGGTGGAGGAGCCTGATAGGCTGTAATCCATGGGGTCGCAAAGAGTTGGACATGACTGAGGGACTTCACTTTGACTTTTCACTTTCATGCATTGGAAAAGGAAATGGCTTCAGTGTTCTTGCCTGGAGAATCCCAGGGATGGGGGAGCCTGGTGGGCTGCCCTCTATGGGGTCGCACAGAGTCGGACACGACTGAAGCGACTTAGCAGCAGCAGCACAGCCTGTCATGTTTCCCGGTTCTGTTAAAATTATTCTGTACAAAAAGTAAAATTCTACTGACAGTGAACTCCGGGGGGATGCCTACACTCAGCCCTGCTTGTCCCCAGACCCTGCCTCTGGGATAGATTTTCTGGGTTAGGCTCTCTGGAAAGACACTCAACTTGCTTTCTGGTGGAAAGCAGGGTTTTTACAATAGAGATTGGAAGGAACATGGCCTCACAGTCTTGTCTTTTGGCCAAAGAAAGAGGCTTAAAAATCGGAAACATTTGGGAGCAAGAAAGGTAGTATTTTGGCAGTGAGTAAGCTCAGATGGTAAAGAATCTGCCTGGAATGCAGGAGACTTGGGGTTGAACCCTGGGTGGAGACGATCCCCTGGAGCAGGGCATGGCAACCCTGCTCCAGTATGCTCTTGCCTGGAGAGTGCCCACAGACAGAAGAGCCTGGCGGGCTACAGTCTGTGGGGTCGCAACGAATCTGACATGACGGAGCAACTAAGCACACACACACAATACACTTTTAATTTTTATTTGTTTCTAGTAAGTAAGACACTTTTGATTTAATCTTCTAGTTAGCAGAAATGAACTTTTCTGCTCTAGTCTGGATATATGTCCTTGATGCTGTACTCTTGAAGCATATGTATTCTTGAAGCACGGCTTGCCCTATGGGTGAGCAGCAAATAAACGTTCCCTTTGGGGTGGAGTAAAATGAGGCTGGCACGCATCCTAGGTAACTGGGCATTGTTCCCCAGCCCCTCACCTGCTCCGCCAGAGCCTTCAGCTCAGTGTGACAGCCTCTGCTGAGAGGAGCCTGGAATCAGTGTGCCCGTGTGGCCCAGAGGAAACAGCCAGCTGTTCCACGCCTCGCAGGGACACTTCAACTCGGGGCAGCCTTCCTCTTAACAAGGACCTCTAAGTGTCGTCTTGTCGTTTCCCAAAGACATGAAGAAGCCTGATGTTAGGTCTGTTTCTTTTCTCTGCATCCACTGGAAATCCTGTACCAAATATGAGACAGCAAAAGAAATAGAAAGCAACAAGAAAAGAAATGCCCTGAGCCATGCCATTAGTGAAGGTGTAATTGGGGCTTTAAGGGCTTACTACTTTCTGTTAGCTACACATCACATTTAGGAGGATGCCCGAGCACACTCTTCCGTCCAGTTCCTCGGTCTCTGACCAGTCACCACCTCCAGTCACAGCAGGAAGCACTCAGAAGCATCACAGGTTACCCTCTCCTGTCTTCTTCCTTTAGAATATCATCTGCGTCGGTCTTTTCCTCTCTGTGCTGTGCCAGCAGCCTGGACCAGGTCTCAATAATTCATGCCTAGTCTGTGGCCATGTTCTTCTGGCTGACTTCTCCTGGCCATACATCTCAGCTCAATTCATAGTCTTTAATTGCCAATTTCATCATTGACATTTCCTGATTTAAGTGCCTCTGATAATTTTCTCTTTCCTGCAAGTCTGTGGCTTGGCTTTCAAGTTCTCTGACACCTGCCCTCGTCTCAGTTTTGCATCTTCTTTTTTCTAGCACCTCTCTCCTATGTGTGCAGATTCTCCACCCATCCACTGATAAAGAATGGATGGCACACCCCTTCATATCTGCATTTCCCAGCACAGGATCTGCCACATAAGAGAAGTCCATTCCTATTGCATAAACGAATCCACGAATCACAGAAACCTCCCCTTTCCCACTGTTTCCTACATGGAACGGCCTTGTCGTATCCCATTCCAAACACAGCAATCCTTCCAGGTCTAGAGCATGATCAGACTCCCGTGGGGAAACCTCTCCTTCCACTCTGGTCATTTGACTTCATTTTCTCCAAGTTTTTACGCTATCTGATATCTTCATTGCATCATAAAGTGTTTTATTAGTCGACCAATTTCTCCTTTAATTCTGTTTTATGATAGTCCGATCATTCAAAACAAAGCTCAAATTTTGTGCAGAAAAATAATTTGCCTTGTGCTACTTTGCCACCTTTATATAAATGCACAATTATTCATGGTTAAGGAATGGTATTAAATAGTGTATTGTGTCTACCCAGCCACAGTCTTTTCTACTAGAATATGTTTGCCCAGTTTTGGCTGAGCAAACACTTAAATATCCTCTTGGCAAACAGCTGTCTAGGTCAGGGTTTACACCTGTATCAAAGTTTGACCCTTCAATCTGCTGCAAAAAGATAAGCTGTAGTTGAAATTTGGTTTATCCTGGACCTAGAGATTGTCATACTGAATGAAGTAAGTCACACAGAGAAGGAGAAATATCATATGATATCCCTTATATGTGGAACTTAAAGAAATGATACAAATGAACTTACTTACAAAACAGAAAGAGACTCAAAGACTTAGAGAACGAACTTATGGTTGCCAGGCAGAAGGGATAGTTAGGGAGTCTGGGATGGACATGTACATACTGCTATGTTTAAAATGGATAAACAACAAGATCTTACGGTATAGCACAGGGAACTCTGCTCAAAATTATGTGGCAGCCTAGATGAGAGGGGAGTTTGGGGAGAATGGATACATGTATATGTATGGCTGGGTCCCTTTTGCTGTTCACCTGAAATTATCACAATGTTACTAGTTGGCTATGTTGTTGTTAAGTCACCTAGTCATGTCAGACTCTCTGGGACCCCCTGGACTGCAGCATGCCAGGCCTCCCTGTCCCTCCCATCTCCTGAAGTTTATCCAAGTTCATGTCCATTGCATTGGTCATGCCATCCAGCCATCTCATCCTCTTATGCCCTCTTCTTCTGTCCTCAGTCTTTCCAGCATCAGGGACTTTTCCAATGAGTCGTCTGATTGCATCAGGAGACCAAAATACCGGAGCTTGAGCTTTGTCAGCTTTGTGAGCTTTGGAGCTTGAGCTCAGCATCAGTCCTTTCAAGAGTATTCAGGGTTGATTTCCCTGAAGATTGACTGGTTTGATCTTGTTGTTGTCCAAGGGACTTTCAGGAGAAAGTCCTGATTGACCTGATGACCGCATGCAATTTACTTTGATTCATGGACCTAACATTCCAGGTTCCTATGCAATACTGTTTTTTGCAGCATCAGATTTTACTTTCATCACCAGACACGTCCACAACTGATCATCATTTCCGATTTGGGCCAGCCACTTCATTCTTTCTGGGGCTGTTAGTAGTTCTCTGTTCTTCCCCAGTAGCATATTGAGCACCTTCTGACAACTCTGGGGGATGCATCTTTCGGGATCATATGTTTTTGTCCTTTTATACAATTCATGAGGTTCTCATGGCAAGTATACTGGGGTGGTTTGCCATTCCCCCCTCCAGTGGATCATGTTTTGTCAGAACTCTCCACTATGTCCCGTCCATCTTGGGTGGCCCTGCCCAGCATGGCTCATAGCTTTATTGAGTTACACGAGCCTCTTCACCATGACAAGGCAGTAATTGTGAAGGGAATTGGCTATACCCCAACCAGTTCAGTCGCTCAGTCGTCTCTGACTCTTTGTGACACCATGGACTGCAGCACACCAGGCCTCCCTGTCCATCACCAACTCCCAGAGTTTACTCAAGCTCATGTCCTTTGAGTCGGTGATACCATCCAACCATCTCATCCTCTGTCATCCCCTTCTCCTGCCTTCAATCTTTTCCAGCATCAGGGTCTTTTCAAATGAGTCAGCTCTTTGCATCAGGTGACAAAGTATTGGAGTTTCAGCTTCAGCATCAGTCCTTCCAATGAATATTCAGGACTGATTTCCTTTAGGATGGATGGGTTGGATCTTCTTGCAGTCCAAGGGACTCTCAGTACAAAATAAAAAAATTAAAGATTTTGTTTTAAAAAATTCAGTTCATCTTTATCGATGAAGTATATTGCTTGACTCTCAGGTCTCTCCATATCTCCTGGCCTCATCTCAGTTTTGCATCTCCTACCTTGTGTAGCACCTCCCTCCTATGTATGCAGAATCTCCATCCCTCCTTTCATAAAGGGTGTATGGAGTACCTTTTCAGGTCTGCACATCCCAGCACAAGATATGCCACATAAAGAGAGGTTCAATTAATACCTTTTGCATAAATGAATCTACGAATAAAAGAAACCTCCCATTTCCCACTCTTTCCTACATGGAATTAGTTAAATGCAGAAAAGAAAGAGGCAAATTCTGCCTACGATCACATTAGTGGCAGGCCTTCTGGTCAACACTCTTGCCTTTTTCTCAGAGCTCCAGCCCAGCATCCAGGTGCCCAGCAGTGCCAGGGGGCTTGTCCACCAGTCTTTGAGCCCCACTGTATCCTGACAACACCCTCGCCCTTTTCTCTTCATTTGGTAGGTCTCCTGAACTCCGGGAGTTGGTGATGGACAGGGAGGCCTGGTGTGCTGCGATTCATGGGGTTGCAAAGAGTCAGACACGACTGAGCAACTGAACTGAACTGAACTCTTTCTCGAGAAAGCATGTTCCTTTGGGAAATGATGGAGATCCCCTCCCCTCCCTGGCTCCCTGGCTCCCTGCCATGGTCTTTTGGCTCTCTGCTCCTTGACTCAGTCAGTCTTGCCATTTTTCTCACGCTCTCGTTTCCTTTGGTCATGGGACTTTACTCTGGAACTAGAACTGAGTGAGGCCGAGTAATAAATCACATAAATTTTATGAACCATGAAACTGAGTGAAACCAAAATTTCTGAGAGAGGCATCAAAATATTTATCACAAATGCCAAACACAGTGCTTCCCAAAAGACTCTCATGAAATAATTTGAGCCAACATTGAAAGCATTTTTTTTCCCTAAAACTACCAAAATAGGACACCGGAGTATGAAAAACTTGTATAAACAAAGATCCAGATGCTCAGTAATATTTCAATTGTCTGATCCTCTGACTATAACACTGTTTTCTGGTACTCAGATTCAGTGGTTGAGAGTAATGACAGTTTCTTACATCTGAGTCATGCTTTATTGATTTCTAAGTGTTTTCACCTCCATGTTAGGACTTGTTGAGAAGGTGGCCTCAAAAGCTGTATTCCATTGCTTATAGCTGTATACTTGAGCAAGTTTTTCTTCTCTGTTTCTCAATTTCTCCATTAAATAAATCAGCCACCATCTCATAGGGTTAATGAGAGAGTGACGTCAGGATTACGTAAAAGACTTAAAATAGTGCTTACGTGTGATAAGAACTTAACTCGCCTTACCCTAGGAGGAGGAGAAGTTGTTCTGTTTGGTCCATCACAATCAACCTGTGAGTTGGACTAGGCAAGGATATTTATGGAGACTTTAATTTTGAGGAAATCAAGACCCGGAGAGAACAAACCACTTATTTAATGACATTTGTATAAAGCAGATCTAAAAATCAGTCCTTTAAAATTTCAAGTCCAGGGATATTTGATGATAGAAAATTTTTGAACTCTCTTTACAATTTACAGTGATTGTTAAGGGATAAAATGCCTCTTATATACAGAGATGGTCCCTCAAGCCCTCCCAGACCCCATTGACTATATCACAATTGGGTGTCTACTCATAGTTCAATTAGAATTCTCTTTCTTTAAAAATTTATTTTTGTTAAGCTTTTTTTTTTTTTTTGATGTGCACTATTTCTGAAAGTCTGTATTGAATTTGTTGTTCCTGCTCTGTTTTGCTTTTTTGGCTACAAGGCATGTGGGATCTTTGCTCTCCCAATCACGGATCAAACTCACACCCCTACATTGGAAGGTGACGTCTTAACCACTGGACCACCTGGGAAGTCCCCAGTCAGAATTATTTTGCCAGGCATTTGGCATCTAGAAAGAGAGTAAGAGTAAAAATAAGAATAAAATTAAGAGAGAAAGAGCCAGAACTCGGTCATATAACCTTGGGAACCAAGGATAGAACCTGTCTATGCACTATTCCCATACTCTGCCAGGTGGCTGTAAAAGATGTTGATGGTGAAAGTCACTCAGTCGTGTCTGACTCTGCAACCCCATGGACTATACAGTCCATGGAATTCTCCAGGCCAGAATACTGGAGTGGGTGGCCTCTCCTTTCTCCAGGGGATCTTCCCCATCCAGGGATCGAACCCAGGTCTCCCACATCGCAGGTGGATTCTTTACCAGCTGAGCCACCAGGGAAGCCCATAAAAGATGAAGACCATTGTTTTTTGGCCATCCATTTCCGTTCCCAATTTTCAGCCCTTCCTGAGAGCTGGCTGTATTCCTTCTGCAAAGGTGCGGATTCTGTGAGACAAGAATTAGCTGTGGCTGAGAAATGCTGATTAGACCAAAGACTTTTGTCTAGGTTGTTTGATTTCAAATCTTACCTCTACCACTTACTGGCCATGTGACCTTGGTTAAAAGCTCTGGTGTCACTTTCCTCTTCTGTAAAATGGGGATGAAAATAGTCCCTAGCTCATCAATACTATTACAGATAGGAAATGAGATAACTAGTACCTGGCACTATTCAGTTCAGTTCAGTTCAGTCACTCAGTTGTGTCCAACTCTTTGCGACCCCATGAACCACAGCATGCCAGGCCTGCCTGTCCATCACCAACTCCCAGAGTCCACCCAAACCCATGTGCATTGAGTTGGTGATGCCATCCAACCATCTCATCCTCTGTCATCCCCTTCTCCTCCTGCCTTCAATCTTTCCAAGCATCAGGGTCTTTTCAAATGAGTCAGCTCTTTGCATCAGGTGGCCAAAGTACTGGAGTTTCAGCTTCAACATCAGTCCTTCCAATGAACACCCAGGACTGATCTCCTTCAGAATGGACTGGTTGGATCTCCATGCAGTCCAAGGGCCTCTCAAGAGTCTTCTCCAACACCACAGTTCAAAAGCATCAATTCATTGGCACTCAGCTTTCTTTATAGTCCAACTCTCACATCCATACATGACCACTGGAAAAACCATAGCCTTGACTAGACGGACCTTTGTTGGCAAAGTAATGTCTCTGCTTTTTAATATGCTATCTAGGTTGGTCATAACTTTCCTTCCAAAGAGTAAGTGTCTTTTAATTTCATGGCTGCAATTGCCATCTGCAGTGATTTTGGAGCCCAGAAAAATAAAGTCAGCCACTGTTTCCCCATCTATTTGGCATAAAGTGATGGTACTGGATGCCATGATCTTAGTTTTCTGAATGGAACCAGAGATCAAATTGCCAACATCTGCTGGATCATCAAAAAAGCAAGAGAGTTCCAGAAAAACATCTATTTCTGCTTTATTGACTATGCCAAAGCCTTTGACTGTGTGGATCACAATAAACTGTGGAAAATTCTGAAAGAGATGGGCATACGAGACCACCTGACCTGCCTCTTGAGAAACCTGTATGCAGGTCAGGAAGCAACAGTTAGAACTGGACATGGAACAACAGACTGGTTCCAAATAGGAAAAGGAGTATAAGTCAAGGCTGTATATTGTCACCCTGCTTATTTATTTAACGTATATGCCTGGCACTATAGATGCTCAATAAGTGTTAGCTGTTACTCTGTTTATAATAAACTCCCCTTGGGAGCTTACGCTAGGTCAAAATGGCCAGCAACTAAAGTGGTTTAGGACATCACCATTTCTCCAAACAATCTAACTTGAATATCAGAGTCATCTGCCTTCCCTTTTTCTTTCATTTTCCAAATCCAATCAGTTACTCAGTCCTACCGACTCTAGCATTGTTTAAGTGGTTTAGGACATCACCATCTTCCAAACAATCCAATTTGAATATCAGAACCCTCTCCCTTCTCTTTTTCTTTGACTTTCTGAATCTAATCAGTTACTGAGTCCTACAGTTTCTAGCACTGTGATGCTTGGCTACTGCCCTCCAGACTCCCGCATTTCATCACAAGGCTCATTAGATCACAGAGGTGTCTGTCTTTCACACTGCTTCCAGGGCAGGTAACTGTAGGCACAGAACAGCACTGTCGAATGGGGCTGACCCGCTGTTGCTGAGAAAAAAGTGATAGTTATAAGTAGGGAATATGCTGTCCTGTTCCCCACAGTCTCTACATAGAGAATAGTATCCAAGCTTACTAATCTAGAACCTGAAACCCTTCAGATCTGCCCCCTACACAGCATTCAGTTCTCATTTTCCAATGTATGCTTGACATCACGTACACTCTACCTTCCCTAGACTGATTATTAACTTTCCTTAAAGTCATGTAGCTCTTCCATATCTTGATAACTTGTTCCCTCTGGAATCTTTTCTGCCTGGGATAATCCTATTTATTCCTTAAGTCAGAATCACAAACTTTATGTTCCAAGAAGCCTTTCAGAATGTCCCAGGCTGACTGATGATGCTTCTGCTGTGCCTGCACCTCTCATACACCCTCACCATGTCCGTTCTTAATTCTCTTGGTACAGGGGTTACTTCCATATACCTCTCCCACCACTAAGCTATACCGTAAGCTTAATGAGGCAACTGAGCCATCTCCTGGAAGCCTTTCCTGACCCCCCTTTCTTGGTTTTCTACCCTCATCCACTGTTCCACAGTACCCTGTGAACACTTACAGCACACACTTTTTGTGTGCTGGACAACATCTGTCACATGTTCACTTCTCTAAACTGTAAGCTCCCTGAGGGCAGGGAATATTTTTTTCACCTTTGTAAACCTATGTATGGCACATACTTACCTCTGTTTGCTGATTTAACTAAACTTGAGGGGAGAGATTGATGCTTTTGAACTGTGGCGTTGGAGAAGACTCTTGAGAGGCCCTTGGACTACAAGGAGATCCAACCAGTCCAACCTAAAGGAAATCAGTCCTGAATATTCATTGGAAGGACTGATGCTGAAGCTGAAGCTCCAATACTTTGGCCACCTGATGCGAAGAACTGACTCATTTGAAAAGACACTGATGCTGGGAAAGATTGAAGGCAGGAGGAGAAGGGGATGACAGAGGATGAGATGGCTGGAGGGCATCACCGACTGGATGCACATGGGTTTGGGTGGGCTCCAGGAGTTGATGATGGACAGGGAGGCCTGGCGTGCTGCAGTCCATGGGGTCGCAGAGTCTGACACGACTGAGTGATTGAACTGAACTGAGGGGAGAGAACCTCTCTAGACCAACTTGGCTGCTCCTTATTCAGCTACTATGACCATTTGTAGAGTCCTTAGAGCAAAAGGTCCCAAAGTCTCCCAGTAAGCAGGATCAGTGTCACTTTATACAGGACTTAATAAATATGTAAATTCTCAAACCTCCCTCCAGACTGATTGAAACAGAAGTTCTGCTGTGCAGAAAGGCACAGCAATTAAGGTTTTAACAAGTCCTCTGGATGATTCTGGTGCCCACTGGAGTGTGAGAGCTACTGCTATCATGTCTAAACTGCCACAAACATTAATTCCATACCTGACTTTGCCTGACTTTAGCCCCCATATCAGTTTAAACTAACTTACCCAGGAGGGCAGTGTACAGAAAGCAAGTGTCAGGGGATGTTTTGATCCAGGTAGTGTTTTCCAGAAGGTAATTTATATCATCCTCAATCCTAAGAGGGGGCAGTCAAAGTAGAATCCCAAGGACACTTTCAGTCAAAGGCTAGAAAAATCAAATATTGAATTAAAAAGAATTAGAGGGATGCAAAATCAGAAGACTCAGAAGCAAGAATAGGGGAAAAGGTGGGAGTGAATAAAGTCAATTATCTAGAACCTACATAACTCACAGGAAAAATGTTTTTTAACATGACCCTGGTTAATCACAATTGGTTGTGGATAGATCCACCGTTAGGTCTGCAATCTTTGTATAGTTATGATAATTTTCCCTTATTCTTTATAGATAAGCAAACTGAGGTTCAGAGTGAATGCTAGAGTAAGTACCAAAATGACTGAGATAGGTGCTCAGCAGACCTGCAGGCCAAGCCTCACGATGAGACCCAGGCTACTTCCATTCTGCCCTGTAGCTTCATTTGCCAATAAATAAATACAGACTCAAACTGAATGACCTGCAGAAAAAAACAGCATCCTCATCATTAGAGAGAGCTGCTGTCTCGGAAGACTCCTCTGTGGACAGTCTGCATCATGTCCCTCGGGATCTGGTTGCTTACCTATTATCCCATTGTTTTCTTTTTTTTTTTTTA
This sequence comes from Bos mutus, assembly GCF_027580195.1. Taxonomy (NCBI): domain Eukaryota; kingdom Metazoa; phylum Chordata; class Mammalia; order Artiodactyla; family Bovidae; genus Bos; species Bos mutus. The sequence continues at coordinate 6,428,613 of NC_091645.1, read as the reverse complement.
ATGCATTTGTGGCCTCATTTTCTTGACTTGCTACACGCTAAGAGTAATGCTACCCATCTGAATGTCAAATGTCATAAAAATTCTTTCAATTAGGAAGTGGCCTTTATTGCAGATAGCATCAACATAATCACTCAACCAATATTTATTGTGTGATAACTGCAGCTTCCCAGATGATGCTAGTGGTAAAGAACTCCCCACCAGTGCAGAGACGCAAGAGCCATGGGTTCGATCCCTGGGTCAGGAAGATCCCCTGGAGGAGGGAGTGGCAACCCACTCCTATATTCTTGCCTGGAGAATCTCTTGGACAGAGGAGCCTGGAAGGTTACAGTCCATAGGGTCTTAAAGAGTCAGACACGACTGAAGCAACTTAGCACAAATGAATTAATGCACAGCTATGTCGTAGAGTCTAAAATTACAGTGATAAGTTGATAGGCACACACAACAAACAAATTTTGATAGTGTTGAAGAATGAAAGTTAAAAGGATGGTAGAGGTCATGTGGTTACTTTATTTCTCCATTCTACCCTGAACGCTTTGTCTTGAGGCAATAATGGAAATAACTATAATCCCATTTCCATACCACTTCCCTGGTGGCTCAGATGGTAAAGTGTCTGTCTATAGTGCGGGAGACACGGATTCGATCCCCGGGTCGGGAAGATCTCCTGGAGAAGGAAATGGCAATCCACTCCAGTACTATTGCCTGGAAAATCCCATGGACAGAGGGGCCTGGTAGGCTACAGTCCATGGGGTTGGAAAGAGTTGGACACAACTGAGCGACTTCACTTTCACTTTAAGGTTTGAGGAGCCCAAAATGAGAAAAATTCAAACCCACCAGCTCTAAGGGAAGTCATCTACGGGCTCTGGGGAAGGGTTGTCTGCTAGAAAGAGGGTGCTCCAGGAAGACACATTCCCTTTCTTCTTCCAGGCACTGGTGTATCTACACGTGGCACTGCTGAAGTCATCTTACTATTAATACTTACCCAAGGAGAAAATTCTCAGGGAGGAAGATGGCACCTCAGAGAAGCTCACAGTCCTCTGGATGTCTGGTTGGGTCAGATTGTGCATTTCCTTCTGGTGTAAGCCATGTGGAGCTGACACTTGCCAGTATTTGCCTTTGGCAGTATCCTAATGGGCCAAGGGATAGAGCGCTATGGCAGGGGCGGTGGTGATGGTTTAGTTGCTCAGTCATGTCCAACTCTTGTGACCCCAGGACTATAGTCTGCAAGGCTCCTCTGTCCATGGGATTCTCCGGGCAAGAGTATTGGAGTGGGTTGCCATTTCCTTAGTGAGGATATTATATGGAAAGATGTTTAAGGATCTCATTGGCCTGATTTGTGTCCTACAGCTAGTCCTCAAGCCTTGACTGGTCTGGGAATGGGATTACAGTCATTTCTACAGTTGCCTTGATACAAGCACGTAGGGTAAAATGAGGTTGAGCTCAGATCAACAAAAAAGCCAGTCATGAGAGGTAAAAAGTGAGGAAGGCTGAGAACTGTGTTGATATTTCTCATATGATAAATTTAGTAATACCTAAACTGTGATATTGGAGAAGACTCTTGAGAGTCCCTGGGACTGCAAGGAAATCCAACCAGTCCATCCTAAAGGAGATCAGTCCTGGGTGTTCATTGGAAGGACTGATGCTGAAGCTGAAACTCCAATATTTTGACCACCTGATGCGAAGAGCTGACTCATTTGCAAAGACCCTGATGCTGGGAAAGATTGAAGGCAGGAGGAGAAGGGGACGACAGAGGATGAGATGGTTGGATGGCATCACTGACTCAATGGACATTTGAGTAGACTCCAGGAGTTGGTGATGAACAGGGAGGCCTGGCGTGCTGCAGTTCATGGGGTCTCAAGGAGTTGGACACGACTGAGAGACTGAATTGAACTGAAACTGACAATCTGTGCTTGTTGGGCAACACATATAGTAAACTGACAGTCATTTGCAGAGAATAAAACAGTGCCTAATGCTTGCCTTTCTTCTGCTGGCTTCTATATGCTCAATGGTAGGCTGTAAAACTTTCAGATATTAGATGGATAGACGTCATCTCTCAAATAATATACCTTTTATTATTTGTTTAGTTAATTGGAATAAAATTGCTTTACGGTGTTGTGTTAGTCTCTGCAGTACAGCGAAGTGAACCAGCCATATATGTATACATATTCCCCTTCCCTTGGAGCCCCCCTTCCACGTGGCCATAGAGCACCGAGCTGAGCTCCCCGTGCTCTGCTGCACCGTCCCAACTTCTGTCTATTTCACACGTGGTAGTGTGTATACATCAATCCCAATCTCCAATTCATCTCCCTACCCGTGTCCATGACATGTTGCTGAAAGGCTCCGAACTGTGAGATCTGATATTTTTTAAACCCTGAAACAAATTACAAAAGGAAGCCTCAAAGAGATGAACGCTGGACAGTTGAAACCATGTTATTTTCTACTGGATATAAAGACAAGGCTTTGTGCATATTATCATCTTCAGGTCAAATGTTCATTCTCTAGAAAGAAACCATAACTCAGACATGTTGAACAAAACAGTGATTTGAAGTGAAAATGCTTCCCACAAGGCATTAAGTATGTCATGTTTGAATGATTGTCCCTGTCCATTTTCAAAAGTATGGGTCTCATTCCATTACTTAAGGTCAACAGACAGTTGGCAAACTGTCCTTGTTCCATCTTGGAGAGAAACTATTTTCTTCATCTATCCTTTAAATTGTGTCATGTAAATATTGTTTCTGAAATTTCAATTTTCACCCAGTCCTAGGAGGAAGATGGCATTATTATTTCCATTTTGTAGTTGATGAAACTGAGTATTAGGGAGATAAAGTAACTGGCCCAAGATTCCAGTTTCAGTAAACAACACACGATACTATTGAGTTGGCCAAAACATTCTTTGGGTTTTTCTGTCTGTAAAATATTATGGAAAAACCCAAACAAACTTTTTGGCCAAGCCCGAACTAAGTGAAGGGCTTCCCGGGTGGCTCAGTGGTAAATAATCTGCCTGCCACTGCAGGAGACATGGGTTCAGTCCACGGATTGGGAAGAATCCCTGGAGAAGGAAATGACAACCTGCTCAAATATTCTTGCCTGGGAAATCCCACAGACAGAGGAGCCTGGTGGGCTACAGTCCATGGTGTCACAAAAGAGTCTGACATGACTTAGCAACTAAACAACATAAACAATACTAATTGGAAGAGCAGGGATTAGAATGTAGATGTGTCTGACTCCAACGTATGTCTCACAGAAGTCCATCTTTGATATCTATAGTCTACTTACATCTAATATTCGGGCTCCATACTTAGAGGCCACATAATTAATACCTAAATTGGGATACTTTTGAGGGTGAAAGCAGATGCTGTCAAAGATTATGCTGAGTCAGCAGGCATAAATTGGGACTGTCCCGAGAAAAATCAGGCTGTGTCATCCTAGTTATGTGTCTACTGGAGGCAAGAGCATAGACTCAGGAGTGAAACAATCTCAGGATTCAGTTCATTTTAAAAACCTTGATTTCCTCGTGACTAAAGTGATTATGAGAAGGCAATGGCACCCCACTCCAGTACTCCTGCCTGGAAAATCCCATGGGCGGAGGAGCCTGGTAGGCTACAGTCCATGGCGTCGCTAAGAGTTGAACATGACTGGGCGACTTCACTTTCACTTTTCACTTTCATGCATTGGAGAAGGAAATGGCAACCCACTCCAGTGTTCTTGCCTGGAGAATCCTAGGGACGGGGGAGCCTGGTGGGTTGCAGTCTATGGGGTTGCACACAGTTGGACACAACTGAAGCGACTTAGCAGCAGCAAAGTGATTATAATCAAATTCTTAAATGAGATATTTGTAGATCACCCAGCATCATAAAAGGGCTTCCCTGGTGGTTCAGTGGTAAAGAATCCCCCTGCCAATGCAGAAGATGCATGTTCCATCCTTGGGTCGGGAAGATCCCCTGGAGAAAGCAATGGCAACCCACTGCAGTATTCTCGCCTGGGAAATCCCATGGACAGAGAAGCCTGGCAGGCTACACTCTATGAAGTCACAGGGAGTCAGACCTGAGTTGTTGATTAAACAACAGCAGCAACATCATAAAAACTGAGCATTATAACTAGTGCTCAAGGAAGCTAAGACCTTTTCTACTTCCCTCCTTTCCCATCAGGTATTTTTTCCTCACTCATACATTTGCATAAGTATTCATATCACTATTTAAATACCCTGAGGATGTGAGGTACAAAATCAGATTTGCCACTCACAGTATAGGTAGGAAACTTCATTGGCATACAGTATATATTTTATGATTTGGTTATTGGGGAAATAGATGGCATGTAAAATTTGACAATAACTATTTTTGAAAAATGATTTATGTCTAGGCTTTCTTGTATACAAATAAGTTCCTTTCTATTTCTTTTTCTATACATTTCTGGTCATTCATATGGGTCACTCCTCTACCTTGTTACCTCATTAGTGTCAATGGTATTCCATCAATTTCATCACAGTGCCATGTCAGTAAAATAATAAAATAAAAGGAGAATAATACTCAGCAATCCTTGCTGCTTAGCTGCTTCAGTCATGTCTGATTCTTTGCAACTCTATGGGCTGTAGCCTGCCAGGCTCCTCTGTCCATGGAATTCTCCAGGCAAGAATACTGGAGTGGGTAGCCATTCCCTCCTCCTTGGGGTCTTCCCAATGCAGGGATTGAACCCAGGTCTCCTGCATTGCAGGCAGATTCTTTACCACTGTGCCACCAGGGAAGCCCCCAGTGTTCCTTTAACCACCTCAAATGTTCCTTCATATGGACTTCTAATAGACTGCATCAGAATCGCCTGGATTGGATAAAAAATATGCTTTTTGAGTTCCATCCCTAGAGATTCTTTCTATATTTTTTTGGAGTTAGTACATGTGGACTTGGCTTCTTTCTTCTTTCTCTCTCTTTATTTCTCTCTTAAGCCCACCAGCTAATTCTGACTAACAGAGTTGCAAGCTGCTTTTTCAGAACCTTCTTATAGCTCTTCTAAATCAGCCATCCCAGTAACTCATCAACAAAGAATTATGTATAATGCATATGATGGGCACAAGTTGTAGAGAGAGGATAAAGCTATGAATAAGACAGATGCTGATTGCACGGCAACTAAGCACAGAGGTTTCTTTCAACACCATAATTTTGAGAGAGCTCTAATGCTAGGGATAGAAATACTAGTTGTAGGATAGACACTTGCTATTCATAAGGGGTGAATTCAGAGATTTTCACAAATTTCCAAAGCCTTGAAGAGAGAACAGCAAAGCTACAGGGAGGAAGGCTCATTCATTAGCTAAAAAACAGAGACCTACAAGTGTGTCAGGGAATAGTTGAAATCAAGAGTCAAATCTGTGGATAAAAGTTTCCATTACACTCACAACAAAATGAAAGGCTTTGTCATTGCATCATTTCTCTAGTATCTGCTCTCTGGGTACCATGCAACCTCATTCAAGACATGAATATCTCTACAATTGCAATGTCCCCGTTAGTTTGTGTAATAAATTGATTACTATTTGTATCACTGTACTAGATGATCCTTGAGGGTGACAACTGACAAGCTTCCTGCTCACCGTCAGATACACAGGGTCTACCTTCATACCTGACACATAGTAGACAATCAAAACCATTGGCTGGAGGACGAGTGAATGAATTCGTGAGACTCTTGCCCTAGCCATCACCCTAAAACATTCACTTTATGGAGGATTTCAGAGCACTTCCATTAGTTCCCTTGGGAAACTCCACGCTTATGATAAATCTAGCATTACCAAATCAGTTCTGGAAATCCACTGAGCCTGCTGTGCATTTCATTAGATAAATATCTTCAGCGAAAGCAAATATTTATAATTTAAGAGTGGTTTTTATTTAAAGAAAGAGTCAAAGGTCATGCCTGATAAAATATTTGAAAAAATAAAAATATTTACATAGATGGTTTGGTCTGAATTCTTGGGTAAATAGTCAGTCATTGCTAAAATTCTTGCTAGAGATGCTATGCACTTTATTTCCCTACCCTCAATGGGACTTGTTTAATTATCTTTTGGTTAACATTAAGATTTATCATTTAAACATGTTTGCTTGACGTGTTAGAAATGATTATTTGTCATTGTAATGTATAATTCTTTCATTTCTCAGAAAACTCAAATCTTTCCTATTTGTCATTTGTATTTCTTTTAATTTTTAAAAATAATCAAATACGTTGATTTTTTTCCCTTTTTGTGATCTTTTCCTTGCTTCTAAGCTAAGGGTCCTGTTTTTAATCTCAAGCTTAAATAACCACTTTTTTCTTTTTTAGAACTTCAACTACTTAATTACATTTACATTTAACACTTCAATTGTACTTAAATATAACATGGTGTTTGGTGTTTCATAATTCTCTAGTTTCAGTTTTCACTTGCTGTATTTTTATGTGGCAGGTATATGTTTGTGTTGTATGGGCATTTCTTCTTTTTTTAACCTTGTAATATGAAGCTGCTGGTTGGGAAAAAGAGCCTTTCTCTTTCCTTTTTCATTTCTTTCCTGTGGCAGGAGAGCTATTTATTTCTATTATCCTTTATCCTGTTTGCAATGGGTCTGAAGGTTCTAATACTGCTTCCACAGCGGGAGAGTGACTTTGAAAGGAAAGCCAAGGACGAGAACACGTTGGGCTTGTTTGAATCTCATGTCTGAGTGTTCATCAAAAATGAAGAGATCACTTTCTCCTATGGAGCTGCTTGAGTTGGAGAAAAGATTGGCTGTAGATTGGCAAGTGCTCCCTGCTAAACTGTAGGAAATATTTTTGGTTTTGGTTTACAGAGATGACAAAAAAAAAAAAAGAAGATAATTTAATCACCTAATTTTTAGATTCAGAGAAACCCAAGCTTAAAGAACAAACATGATGATATATCTGATAATACCTAGCACAGTGTCTGGCATATGAAAAGCATCAGTGGATAACTAGTTTGCTTCTTCCATACCAAACATAAAAGCAAAATTTTCTTTTTTGGAAAGCCTATATAGCATATATTCAAGAACATTGGTCTTAGAATCATACTTCCAGGTGAATAATTTCTGCTCAATACTCCCAGCTGTATAATATCAGATAAATTATATAACCTCTCTGTACTTGGGTTCCTAAATCTAAAATGAGAATCCAGTTCTGTACCACTTAGGATTATGTTTGGCAACATAAAAATAAAATCCAAAATTATAGTGGTTTCTTTCTTTCTTTCTTTTGTAAACGAATTACAGACGGAGACCATCCAGGGAATGTATAGTGTCTTCTAGCATCAGGAACTCAGGTTATTTCCACGTTGCCTCCATGGTATGTGGCTTCCATCCTTAAAGTCCTTTTAGAGTCCAAGGCAGCCGCTAGAGTTCCAGTCATCTTATATACGCTCGAGGTGTTAAGAACCTAACATCAAAGTGGGGATCTTTTGCTAAGTACAAAGGAGAGAACAGTTAAGGTGTGGAAATCTGGCAGTGTCTGCCACGTAATAACTCTTTTGCAGGGTTAGTGGGATAATTGAACAGGATAATGTATGTCAGATGCCAAGCACAATGCCTGGGACTAGGAGTTGAGCATACAAGTGGTCCTGTGAGTGACCAGTATTACAGAGCAAACTGGCCAAATTCAAGACCTGTGTCTAAGTTTCCAGATCTTCCCTATTGATCATTTCTCATGTATTAATTATATATTAATGGGTAAAAGATGTTAGGGTACCTAGGGGTTTCCACCAGCTATTAATTTATGGGTTTTGAATGAGGTGAAGCTCTCACAGGCCCTCTCAAAGCCTGGAGATTTTCAGGTTCAGAAACCTGATTTTGTTAACATAATGATAACAGATGTGTCTCTTAAAACAGACTCATAGCAAACAAGCCCACATAAGCTAATGTATAGTTACTGTGTGCTCAATTGCTCAGTTGTGTTTGACTCTTTGCTGCCCCATGGACTGTAGCCTGCCAGGCTTCTCTGTCCATTGGATTTTGTAGGCAAGAATACTGGAGTGGGTTGCCACTTCCTACTCCAGGGGATTTTCCCAACCCAGGGATTGAACCTGCATCTCTTGCATCTCCTGCATTGGCAGGTGGATTCTTTACCACTAGCGCCACCTGGGAAGCCATATAGTTACTAGGATGTCCATTTATTACTGTATCCTGAGAAATATAACTTTCAAAAGAAAAAATATTGTAATATTTGGCCCACATATTCATTCCCTGTTGTCACCTAAGCCCAAACCAAAACTTTTCCCCACCTCTAAGACATATCTAAATAAATTAATTATTTAAAAAAATGAAATGAGCTTCAATTGGAAAATTGCATCATCTACCTAGATCACTTCTCTCTTGTGCCATGCTGGCATTTATAGTCCTCTTTTTTCCTTCTTAAAAATCTATTAACATTCACCCCTAAGTTAGTTACTGCCAAACTTTGCTGATCATTTGATGCTGAATTTTATACCTAGGTCCTGGCTCAGGCCCTTAATCTTAATCTTAATTTTTACTTAATCTGAATTTCTAGGGACTTCTAGAGAAGTAGCTCAGGTGTCCAGGTATTCAAAATTTACCCCATATGATCGTGCGGGATGACTCTCCCTAAGCTGCTTTGAGGAATTGCTGGTCTGGTCTACAGAGTCAACACACTGAAATGAGACTGGAGAAGGCAGGGCTGGGATGGGGGCTTGGTGGGGAGGGAGGGACAACAAATCTCTCTCTGAAAAGGTATGTTACCCTACAGGAAAGTGTGGTCTTTCTCATCACACTTTTTTGGTGGGGGAGGGGTGCAGATAGGTAAGAAGTAGATTTATTGAGAGAGAAACACACTCCACACTGGGCCATTTCAGAAGTCTCATCATCCTCGAATCCCCACTATGAAATTCTGAAGGATCTTTTCCCTACTTGCCTTGAGAACTAATGTTACAATGAACCAATGTTACTAATTTTGTCTTGGAGGAAAAGACAATCTGTCAGTACTTGACAGACTTACTCAGTAGTTTTAGAAGAGGAAAACTGAGAAGGAGAAATTTGGGGGTGGGGGTTGGGCAAGGGAAGGAATAACCACTCTTGACTGGATAGGTTATTTAAGGAGCCAGGAAGGCGGTGTTACACAAGGTCAGCCATGGCTAGGGGGCGGGATTTTGACGCATGACAGATGAAAGACAGCGGTACTTAGACACAGAGCCCTGACACTCTAGCGTGGTGTCTTGGGAGCTTAGACCAGAGGTCAGCTCTGTTCTCTCCCTTGACTGGATTGTAAGGTGATTTCCCTGAGCTTCACAGGTATTCCATGTGGGTGCACGATGTTGCCTGTGTTGAAAGGTTGGTTTCTAGAATTTTGAGAGCCTGGTCTAAAGCCACATCTTATGATCTAACACAGAAATAATAACAGATAGGTCCCCTGGTCTGTAGCCTGCCAAGCTCCTCTGTGCATGGAATTCTCCAGGCAACAATATGGGAGGGGGTGGCCATTCCCTTCTCCAGGGGATCTTTCCTAACTTAGGGATTGAACCTGGGTCTCCTGCGTTGCAGACAGATTCTTTAACGTCTGAGCCACCAGGGAAGCCAAACAGATAGGAAAGTGGCTTGAAATCTGTCCAAACTCCATGGGAGGTTAAAGTTGGAAGTGAATGGTTTCACAGCCTCTTAGTTGGTCTTCAGAGACTGCAAATTGTTTTGACATATATGTTGTGATTTATTAGAAGGACAGCCTTAAAGGAATAAAAAGACTATGAAGGCTATTGTAAGTATTTTAGCTTCTATTTTTAGTAAAATCAGAAGTCCTAGAAGGTTTTGAGTAGAAGAGTGTCATACTTATTTTGAAAGAAATTGGTTTGGCTATCGTGCTGAAAAAATTGGGGGTGGGGGGAGCTGGGTGGGGAAGGAGGTAGGAGAGAGGCAAAGGTGAAAGCAGAGATGTGTTGAAGGCTCTCCCTGAAACTCCGACAAGAGATGGTGAGCTTTTGAACAGGGTGGAAGTAGATTGGTTTCCCTGGTGGCTCAAATGGTAAAGAATCCGCCTGCAATGCTGGAGACCTGGGTTCGATCCCTGGGTCAGGAAAATCCCCTGGAGAAGGGAATGGCAACCCACTCCTGTATTCTTGCCTGGAGAATCCCACGGACAGAGGAGCCTGGTGGGCCACAGCGTACAGGGCCACCAAGAGTCAGGCATGACTGAGTGACTGATACACACATGTACAGACTGGTGTCAAGTGTTCTGATTCTGTATGTATTTTGAATGTAGATCAAATGACTGCTATGAATGCATGAGAGAGGGAGGAAGGAAAAAAGAGACGAGTCATGGGTGCAGTTTTTTCTGAACAATTAGAAGAATGGAGTAGATAGCAGATTGAGCCGAAACGTTTTAGCATTTTAATACCTGCTATAACAGCTAATGGCTAATCATTTTATAATTCTTTATAATGACAAGGGCATTTGTATATATTATTACATTATTTTTTCATCCAAGCAACCTTGAGATAGGCTTGGCATCATTATTATCCCTATTTTACAGAAAATGAAACCATGGCTCAGGGAAATTAAATTACTTGGCCTAAGATCTCACAGCTAGTTGGTGATGAGACTCGAATTTTTGTCCAGATCTGTTGGAGCCAAATCCAGGTCACAGTCCGTCTGTTTGCCTTTCAATTTGCTGTTTATCCAAAGTTTACTCAAACTAAAAGTACTTCTGTTTGCTTATTGTTTTCTTTTACTCCAACTTATGGAACCAGGCAACTGACAGCTAATGCCATTCTGGGGAGATGCAGACACAAGGGGAAAGGCGACAGAGAGGAATGCTTAACTGTATGACCTTGCTTCTCGAAGAAATTGACACTTAGCCATGAACACTTGTGACCCGGAAGCGCAACTTCTTTTGCAAATTGCCAAGATACAGCAAGAGTTTAGTTAAAGGAGGAGGCATTGGGATGTCACAGAGGTAGACCTGACATCAAGAACTAAAGTTAGAAGACCTAGTTCAAGTTTTAGCATTTTAGCTGTCTGATCATGTTCCTTTCAAAAAGCTGATACAGAGCTTATTTAGAATGGGATTTTATCTTATTAAAATTAATAACAGTAACTAACAGCTCATGACTGACATTGATCACAAATATTACTTTGATTCAGCCTCCACTAATCCGGCAAAGGAGGATTTCTTAATGATGAGAATTCTGAGACTGTTAGTAAATAGTAAACAGAACTGAGGACACGTTAAGTCCATTGCTCTTTGCAGAAAACTTGCCATACTTAGTCTTCTGAAAACCTTGGGCCAACCTTCTACTTTATTTCTTTCATCTTCAAGAATTTTGGCTACAATTCATGAACGCTTGATCTATTGAACATTCTAAAATCAAAATGTTAGTGAAAAACTTGCTAAGCTTTATCCTTTCCCTCTTCTTCGTCTCTTGCCATCCTTTGTCCAGACACGATTTGTCACTTCAGTTGGGACCCGACAGCGGGCAAGGTGTGCTGGTACTGAGCTGTTTGCCTGGCTCAAATAGGTGCACGTTTCTCAGCACTCTGAATGTCTCTCTGGATGCTCGGCGTGTCGTCCCTGAACAGCAGTGTTGGCAAAACTGACTTAAAATATTAATCACAGTGGTCCTGGGAGGCCAACATGGGGTATAATGCATAATCTTGAAAGACGACCATTTCCCACATTCCCAGATGCTGTTCCATGCAGCTTGCCTATCTGTTGGCAGAACAAATTTTTAGCATATTGTCTACAGATGGATGATGTTAGCAGTGGCTACAATCCCTTGGCCAGGAGTTCTGAGTCAGAAGTGTGTCAGCCTCATGTCTGGAGAATGCTGAGGGAAACACTGCTGTATACCATCTCTTACCCCTTGATGCTAGTTAGTGATTGCATGAGCATCTCATATTCTCTAGTTAAGAAGAGTGAGAAGTCATCTGGGACCATCCTAATTTACTGTCTCTAGGAAAGAACTGGATGGGAGAAAGATTTTCAAGTCTGATCCCAATATCCTAAAATCATTTGAATCAGAGTGCCTTTATGACCTTGGCCCACCAGCTGCTCTGTTCAGCTCCTCCAGAATCCCATCCATTTATGACTTTCAAGCCACCTGTCACCATGGTAATCAGGAGAGAGGCTGCGGCGAGGGGGCAAATTAGATGTGAATGTCTCTGTCATTGGAAGCTGATGCAATTACATGTTGAGAAAGTAGAAGATACAAACCAAAGAGAATCAGTGTGCTGGAGCAGGAAGCCTCTGGAAAGGGAGCTAGGAAGTAGGTTCCAATTTAATTCACCAGGGCTTTTGTGTGGATTAAATGCCACTACGTATGTTCCATGTCCAGTTACAGTCACAGAGCAGATGCTCAGTCTTTCCCTTTCCTCCTTGTTCATGAATTACTTGTGGCATTGAGCACATCAGCAACACTGTGTAACCACATCTCCAGGGGAAGAAATGCTAACAACGGAAGGAGTACACATTCGGATACTATGTTGGGTATTTAACACAAATGCTCTCATTTCATCCTCAGAACGCTTATGTTTAGGCATTATCATCATGAGAGACAAAGGAGATATCCAAGGCTCTGACAATTTAAAAAATTTGTTCAAGGTCATGCAAAATTTGAATTGACAAGAGTTGGACTCCAATTGATATTGTGGGCTCCAATATTAAGGTCAATGAGAGAAGTGGAAATAATGCTTCTCAAGTTTTTCCTCATGGAAGAAGAACATGAACACATGAAGTCACTTTACATTTTCTGTTTTTTCTTTAAAATCCGTATGGATTTATTTGCTTTCTACCCCACCATGTGTGTGCGATTGTTGTATTGTAAAATGAATAACTTATAGTTGTGTTCAATTTCTGCTTCTGTGTATCCCCTTTATGTGTTAGTTCCTAGACAATGTGCACATCCAGAGATGTGTTAATAATAAACTTTAGCAGATGGTCTCTATGGTCCCTTTCTGATTTTAATGATTTAGAGCTTTAACTAATTTCACTGGTTACCAAGCAGTTAGCATTGTAGAGGTGAACAGTTGTCACTTCGAAACGTAATGCCATCTTAATGCAAGGACAGTTGCTTCAAGAGTTGTTCATGGGGCAGTCTCCCTCAGCTGTTGTAAAGGACCAGCTGTTAGGACTGATGACTACCTTCTCCTGAGTCTGTGTATCTCCTGTAGTCAACCATCAGACAGTTCTAGGCAGCCCAGATGACATGTGCGGACAGCTTTGATTGGGGGAATGTGGCATCGCCCAGCTCCAAAACGCCACCATAGCTGCAGGTCTTACCATGCAGGAAACCCTTTTCCCTCTTACCCTTCAGTCCTAGGAGTTATGGCCACTTCCCACTGTTACTTCTCCCTATGAATTCCCAGTTAATTGCCTAGCCCTGCTCGTACCTTGATAAATACTTCCTTTGGTAACACCTTTCCAATCCCCTTTTGCATCACTCACCTGTTACTTGCTGTAATCCTCACTTATTCTCTTTCCTGAGCTCTACCCCTATGGTCCAGTACTATCTGAATGTATTGACTGTCACTTCACAGGAGTCTCAACTCCCAAACAGAACTCATCAGAAAGCTGCCCCTCTTCATGCATTGCCTGACTCAGCAGAGACTCTAGTTTATATTAGGTACCACCCCAGACACAGAGATATCACCCACTTCTTTCCATCTCACATCACCCTGATCATCACTAATTTATATCAACTCCTTCCTAAGGTTTCCCAAATTTACCACTTCTTCACCATCTTTACAGCTCTGTTCTCATTATTTGTCAACATTGCCTTCTAATGGATCCAGCTGCCCCCAACTCTCCTTCCCTATTTCTTTTCCATAGTTTTCGTCTTCTCAGAATCGTACATTACAAAGACAAAAACTGTCTCTACCAAGTACTCTATGAAACCTTTAATGGCTTATTATCACCATAAAGAGAAAGTTTAAACTTCTTAACAAAGCATGTAAGTTTGTTTTTCTTCCTTCCTTCCTTAAAAAAAAACATATATATTTCTTTGGCTGTATTGCGCCAGTTGTGGTGGGAGGGACCTTGGTTCGTCATGCAGGCTCTTGTGTGCAGCGGGGTGGTTTCTCTGTTGTGGCTCGTGAGCTCAGGAGCTGCGGCCCTCAGGCCTAGATGCCCTGTGCCATGTAGGGTCCTAGTTCCTGACCAGGGATCAAATCCACATTCCCTGCATTGCAAGGTGGATGCTTAACCACAGGACCACCAAGGAGATCCCCTTTTTCTTCCTTTCCTTTTTTTTAAACTTCTTAACCTTTTTCCTGGTACTTCCTCATAAGCACTCTATATTGAGTGCTACAAAGTCCTCCCATGTTTATCAGAGATGGTTGAAGTTCACACTCATGCATTTGTACCTCTATTGCCTTTGCCAAGGGGAATCTCTGCATGGTAGTCCTTCAAGTCCTACCTCCAGCATAACCCTCTCTAGGCCACCTGCCCAGATAACCACAACCCCTATAACTTGTTTGGGAGCATCTCAAGGGTTCCGTTGGCCTCTGTTCTGCAGGTGATAGCACGTGCCAGGGCAAGGTGCTCTGTTCTTCTGGAGGAAATACCATCACTTTCATAGTGATACGTAATCTCGCAACACCCCTTAGAATTAAAAAAAATCCTAAGTTTTAGGTGTGTGCATGCCAAGTCACTTCAGTCATGTCCAACTCTTTGTGACTCTGTACACTTTAGCCCACCAGGCCCTTTTGTCCGTGGGATTCTCCAGGCAAGAAGGCTGTAGTGGGTTGTCATGCCCTCCTCCAGGGGATCTTCCCAACCCAGGGATCGAACCCACATCTCTGACTGAATTGTTTCTCAACTCAGTTAAGGGCCACTCCATCCCGTCCCCAAACCCTGGAGCTATTCTGTACTCTTCTTTCTTTAAAGTCCAGCACACATCCATCAGCAAAGCTTGATGAGTCTACTTTATAAACATACACAAAGTATGACCGCTTCTCATGACCTCCATTGCCACCACCATGGCCTCAAAGTCACTATTATTATGTCTGTTTATTGCAATAGTTTCTTACTAGCCTCCCTGTTTCTAACTTTACTTCCTAACAATTTATTCCAGGGCTTCCAGATTGCTTCTCTTAAAATAAACCAGATGTTTCTCTTTTACTCAAAATCTTTAGTATAAAAGCCAACTTCCTTATACTGACTTCCAGAACTTTCATGAGTTGATGCCGGGCTTACTAAGATCAGCTCTGACTGCCCTACTTAAGGCTCAGTCCCTTTCAGCCACACTAGACTTGCTGCTGCTGCTGCTGCTGCTAAATCTCTTCAGTCGTGTCCGATTCTGTGTGACCCCATAGACGGCAGCCCACCAGGCTCCCCCGTCCCTGAGATTCTCCAGGCAAGAACACTGGAGTGGGTTGCCATTTCAGTTCCTAACTTTTCCAGTCTTAGCCCTTCCTCATGCTCTTTGCTTTAATTATTTTCTCTGCCTGCCATATTCTGTCCCCAGATATATTCATGGTTTGCTTTTCTATTTCCTTCAAGTCTTTGTTCCTGATTTATCAGGAACAATCTTTCCTGATAAACGTATTTAAAATTACTCCCCTTTCCAGAATTTATGTCTCCTTTACCTACTTTATTTTTCTCCACAGCACTTATCATTTCATAATGTATACTAAACTTCCTTTTTAATTTTTGTCTTTTCCATCAACACTCATATTCATACACATAATATAAAGTAAGGTCCATATAAACATAATTTTAGTTTTGTTCATTGCTGGATTCCCTCAAATCTAGAAAATTGTCCTGGCACATACATAGCAGACACCCAGAAAGTATTTGTTATTTGAATAAATAATATACAAAGGTAAATTTCAATTTTTTTCTATTTATCAGAAAGCTTCTTGAAAATTACTCTCAATTACATTCAGAAGCGAAAATCAAGTTTTGGTGACAAAAGAAGGCTTGGGATCATTTTATATGTAGTTTAGATATTGAATATAATTTAAAGGTAGGCTGAAATGACACTGGAGTTTCCCAGATGGCTCATTGGTAAACAATCTGCCTGCAGTGTAGAAGACATGGGTTAGATCCCTGGGTTGAGATGATCTCTTGGAGAGCAAAGTGGCAGCCCCCTCCAGTATTCTCGCCTGGAGAATCCCATAGACAGGGGAGCCTGGTGGTCCATGGTCCATGGGGTTGCAAAGAGTAGACACTATACAGTATGGCAAAAACACCTTGCTTTCATGATCTAATGTTAGAAAATATATCTGGAGTTTAAAAAAACCAAATTGCATAAGTGAGAGAGGAGAGTGAAAAATTTGGCTTAAAGCTCAACATTCAGAAAACAAAGATCATGGCATCTGGTCCCATCACTTCATGGCAAATAGATGGAGAAACAGTGGAAACAGTGTCAAACTTTATTTTTTGGGGGCTCCAAAATCACTGCAGCCATGAAATTAAAAGACACTTACTCCTTGGAAGGAAAGTTATGACCAACCTAGATAGCATATTGAAAAGCAGAGACGTTACTTTGCCAACAAAGGTCCATCTAGTCAAGGCTATGGTTTTTCCAGTGGTCATGTATGGATGTGAGAGTTGGACTGTGAAGAAAGCTGAGCGCCAAAGAATTGATGCTTTTGAACTGTGGTGTTGGAGAAGACTCTTGAGAGTCCCTTGGCTGCAAGGAGATCCAGCCAGTCCATCCTAAAGGAAATCAGGCCTGAATGTTCATTGGAGGGACTGATGCTGAAGCTGAAACTTCAATACTTTGGCCACCTGTTGTGAAAAGCTGACTCATTGGAAAAGACCCTGATGCTAGGAAAGATTGAAGGCAGGAGGAGAAGGGGACGACAGAGGATGAGATGGTTGGATGGCATCACCGACTCAATGGACATGAGTTTGGTTAAACTCTAGGAGTTGGTGATGGACAGGGAGGCCTGGCGTGCTGCAGTCCATGGGGTCGCCAAGAGTCAGACGTGACTGAGCGACTGGACTGAATTGAACTGAACTGATAATGTTCATGATTTGTTTCTAAATTAAGCCAAACATGTTCAAACCAATATTAAGTTGAAAAATAATCAAAAGTAACTCAGTGCTTAATAGTGTTTAGTAGTCTAAATGAAGGTATACTGAAGCCACATGAGTCTCATTCTTAGCTGTGAGCCCTCCCTAGCCTTTCTCAGTGTTCATGCCATTCTTGTGACCTCCCAACACTACAGTAAGGTTTTCTCCCAAAATGAGTATGGCTTTTCGCACCCTCTGGACTTGCCCACATCCCAACATGGGAGAATTGTGAAACTTTTCACCAGCAAGTTGCCTCCCTGGCCCTTCCTGCCTTTGTAACTGTCACTCTTGGTGTCTGTTACTCTGGCTTTGATTCAGGTTCATGAGCTGTTCTGTAAGGCCCCAGTAGGCTTACTCTGTCTCCTGTCCAGCCCATTTTAGTTAGACTATGTCATGGTGAGGCTGCCAGGGCTTTTGTTTGAATTCCGTGACTCTCTACCTGGCCTACCTTTGGTGAAATCCAGATAGTAGTGTCCTCTGCATTGGTTGTTTCCTGTGAAGAAGCTTCAGTTATGCATGACGAATAAATTCTAGAGATCTGCTCTACATAAATGTTGCCTACAGTTAACAATACTGTAATGCACACTTAAAATACTTTTAAGAGGGTAGGTTTCATGGTGCTTTACCACAATAAAAAAAAGAGACAGAGAAATGAAAATGGATGCTTACAATGGCATAAAGCCTATAGAGTAACTTTGAAAATCTTGGAAATGTTGACCTTAAACAGCTGTTGAAGCTTATGGAAGAAAGAAGATCTATAAAAAGAGGCTTAAGTGACTGCAGGAGGCTTCAGAACTGAAGAACGTGTTTGACCAAAGTTATACACAATGTAATTTGTATATTTCTAAATCCTTTCTTTTTTTTTTCTCCCCAGTTTTAAATATGGCATGCCTTTGTTATATTCTCTGCATTTTTGTTATTATTGAGTATTATTTATTTATTTTTTATTAATTACTAACCATAGGTGATTTACTAATTTCATCTTTCATTTCATCAAATTTGATTGTAAATATCAATATCAATTTCTTTCTTGAATTTATTATAGTTCTGGTATTTGCTACAGCAAACAATTGTGTACACACGTGATCACAGGTGATTAGGATCCTTCTGAGCTCTGAATGGTTGAATTTAGTTGTGTTGTTAGAAAAAGATGCATATATATGCAGGAATAAAAGTAGAATAACCAGTTTTACAAAGATGCATGATTACTCAATAGACTCAATGGACATGAGTTTGAGTAAACTCTGGGAGTTGGTGATGGACAGGGAGGCCTGGTGTGCTGCAGTCCACGGGGTCGCAAGAGTTGGATACGACTGAGTGATTGGACTGAACTGAATGATTACATGTATTTTAGATTTTATATAGTATTCTGTGAGATCTAGACATCTAGCACTGCCATTCCTACAATGACTAGTAGTACTATTAAAGCAGCTAGCATTGAAGGAGCATATACCGCGTGCCCAGCACTGCATACTTCATGTATTTTATCTCATTTAATCCTCCCAAGGAGCTCTAATTACTAAACTAATGCTACTTCCCTGAACACTCTATGCACTTTCTTGTCTCCGTGGACAGGCTGTTTCCTGTGCCTGTTTTCCTTGCTTGTATCTATCTGGTTAGCAGGTGCTGACTCTTTAAAATTCTATTTGGAAATCTCTTAGGGAAGTGTTCGGAGACACTGCTTTCACCAACATTCTTCCCCTTTGCTTCCTTTTCATCAAGCACACTTTACCGTATTTTTGACAATTAAAAGATCATTGTTTATATCTTTAAGTTTTCCTATTACTTTAGCAGATCTTATGATGCTCATGAGCAACCCATGACAAGAAAATGCTTGCTCAAAGTCATATAGCTCATCTAGTTATTGTTCCTTTTGCCCTTTCATATCATTACATTGACTTTTATTTTTATTCTATTTTGTATGATTTCATTTATTTACTTATTTTTAGTTGTGCTGGGTCTTCATTGCTGCACCCTTTTCTCTAGTTGCAGCGAGTAGGAGTAACTCTCCAGTTGCGGTGCACAGGTTTCTCATGGTGATGGCGCCTCTTGCTGCAGAGCATGCGCTCTGGGGCACTCAGGCTTCAGTAGTTGCTGCACGTGGGCTCCGTAGCTGTGGCTCCCTGGCTCTAGGGCACAGGCTCAGTAGCTGTGGCGCGCAAGCTCAATTGCTCCACTGCACGTGGGAAATTCCCAGATCAAGGATTGAACCCATGTGTCATGCATTGGCAAGCAGATTCTTTACCACTGAGCCACCGGGAAAGCTTTAATAATTTTCTTAATCTTAATCTTTTAATATTTCATCTTTTGATTATTTTAGATTCTATAGGTTAATGAATCTGCTGATAGTAGATTTATTTCTTTCTTCTAAGTATTAATATCTGCTTCTGCTGCTGCATCACTTCAGGCGTGTCTGACCTGCAGCCCGCCAGGCTCCTCTGTCGATGGGATTCTCTAGGCAAGAGTTCTAGAGGGGGTTGCCATTTCCTCCTCCAGGGGATCTTCTCAACCCAGGGATCAAACCCAGGTCTCCTGCACTGCAGGCACATTCTTTACTTCTGAGCCACCAGGGAAGCCCAGTGATATCTACTTTCTTTTTCTTGACTTAGAGTTTTATCTAGAACATCAAATACCATAGTAAATACTAGTGATTTAGAATGGGTCTGTGTTCTGGTTTGCCAGAACAGTACAGGTATAAATGGTTGTCCCAAGAAAGGCCACTGTCTGGGTGCAATAAATGCTTGCACGTTATTTAATTTTCAGAAAATGTGCTGAGAAGAACTGAAAAATTTCATTTTCAGTTTAGAATTGTGGATATATGGAATACATCTTTCATTCCTGATTTAATGGGAATTCTTCTGATATTTTTCTGTCAGTATTATGTTTGCCATAGGTTTATAATAGAAATTTTTCATCTTACAAAAATTTCCTTTTATTTTTAGTTGTTGTTTTATTTTAATCAGAAATTGTTTACTTGATCAAATGTTTCTATCTTATCTACTAGATAATTACATTTTAATGTAGCAAGCTATAATAATTGATTTCCTAATATTGAGCAACATTTAAAATCCTAGTGTAAACTGTCATGAAGTATTATTAGTTTATTAAATTTCAAAATTTGATGTATGAATAGTTTATATGGGATTCTAAAACTGATGTTTATGGGAATAGTTTATAACTTTATGTCCTTGCTTGTCTGATTGGTGTACCGAAGTTATAAAAGCCTCATAAAATGAGCTATAGATATTTCCATGTATCCGTATTCTATATCATGATGAAACTAAAATGTTTAAGCTTATTACACTTAGAGTTAAATATTTTCAAATTCCTTTTCATGATATTCTATCAATATTGGTTTATCTGCATTTTCTACTTGTTTTTGTTTCAATTTGATAATTTATATTTTCCTAGAATATTATTTCATCTATATTTTAAAATTTATTAATTGAAAACAAAGTTTTACCTAGTGTTTTCTTTTGCATATCTTCTCTAATGTTTAGCTATATCTCTTTTCTCACAATAGTAATTGTGGTTTCTTTTTTACTAGATTAAGCTTGACAGATGTTCATCAATGTGTTGGTCTTTACAAGTTAAAAGACTTTGGTTTTAATGATCACTTAAAATTTTTTGTTAGATGTTTGTTTTCTTGTATTAATTCCAATTTATTCAATGTTTTTTGTATTTTCTTTGTTTTTTTATTGATTATTTTTCAACTTCTTCAACTGAATGTCTAGTTAATTTATTTTTAGTTAATTTTTTAATGTATACATTTAGAGTAAAACATTTTCTTTAGAGTACTGTGTGCAGGGTTTTCAATAACTTCATTTCTAGGTAAGATATAGTTAAGTTTTTCTCTTTAACCAAAAATGCTCTTAGAAGAGAGATCCCAAGTTTTTTTTGGAGGGGTATCACTTTTTTTTTTTAATTAAAAATTTTGACTTTAAGTTGGTGAATGTAGTCTATATGATTTTTACCTTTTGGAATGTGTTAAGGTCTTTTTTGTGGTCAAATTCAAGGTTAATGTTTGTGAATGTTTCATGAAACTCTCATGAAAACAATGTCTATTCTCTTTTTAATACCTATAAAGCTCTAAATAAATTTCATTATTCATTGTTTTGTTACTCGATTCCTTTAAATTTTGTTTTTTTTTTGACTTCTTAATGTATTTGTGTTTTAAGTATATTAAAGAGGTTCTTTGTGACTGTGGAATTTGTATGTGTGTGTGTATGTTTCTATTAGTCTTTACTTTGTATATTTTAAACCCATATTTTAAAGCACATATTGGTTCATGCACTATATGTTGTTCACCAATTTAAAATTGGCCATTTTAATACATTTTAATTTGTGTTACTTCTTGCCAGACGTCAATATTCCTACACCTACTTTTGTTTATCTTGCACTCACCTTCCCCAGTGTTTTGCATATACCAGAGCTAGGTTAGCTGATGGTGTTGCTTCAGCAAATAACATCACTAACACAACTGCATTATTTCTTAGGGCCTCTCAGTTTCCTTTAATTTATTCAGACTTTTTATCTATTTATTAGCCTAATCTTTCTTACTTGCATTTTTCTTGGATTCCTGACCACCACTTTATCAGTTAGAAATGGTTATATCTCAGCCTTCTCTTATTTCTTAAAATTAAATTTGGGGGTTTTTGTTACTATGCAAAGTATAAGTGTTCTTGCTCTCATAGTGACTGAATAGAACTAGTCAGGATAGTCCCCTGATTTTTTTGCTGATTGTCCTGGATTATTAGAGTGGGTATTTGCAATCCCAGAATAAGCCCTTTTCTCTCTGTATACATTTAGAGTGTTTCATGCCTCCTTGAAGAGCGGGGTGAATGTAGCAGGATTAGTGATATGACTTGAGCTCTTTAGAGAGAGAAAGTGCATGACAGAAAGTACCCCAGCATACAGGGAAGTGAAAGGTGGAAATCACGGCTTTTAACATGCTGGAGTAGGATCACATCAGTATGGTACATGTGTTAGATGTGGCCATGTAATTTTGATTACTTAGGTAAATTAGAAAACATGTGATAAGAGTTTCCAAAATAAGTTCTGGATAATACTCCCATAGCCTTTTACTGCTCTTGGAATATAGTTCACTGGCTACTTAACATCTACTACTGCTACTATTTCATGTATAGCTTCATCTGAGGCTGGCAGAATTAAGGAAACCATCCAACATGTTGATTGAAAAAGAAAAAGAAAATCTTCTGTTTGACTGCTGGGAGTAAGTTAAAGTGCTGGTCGAGCTCTGAGAAATCAGAAGACAGGAGGAAAGAGGATAATAAAATGAAGAAAGGCATTCCATGATTCAGTAGAATGGCTCTGAAAGTGATGATAGACTCTATGTTTTCTTCTCTGAAATCCTTAAGAGAGCATCATGGAAATTGCAATTAATTTTCAAGATTGAAAGAAAAAGTTGTCTACAAATTATAAATTTTATATCATAGCATTTTTGAAATTCATTCTATGAAGTTCTACTCTGAGAAGACTACTCATAAAAAAATAAAAGTAAAAATACTTCCAAGGTTAATGCGTATTAGCATATTTAAAGAAGAGTGGCAAATTCTGAGGTAAAGGCAGCCATTAAACTTGGAGTTGTTATGATTTCCAAACATTTAAAACTCTAAAAACTATTACCATTTAGCAGTTCAGAAAAGCCAATTTATATATTAAATTATAATTTTCATGGACATATAATTCATAAATTTATTACATAATATCTATCCTGTTACAGAAATAAATTTATTATATAATATCTATCCTGTTACAGAAACATGCTAGTTATGTAAGGCTTTGCTTTATGTCAATGAGACAAAATACAAGTTATATATACATAAACCAAATGTGTCTGGTCTATATACCATATATTTGTATAAATGTTCATACAAAAAGACTGACATGTCATGACAAAAATAAGTGTGTTTGGTCTGGAGTTAAAGCTAATTTAAAATATTTATTCTTGTGGAGGTTCAGCTAAGTTTTCCCATAATACTTTTTGTTTAGGTGTATAAACATGGCCAGGAAACCTGAGTCTGAAGTTCTCTTCTTAAAACTTATCTATTGAAATTATTCTTAAAAAATAATGTAGTAACTGATTTCATATTTCAAAATACTTTGAGAAAAAAAAATGAAATTACTGTGTTTTTAAGGGGACAATTTCATTAATATAATCTTATTTACCTACCTATCTGGGGCTTCCCTAGTGGCTCAGCAATAAAGAATCCGCCTGCAGTGGAGGAGCAGTGGGAGATACCAGTTCGAACCCTCGATCAGGAAGATTCCCTGGAGGAGGGCATGGCACCTCACTTCAGTATTCTTGCCTGGAGAATCCCATGGACAGAAGAGCCTGACAGGCTAAGGTCCATAGAGTCACAATGAGCTGGACATGAATGAGGTGACTTAGCACGCACCTACCTATCTAGCTAGCCACCATAAAAAAGAAAATGTTTGAGAACTGTTAATTTTTACAAACTGATCATTTACATACTATACCCCCAAACTGGTTAGCATGCAGCATAGACTATAACAGAAGAAAAACGTTCTTTCTGTGGTGCTTAAGATCACTTTACTAAGTCATACTATATGGACAGTTCCAACCTCCATAGGCTTTCCCCCGCAATGATATATGCCTTATGTTGGACAAGAATTTGTTACCACTCCACAAGTAATATTGGACTTAATATATCTAAGCTGCCTGCTGGATATTAACTATATAAAAAATACTATGTTGCCATTGATAGCTATCACCTATTAAGTATTTACCACATACCAGGAATGCTGGAAATGAAATAAATCTCACAGGTTATTGTTACTCATGTCTGCATTTAAATAAAAATGAACTGAGTTTTATAGATGTCAAGGTTATTCATCCAAGATCATATGGGACAGGGCAATAGGGAGTGACTTTTAATCCTATTTAATGCTGTTTCTACTGCATCATCTGGTTTTATCTGACCTCCTGTGATTCTATGGAGTCTTACAAAACTCTTTTGATCTTTAGGAGATAATTTTCTGTATGTAGTCCAGGTATTTCATATTAACCTTAAGTTCACATAAACATATGCCCATTTGGATTACTTAGAAGAGACTGAATTAGAGAGTCTGACAAAAAAAGGTTTTCTTTTGTAAGTTCAGACATACTTTGTATCCACTTATATACGTATAAGAATAAATGTGTATATACATATTAAATGTGTACAAATAATATAGGGGAGTAGAAAGAAGATATATTTAAAAAATTTACATTGTTTTTCTTTTCCATACATCATTCATCTAATCTACATTATGCTTTTAGGTTTTAGCTAATTTGTGTTCAGGGAGTGTAAATTTGCTTAAGAATCTATCAAAGCAAAAAGTGAGTTAATAAGTAATTTTTTCCAGAAAAATTATATAGATGTGCCCATACATACACACATAAGCATACACATACAAAACTATATAGATTCTAAGGTAAAATATCTATGTTGATGTGTGTAAGTCTGTATACATATGCAGACACATATATGTATATATACACACACACATAATTTATATTATTTTTGTGATCTTCTATCAACACAGATAACTGTGGAACTACACCTATAATTTGTATTGGTATTTTCAGACACACACAAGACTTATTCCCTACATGCTTCCTTGTTTTAATATAAGTATTTATTTATGTCTTGAAAGGTATTTGCAGGTGCCTTTGGGGACAGCATCTCTGGTTGTTTTGTGCTTAGTTTACATTTATATTTTAATCTATTGTCCACAGGCTGCTTTGTAAACCCCATAACTTGAACGTACAGATTGTTCAGAATTTAAGGTGAATTAATAGTATGGCTCTTTGGGTCACAGAAAACACTATTAAGACAACAATCTAAACATTTAAGGGGAAGAATCTTAAAGTCATGTCATAGTTTCTTTTTTAATATTTTTCAAAAAGTAACTGACTTCACAAATACCAGCTCTAACATGAGTTAGACAACTGAGAAACAGGCAAGTATATTTTAAAGTACTAAAATAAAACACATTTATACAAGTACAAAGCAAAACAATGCTGATAGAAATGTTAAACTTTATGAAAAAATCATTTGCAATTCACATCAAAATAATTTAACATTCTCTATCATTTTAATAGCACAAGCTGCAACAACAGAAAAAAATAAAAGAAAAACATACACGCACACCATCTTAAAACCAAATCAGTTAAAGTGCAGAAAAAAGTAAGTACAAGCACTTGTAGCCCACACAAATCTTTTAGGATTGGCACCATCTCTCTAAAACATCTATATTCTATATAGATTTCTAATTACAACACCACCAGCAGCTGCCATTGAATTCTAGAAATACACACAATATACATAGTATATTTGTTCACATTGGGAAGATCAGTGAAATTCGGCCAACTATTTCATACATGCCTCATTCTTCAACAGATAGTAGAGCATCTCTCAGGCTTCAGGCCCTCTTTAAAGTGAATTCCAACTTATCTTTCAGTTTTCACTGATCTGTATATTTTTCACAGTATAAAATTGTAAATGGTAACTATAGAGATTCTGACAGCTTGAGGGTTATTAATAAGCTGTGGCTAAATGTGAACTCAGGTAATAACCTTTGAAGTCTCCGAAACACATACATTTTGCTGGGAGACTAGCACAGGAAAAAAATTTTTTTAAAGAGTTTATTCCTGGTTTGGAAGTCACAGAACTGCACAGAATTATACAATTCATTGACAGTCAGAAATAGTTCCTAGTCTTTCTGATCACACGCTGGTAACAGCAGAAACTTGGGAAAGACTGTTACTAACAAGGATTAGCACATTCAGGGGTCTGCTTTTTTCTCTTTGCTTCAGTCAAATCTCACATGTTCTCCTTTCCACACTCCCTTTCTGTTCCCCACCCCTAACCCAGAGAGGTGGTTCTGCTTCTTCGCGGTGCAGACACGGTCTTCTCAGGCGGTCCCCACCACTTCCCACAATACAGAATGGGTGGATTGCTCAGATCATCCGTACAACTTGATCGAACCAGGTCTTCTCTTTTTAATCCCGGGACCAAACTGTCCTTTAGGGTCGCTCTTCTGAAGCTCAGCGTTTCACTGCACTTTCCCCTTCCCTTGAGTCATGCTGGTCCCACCTCAATTATCACTGGGCACCAGGAACAGATTGTTTTCTAGGAAATTCAGTGAAAATAGGTACTCAAATGAATTGTGAAGTTCATATCCTAGCCCTAGAATGAATATTCAGTTCTCTTTTGTACTGTAGATTTAACTTGGAACCTGGTATTAGAATTGGCAAAGAGACAGAGTTAGTATCATTCCAAAATAAAAGATCCCAAGAATGCATTACCAATAATATTATATATTATACAATGTACTGAATGAAGTGGCAAAGGGTTATATAAATACACAGAAAAATACCTCTTGTTCTCCTCTAATTAGATAAATTATTTTTCTTATGTTGACTATTAATTCACATAGAATTATATGATGGCAATTTATTCACATTAAATTTTAATTTCTAATGAATTTTCTCATATGGTAGTATACTTTTAAAGGAAATATGTCACTAAAAAAATAGAAAAGGAATTTGATCATGGAGAAAGTTTTAAAAGTGTTTTCCTGTTGGTCAACACAGTGAAACTTGCATTTGAGAATACAGTGGAAACCAACATAATGGTTCTTTGAAACAAATTTAAAAACTTAGATAGAGCATACTTAGGAAGGTTTCCATGCCTAAGAAATCAAGACAGGAACCCCCAGGTGAATGCCACCCCTTTGATGAGAATCCAGGGATATTAATATTTACTTCAAAATATTTACATTTGTTTTTCAAGTAGACGCAGACATTTGCTTTCAATGAAACCACAAAACTTAGCTAGATTGACTGTTTCAAGAGTCTCATAATATTTGGGATCAAGGGGCTCCAACGATGCTATTTTCAAATTTGCACGGGAGGTTTGATTTTTTAAAAATTTCTATTTTAGTAAATTAATGTTAGCTTTTAATGTTTTATATTGGGAGATTTGATTTAATATAATTTAATATGAGGATAGTTATCAGGAAAGGTAAAACAGTGTATTATAACGTTTAAAAGTAGAGAATGATAAATTATGGTAATAGATATATTTTCATTTCTCAATTCCTTCTTTTAAGTAGATGTGAAATAAAAAATACCAAATAAGGATATTGAGCAAAAGGAAAAAGGTTTTTATTTATTTTTCTCTCTGCTAAAAATATACTTCTGCCTTACAGCAAATCTTTCTCATAAGGCTATCTTTAGTATAAGGCTGGGTCAACTGGACTTTAAATTTATAGGATACCTCCTCCTTTTATTACTATCCTTATTTAAAAATCAAAAACATTTGGCACCTGAGGATAGCTGTAATGGGAGGAAGAAAGAAATGACAGCGGATGCAGGTCTTGAGCTGAATTCTATCTATAGGAGCCTATCAAAGCACAGATATGTCTATTAGAACTTTAAATCTCTTTTCTGCAGTTTTTAAAAAGTGACAGTATGAAGTGCACAAAATTATATTCATAATTATCTTAAAAAGGAAAATATTAATAATTGCTTTGCCTCTTTTTGGAATGGCTAAGAAAGATGGTGTGGTTTGTATCTGTTAAGGTTCCTCTGTTTTAGTTTTCTGTATTGCTTTGAAACATCTACATGTGTCATAGTTCATAGCTGCCCTGTTTAAGCAGCCGAGAAAAGTTAAAATCACTGCTTACTGGCGTAGCTAAATCTCTGCTGAGCCGACTTGACAGTTTTAAAGCCTCCAGTGTGTTAAGATCATGTTAATTTTTTGAACAGCCCCTCCAGTCACGACAGTGTCTTCACTGGGTCTCCGGACCATTCTTCCCGTGGTGGGACTTGAAAAGAACAGAGGAGCTCTTTGTGCGTCAGGTTCTCAGAAGAAATGAATGAAGAAGCCCAAATGCGTATTTTAAATATTTTAGCTGGCAATGCATTCATAATGAGTGGCCACATTTCATGAAAGAGATAGCCAAGCTGGAGCTCAAGAACTATTATTATTAGAAAGAGAATTTCCAGCTACACAACGCACCCCAGTGAGGGAATTACAAAACAGTATTCCAGAAAATATTTTTTGCTACTCCAGTATTGATTGGCAACATGGTGAAATAGTCAAGAAATCTCCACTGGTTTTCTTGGTTAATGGAGGTGAACTGAAATAACTAGGTGGAATCCAGGATGCAGGCTTTTGGAAGTGGAGGTCACAACCAAATTGGAAAGTGTCTGGTAAAAGCCCTACATACATCAGCGTGGCCCTCATCACACAGTTGCGTGTTGCCCATGGGACACAATCATATCAACGCCTCAGCAAATACTGGGCCCAAGTCTGCTTTCCAAGGTCTTTAAAGGAAAGAAAAAGGGAAAAAAAAAAAAAAAAAAGAGGAAGAGAAAGGTTGATGTTTTGGTCCCAGATTTTGAGTTTGTTAGAAAATGTACATTCATGTTTGGTGAATCAAAGAATCTTCTGGGAAAAGAATTAAAGTAAACAAAAAAAATTTTTTTTTTTACAGTAGCTTATTAACTATGTCTTTTCAACCCTCCGTTTTGCTGTTTCACACTCCTTGTTTCCCTAGAGCAAAGCACTTGGGATGTAACTGGTTCAACAGACTCCTCGTGAGCCCTCAAAAGTAGAAGCGGTGTTTCGTAAAAGCCCATATTTTCTAAGGCCACTAGAAGAAAATCTGCCGAAAGATTTGTGGTTGGTGTCTTCGTCGGTGGATGGTAGATAGCACTCTTGATCCCTTGTTTCCGCTGCGGGTGTACGCGATGTCTTCCACCTCCGGGTCTTAAGCAGGCGCCCAGGCCTGTCCTTGCTGTCTGTGGGGACACCGGAGGGTCTCGGCTCCTTGGGGCGGGGGGGACCCCAGCGTGGTTTCCAAGGACATTCACAAGGACGAGGAGCTCTGGGTGTAATCTCTGATGATAAGTGTGTCGTACTTGGGGGACGACGGGATACACAGGGCCGACTCGGACACGGGCGAGTTGGGGGTGGTGCTCCCGGAGTCCACCGAGTCCCTGAAGGGGGATGGCGGTGTGAGCGCCACCAGCTCCTCCAGGTCCGCCTTGCCGGCCGCAGCCTCGGGCCCGGCCGCCGCCGCCGAGGGGGAAGGCTCCCGGGCGGCGCCCTCCGCCGGCGGGGCCGCGCCGCCCGGGCCCTCGGGGGCGGGCGGCGGCTGGATCTCCGCGAACGTGGTCATCACGGCGGCGGGCAGCTGCATCTCAGTGGGGATCAGGTAGGCCGAGCAGAGCGCGGCGCCCGCGCCGGGCGCCCCCGGGGAGGCCAGCATCATGGAGTTGAGCTCGCTGATGTTGGCCGTGAAGCGGGTCACCACGCTGCTGATCTGCTCCAGCAGCGAGCCCTGCGACGAGCTGCTGCGCGCCGCGGGCTCCGAGCGCAGCGAGCGCGCGTCCTCGTCGTCGGGGTGGCCGCCCGCGTGCCGGCTCAGCGTGCTGATGGGCGACGGCGCGCGCGGCACGGCGCGGCGCTCCTCGGCCTCGGCCGCGGCGGGGCGCGCCTTGGGGCCGGTGTCCGGGGGCTCGGGCCCGCCGCCGCCCGCGCCCCCCGCGCCCCCCGCGCCGCGACCCTCCGTGCTCTTGGGGAAGGGCTTGATGACGGCCGTCTGGTTGGGGTTCTCCTTCTTGTTGATGTGCACCGACAGCCTCTGCCACAGGTGCTGCCCGCGGCTGCTCTTCTCGTTCTGCGCCCAAGTGACCGACTTGCCGTTGGAGCTGCGGAGAGAAGGTAGACGAGAGGTGACTGCGCGCTCCTCCGTGGTGGTGGTGGGGCTGGGGGGCTGTGGGACTCGGACTGGGGACAGGAGGCATCCAAGGACACCAGGGGAAGAGATCTGGGAACGGGCTTTCTGCTGCCTTTGAGTTCAAGGCTGCTTTCTTGTCTCTGGCCTTCCGTTCGTTCATCATTAACGCGAAAGGATGTCGAAGGGGATACTAGGAAGGTTAAAGGGGTTGTTCGTGGGAACCCTGGAGGACGAAATGGACCGAGGAGCCTGGCGGGCTGCAGACCACCGGCTCGGAAAACCCATCCAAGAGGACTTGGCGACTAAACAATAATGTCAGTTCCGCCTACCCGGGAGTGCGGCAGCTGGTTAAGTTGCAAACCTAGAAGCAAAATTGCGGTATTGTGGTTGTATGTAGATGTGCCCGGTATACAGCACGGGCTTCCTAAAGTTGGGAGCCTCTGAAAGGAAACGTTAAAACTAGGGGCACCCCTCAACCTGATCATCAGAGGGGACCGTAGAGGTAGGAGTCGGGGGTCACCAGAAAGGAGATAGTGGTTCCAATTCAGTTTTTATTCTGCATGCCAGTGGTTGGTGCATTTAACTAGGGTTTACTGTAAGAACTCCTGACTTAGAACACGATTTTACTTAGTCTGACTTATGGGGTGGAAAATACAAATTCAGTGAACACATACACTGATTTATAATTAGAACTTTTTTACCTCCTAGAAACTTTCCTCACACATTTATTTTTAGGCCTAAAAGTCGAATAACAATTCTGCCAGGGAGCATTGCAGTATTATTGCCCTTGGCACCTGGCACACTACATTCAAGTTAGGGTCTTGACGAGTAGTGCCTGATTGACATGGTTTCTTAGAGTCTTTTTCCCGCCTTTCTTTCCCAAGTAGTCCTTTCTGGTCTCCCCTCTGGGAACTGAAATCTCCTCTGGTGAAGAAAGCCTCTAATGAGTTGATGCTTCAGCCTTACAGACAGAGGGCCTATACCCTTCTTCCCTCTAAAGAAATGAGACAACTGCCTCTCAGAACACAATCAAGAAGTTCACCTGTGTTCAGAGGATGTGGCCTGACCTTCAGGGAGGTGATATAGAGAGATCCTGGTGTGGTTTACCCCCAGGAAGGAATGTGAGAGCTCTGTAACTAGGGGTCTGTTATGTCTAGACAGCTCTGTTCTAGGTGCTGTGGACCAAGAGAGAGCTGTGCTGCTGCTGCTGCTAAGTTGCTTCAGTCGTGTCCAACTCTGTGCGACCCCACAGACGGCGGCCCACCAGGCTCCCCCGTCCCTGGGATTCTCTAGGCAAGAACACTGGAGTGGGTTGCTATTTCCTTCTCCAATGCATGAAAGTGAAAGTAAAGTGAAGTCTCTCAGTCGGGTCCGACTCTTAGCGACCCCATGGACTGCAGCCCACCAGGCTCCTCCGTCCATGGCATTTTCCAGGCAAGAGTGCTGGAGTGGGGTGCCATTGCCTTTTCCGAGAGAGAGCACTAGGCAGTGTCTAAACAAAGGCTTTAGCCACTCAATTTGATTATCTCAGCTGGTGGTTATTAAACTTAATAGCATATAGGACTCACCTGTGGTATTTGTCATATACCCAGGCGGGACCCCAGAGATTCTGATTGTCTAGGTTGGGTTCTATGGATCCATGCATTTGACAAGCACTCTGCTTCCCTAAAGTGATTCTGCAGTCAGTGTTTCACAGACTAAGAAACTCTAACAAGAAGGTATCCTTTTTCTCTAGGTTCCTGTTGTTCCTTTGACCTCCTGGCTGGCAGACTGACTGGCCTTTGCCAGGCAAGGGACCGAATTGTGTTTGGAGCCCACCTGCCTTGGGACTGCCGACTGTAACTTTGAGACCCTGTGTTGCTTGAGACGTCCAGTCCCTTGATAACAAACCACTGTTTTTACAGCCCCTATGACAAGCATGCTTCCTGCCTCTTTGCCACACTGCTTCCCATGTCTTCATCTGTCCCTTTCCACTGTGTGGTCTTCCTATTTTTGCTCTTTCCACTGAAATCCCAGTCCATTTAATCTACCCTGTATTTTGCCACTTGGTGTCCTTCAAAATTCTGGAATATGAGATATCCCCGCCCCCACCCTGCCCCAATGGACATTATTTCCAGCTATTGAGGTTTTATGCATCCCCAGTAACAGAAGGGACCCTGCTAACCTGTAAACTTTCCAGAGAGTTTCAGGTGCTTTTTTTTTTTTTTAACATTTTTGCATTAACCTGACCTGCCACCCTTTTTGTTTTCAGCACATCACTTTTCTTCTTCCCAAGTGTCCACTAACTTCTGGAGCATGGCACAGGAGAAACGGGCCAAATGATGCATGGGATTTGATTGGGAACACGGTTGCCAGCAACCCCGTTTCTCTCCTGCAGGCAGGATAAGAAACACAAGTCTGGAGGGACAGTTAGACTTTCGGGTAGCTGGGGCCACTTTTGCTACAAAGCACAGGCTAGAAGCTAGAAGTGTAGCTGGATTCACTCTACCAAGCTTTACCCTAGGGAAGCTCTCACCTCCAGCACACAGAGGTTTTGATGGAACGTAACCCTAACAGTGACAGTCATCAGAATCCCAGGTAGCCGGGCTCCAAGACAGGAGAGCGGGTTGAAAAACCCTTGGGTGAATGTGTGAGAAGGAAACGGTCCCAATGAGTGTCGGGAAAGAGCAAGTTAGCCAAGATGGGATGGTCAGGCTCTCTCACCCCGCCCTCTCACCACACTTTGTAAATAATCGTTATGTAACAGCTGAGCTCACTTAGGGCACTGTGCATGTGCCTCCCGAGGCACTGGCTTGCCCACAGGCTGCTTTTGTTGTGTAGGAATATAGAAAGTGAAAGTGAAGTCGTGTCCAACTCTTTGCGACCCCATGGACTCTAGCCCACCAGGCTCCTCCGTCCATGGGATTTTCCAGGCAAGAATTCTGGACTGGGTTGCTATTTCCTGCTCCAGGGGATCTTCATGACCCAGGGATTGAACCCAGGTCTCCCGCATTGTAGGCAGATGCTTTACCGTCTGAGCCACCAGGGAAGCCCCAAGGTATATATAAGCTCCACCTTAAAAAACCCTTGGGGTGGTATTAGGGCTGTGCTATGGCTACGTGTTTTATTTATTTTTTTGTGCTCCAAAATCACTGCACTGCAGATGGTGACTGCAGCCATGAAATTAAAAGATGCTTACTCCTTGGAAGTAAAATTATGACCAACCTAGATAGCATATTCAAAAGCAGAGATATTACTTTGCCAACAAAGGTCTGTCTAGGCAAGGCTATGGTTTTTCCAGTGGTCATGTATGGATGTGAGAGTTGGACTGTGAAGAAGGCTGAGCGCTGAAGAATGGATGCTTTTGAACTGTGGTTTTGGAGAAGACTCTTGAGAGTCCCTTGGACTGCAAGGAGATGCAACCAGTCCATTCTAAAGGAGACCAGCCCTGGGATTTCTTTGGAAGGACTGATGCTAAAGCTGAAACTCCAGTACTTTGGCCACCTCATGCGAAGAGTTGACTCATTGGAAAAGACTCTGATGCTGGGAGGGATTGGGGGCAGGAGGAGAAGGGGACGACAGAGGATGAGATGGCTGGATGGCATCACTGACTCGATGGACGTGAGTCTGAGTGAACTCCGGGAGTTGGTGATGGACAGGGAGGCCTGGCGTGCTGCGATTCATGGGGTCGCAAAGAGTCGGACACGATTGAGCGACTGAACTGAACTGATGGCTACGTTAAGCTGGTGAGGCTGCGGAAGGGCTGTGTCCACTGGGTCAACCAGGAGAGAATACAGCACGGCTGCTACAGCCGCAGTGCCGCCCCCAGAGAATAAACGTATCTGCAGTTCCTAGGGCTCCTCGCGCTTTCTTCCAGCCTCATAGCTCGCGCCTTGCTCACCACAGGTTCAGTGAACAGTGCAAACAGTGTGATCAGCGAGATGGTTGGCATGGCCGGCAGGATCGGCCAGACACCAGGCCGCCTGTGCAGGGGACTGCCACCTTTCCTGGCTGTGTCTTTGCTCACAGAGTGGCAGGGCCTGTGGTCACACAGGAGAGAGTGCACCAGGCAATCTAAATAACAGTGGAAATGGACACAGGAGACGCTGGAGATACGGAGTCCCTAACTGAACACTTCATTGCCTTTCTTGGGTCATGGGGTATTTTTTTTTTTTCTCCAAAGCACATGGGAATTAAGAGAAAACTGACCTTACGACATTAGTCAGTTTACTAGTGGAATATAGTTTCCATGAAGATAGGAACCTGTTCTGTCTTGTTCATTGGCACACAGCAAGATCTTAATAAGGGTTTGATGGAAGATTAGGATTTTTAAGCCAGCAGGGCCATTGTGTGGTGTCCTGGAAAGTACAGTGGACAAAGGATTCTAAAATCAGAGTTCTAATTCTGGGTCTGTCATTCTGGATGTTTACAAAATAATAATCTCCTTAAGTCTCAGTAAAAAAGCAGGTGGTATAGACTTCATTTGGTGAAGACTGTTCTAAGGATTAAAGGAAACAATGAAAGTAAGAAAGTATCTAAGGAGTTATTTTTTGCATTCTATGTGAATGCTGTTTCAGGAAACAAAAATAATATCTACAGTTGGCCCTCGGTATCTGCAGTTTGCTGTCCTTGGCTACAACCCAAAGCAGTCAGGTCTGCTGT
This sequence comes from Bos mutus, assembly GCF_027580195.1. Lineage (NCBI taxonomy): Eukaryota > Metazoa > Chordata > Mammalia > Artiodactyla > Bovidae > Bos > Bos mutus. The sequence goes on along the minus strand of NC_091645.1, from coordinate 6,394,224 downwards.
TGGTTGAATCTGGATGCGAAACCTGAGGATATGGAGTGCCAACTGCATTCATTTTACTGTGCCGTTTATGTCAGGGGTGTGAGCAGCTGGGGCTTTGGTCTCCATCGGGACTCCTAGAATCAATGCCCAGGAGATATGGAGGGCCCACTATTCCCTGTGCTGTCTTGAGCTCTGCTTGAAGAAGAGAGAATTCAGTGCAAAGTCAGTGTTTATGGTAATGCTGTAACATATTTCTGGTTGTTCCTCCTTAACCTGACCAACTGTACTCAGCTGTGGAGTTACATAGGGTTTTATCTGCGGCATGCCTTTTCTCACCCTAGCTGTCTCCTTGGGTGATCACCTCTACTCCAATAGATTCAACATTATTCTACTTTCAAAGTTTACTTCCTGCTCTTTCCTTTGCACTCCCTCCTCTGCCTTTTTCTTCCTTTTTGCCTAAATAGCTCCTTTTTTTTTTTTGGACTTTACCTTAATTGCTTTTTCTTGAAGGACGTTTTCCTGACACCATCCCTGACTGGGTTAGATTCCTAGAGCCCCCGCCTTAGGCACTGAGTAACTCTGTGGTATGTCCATTGCATCTGAGGGATGGAGTGTTTGAAGACAGAGACAGAGGGTTCTTTGTTTCCTGTTATATGCATAATACCCAGTGCGGTGTTGTTGTTCAGTCACTAAGCTGTGTCAACTCTTTGCAACCCCATGGACTGTAGCCCACCAGACTCCTCTGTCCATGAAATTCTCCAGGCAAGAATGCTACAGTGGGTTACCATTTCCTTCCCCAGCAGATCTTCCTGACCCAGGGATTAAACCCATGTCTCCAGCTTAGCAGGCAGATTCTTTGCCATGGAGCCACTGGGGACACTCCATTGCCTGCTCAGTAATATTTTTTGGCTCATAACTGAGTGGATAAATCCTTTCTAATCTTAAAAAGTCATACATTCATAATTATTTTTGTTAGAATTAAGTTTTAAAAATTTAGTATTAATGACATTTTATTTCTTTTGTCATATGGATTCATCTTTTTATATAACTCAGTGTAATTAGTACTCAGTGTATACAGAGAAAAGGTTATTTCATAAATGAAGTAAAAAACACAGATCTGGATATCTGTCATGAAATACACAAAGGAACTGTTGATTTCGTTTTTGTCGTTCTTGTATCTGTTTGAGAGAAACTTCTCAGTGATGAAAGCTTATTGAGGCAATATGAGTAGGGGACCCAAAATGTGGCTACAAGAGCTGGCCCTGATTGATGTTGGGCAAATCAGTTAATACCTTTCAGCCTCTTTGCTTAGTGGTAAAAAATAGAAGAACCACTCTTTCTCATCTCATGTGATTTCTGGGAGGAACCAAAAGGGTTACTATATATTAGGGTACTTTATGAAGCAGAGCACCTCTGCAAGGGGTTAGCACCATCAAACCTTCCACTCGATGGAGGTAAAATGTTGTTTATTATTAACAGTATTTAGGCTGATATATATATATATATATATATATATTATATAAATAAATATATATATTATATATATATATATATATTTTTTTGCAGTTCATGGGGTCACAGAGAGTTGGACATGACTTGGAGACTGAACAACAACTATATATATACACACACACACACACACACGCATATATATATATACACATATAAAGTATCAGGATTATATGTTTGTCCTAGTGTGCAAGGTAAGAGAAAGGACTGAGCTTTTCCTTACTTGTCTATAGCACTTCACTTTCTCAGGTAATATTTTGGGCATTAACAAAGGAGGAAGAGGAAGGAGGATTGGAGGGAGAGACAGAACCAGTGTTTTGCTTGGGAAGAACACACTGGCCAAAAAAAAGAAGAGAAAACAAGGACCTTGCTCTTTGCAGGCCCCAGTTACCCTATTGCCATATGTAATACTGTCTAGTCTGTAGTCTAATGTTCTCTTTTTTATGATGATTTGTTCTTTATCTCTGGAAAAACAAAAACAGCAAAATTCAACATTTCAATAATGTTATTGCTGCTGCTGCTAAGTCACATCAGTTGTGTCCGACTCTGTGCGACCCCATAGACGGCAGCCCACCAGGCTTCTCCATCCCTGGGATTCTCCAGGCAAGAACACTGGAGTGGGTTGCCATTGCCATCTCCAATGCATGAAAGTGAAAAGTGAAAGTGAAGTCGCTCAGTCGTGTCCGACTCTCCGGGACCCCATGGACTGCAGCCCACCAGGCTCCTCCACCCGTGGGATTTTCCAGGCAAGAGGACTGGAGTGGGGTGCCATCGCCTTCTCCAATATTAGAGGGTTGGATTTTTTGTTTGCTTTCTTTTTGTTTACATTCTGGGCCTGCCAAAATGACCCTTTCTACTTCTATTCTCAAAGTTTGTTCTCCCAACTTCTTCCCTTCCATGTGGGACCCTTGAATAATTTATTCATTTCAGGCAGGCTCTGAATGTCAGCTCAATGACCTCTCCTGATTCCTCGATTCATCTGCCAAAACCTGCAGGAATTAGAGCACACTGCTATGGTATGCCATCATTAGGAAGCAAAAGTGAATAAAGAGAGAGTTTGACTGTCAATAAGGTCCATGGAATTTAGAATTTTTGTGTTCATTTTAAATGGCTGTTGAATAGTCTGATTTTTTTCCCCCTCAGAACTCATTTAGTTTTATTAATGGCATGTAAGCAATTAAAATTCTCAGACTACTTTATGAAATTTAAAAAACTAGGCGTTTATCCTCTCCTTTGTTCTGTGGTTTATTAACACTTTCCTAAGTTGCACAGTTGTAGGGCATAAGAAAAATTAAATATTGACTATATCCTCTGAAAATCCAAAAATTCTTGTTATGAAAAAACTATCATTACTAACCTCTCTTGTTTGTGATTTTGAATTCAGGGGTAGCCAAGAGAGAGGTATATAAAAAAGAACTTCCTAATATAAAAATGTATTTAAAAAATACAAAAACCTTATAACATCATTAGCAAATATGTCTTTAGAGTTACATTAGACAACAGATCAATAAAATAATTTCATTAATATTACAAGCAGGAAATTTGCAATTGCAGTTCCATTTTCTGAGCATTTTCTTAAACTTTTAAAAATCAGTATTTTGCTTTCAATAGTTTTGAATTACAAAGTATGGAAATACAGTTTTTTAAAAATACTGAGGAATCTGATATTGTTTATATTCAGACACTCTAAATTAGATGGAAAAATTTCTTTCTGAGCTTTGCCTAAAACCTGACATCTTGATTTTGACAGTTACACTGAGAAACGCACCATAATATATAAGAAAATGGCAGAATCATCTATATAAATTTTCCCAGTTACGGCGTAAATGGATGTAAATAGCTGGCTTGCTGTCAAGAACAATTTAAATGGCCAGGATGATGTATGCATTAGAGATGCACGTATAGAGAAAAACACTTGAGTAAATTGAAATGAAGTCAAGGACCAAATTACCTGATAGAGACATAATAATCAAAGCAACAACATCTATTTTCATAGTGCTTTATAAAGCACTTTTAGAAACACTGACTGTCAGAAGTTGATAGGATCAAAGTCTTTATCCTCCTTCCAAAAATAAGAAAATCAAGGCTCAGTGAGATTAGGTGATCTACCCAAGGTTACACAGAAAGTGGCAAAATGTGTACTAATATGTCATGATTTTTCAATTCCATTTTCCATGACAGTACATTGCCAGATTTGCTTTCTGAAGTGAACTTTCTTTATTCCATGGAAGAGCGGCCTCAGATATTATCTGGTGATGATATGTGTTTTTAAGGAGATAAATTATTGATTTATATTCTCTTTTATTTACCCCATATCTCTTTACATTTCACATATTTGCAATTTCAAGAAAACACCCTGCGTATCTCTTTGGTTGCTGACTCAAATAGCACAGGTTGATTGAGCACCTGTATTGGTCAAGGATAAGGATGAAGGAACTTGAAACTTGCAATCATACAAGTTAATATTATCAGCCTTTTTTTTCATGCTGTGATTCAACAAAAGACAGTTGTCCTCTGTATGCATTCAGTTCAGTTCAGTCGCTCAGTCGTGTCCGACTCTTTGCAACCCCGTGAATCACAGCACACCAGGCCTCCCTGTCCGTCACCAGCTCCTGGAGTTTACTCAAACTTGTGTCCATCCAGTAGGTGATGCCATCCAGCCATCTCATCCTCTGTCGTCCCCTTCTCCTCCTGCCCCCAATCTCTCCCAGCATCAGAGTCTTTTCCAATGAGTCAACTCTTCGCAGAGGAGGTGGCCAAAGTATTGGAGTTTCAGCTTTAGCATCAGTCCTTCCAATGAAAACCCAGGACTGATCTCCTTTAGAATGGACTGGTTGGATCTCCTTGCAGTCCACGGGACTCTCAAGAGTCTTCTCCAACACCACAGTTCAAAAGCATCAATTCTTTGGCGCTCAGCCTTCTTCACAGTCCAACTCTCACATCCATACATGACCACTGGAAAAACCATAGCCTTGACTAGACGGACCTTTGTTTGCTTTTGAATATGCTATCTAGGTTGGTCATCACTTTCCTTCCAAGGAGTAAGCATATTTTAATTTCATGGCTGCAATCAACATCTGCAGTGATTTTGGAGCCCAAAAAAATAAAGTCTGACACTGTTTCCACTGTTTCCCCATCTATTTTTCATGAAGTGATGGGATCAGATGCCATGATCTTAGTTTTCTGAATATTGAGCTTTAAGCCGACTTTTTCACTCTCCTCTTTCCCTTTCATCAAGAGGCTTTTTAGTTCCTCTTCACTTTCTGTCATAAGGGTGGTGTCATCTGCATATCTGAGGTTATTGATATTTCTTCCAGCAATCTTGATTCCAGCTTGTGCTTCTTCCAGCCCAGCGTTTGTCATGATGTACTCTGCGTATAAGTTAAATAAACAGGGTGACAATATACAGCCTTGATGTACTTCCTTTCCTCTTTGGAACCAGTCTGTTGTTCCATGTCCAGTTCTAACTGTTGCTTCCTGACCTGCATATAGGTTTCCCAAGAGGCGGGTCAGGTGGTCTGGTATTCCCGTCTCTTTCAGAATTTTCCACAGTTTATTGTGATCCACACAGTCAAAGGCTTTGGCATAGTCAATAAAGTAGAAATAGATGTTTTTCTGGAACTCTCTTGCTTTTTCCATTATCCAGTGGATGTTGGCAATTTGATCTCTGGATCCTTTGCCTTTTCTAAAACCAGCTTGAACATCTGAACGTTCATGGTTCATGTATTCCTGAAGCCTGGCTTGGAGAATTTTGAGCATTACTTTACTAGCATGTGGGATGAGTGCAATTGTGCAGTAGTTTGAGCATTCTTTGGCATTGCCTTTCTTTGGGATTGGAATGAAAACTGACCTTTTTCAGTCTGTGGCCACTGCTGAGTTTTCCAAATTTGCTGGCATATTGAGTGTAGCACTTTCACAGCATCATCTTTCAGGATTTGAAATTGCTCAACTGGAATTCCATCACCTCCACTAGCTTTGTTCATAGTGATGCTTTCTAAGGCCCACTTGACTTCACATTCCAGGATGTCTGGCTTTAGGTGAGTGATCACACCATTGTGATTATCTTGGTCATGAAGATCTTTTTTGTACAGTTCTTCTGTGTATTCTTGCCACCTCTTCTTAATATCTTCTGCTTCTATTAGGTCCATACCATTTTTGTCCTTTATCGAGCCCATCTTTGCATGAAGTGTTCCCTTTGTATCTCTAATTTTCTTGAAGAGATCTCTAGTCTTTCCCATTCTGTTGTTTTCCTCTATTTCTTTGCATTGATCACTGAGGAATGCTGTCTTATCTCTCCTTGCTATTCTTTGGAACTCTGCATTCAGATGCTTATATCTGTATGCATACATACATGCTAAGTCAGTTCAGTCGTGTTGGACTCTGTGTGACCCTATGGCCTGTAGCCCTCCAGGCTCCTCTGTCCACGGGATTCTCCAGGCAAGAATGCTGGAGTGGGTAGCCATGCCCTCCTCCAGGTGTTGTGTCTGTAGTACACTTATTTTCTCTCTGACTTATTTTGAAATACTAGTAAATAAGAGGGGTATACTGTCAGGGATAATCTTAAATCTGCACTGTTTTGAAAATTTTGGTATTTCAAATACTAATATTGGTAATAAGATCTTTGTGACACATTTGCCAATGATTTTGATTCACCTGAGCTTTTTATATTGCAGTTGAGAGTTCTTGATATGAGACTTCCCTCAAAGAGGGTATAACTGAGTTCAACAGAGAGCAGACTTATGGAAGAAGGCTAGCACTGTGAGTTACAGGATTCTGATAGATGTTTTTCTTTTCCTAGGACCTTGAAATGAGGAAGGAGATGGACAGAAGGAAGGATGCTAAGCATGAGGTGAGTGAGGGATGGTGGAGCGTGGGGACAAGTGGTCAGTTTACTGAGCTATTAGAGGGTACAAATCACAAGGGGTTCAAAACCTCACAGGAGGAAGAAGCCATTTCCCACGGGAGGGGATTGGCCAGGGAATGCTGCCTGCATACACGAGGCAGACTGTATCTAGATTTTGAATAATTAGTAGCTTATGGCAAGATCCAAAGAGAGAATGCCAGGCAGTGCTCTCCAGGAAGGTTCACAGTGATGGAAGTCCGGGAATCCACAAAGACCTTTCCAGGAGATAGCCAGTAGTCCAGTTTGAATGTGTGGGGATAGAGTTAAGAAGTTAAGGAATCAGAAGGTAGTGTTTAGATTTTTTTGTCTGCTATAAAAAGTATTCTTGGCCATCCCAGACCTACAAGAATCTTCTTTCTTCTACTTTCTTTTTCTCTTTTAATAACTCAGTAGTAATCCACCTTGGGCTTATTATTAATAGCATCTGGGATAGATGGGTGGTCTGATATATTAGACCAGAGAGTGCTGTCACTGTGTGTGCATGCTCAGTCTCTTCAGCTGTGACCAATCTCTGAGAAAATGGTATGTTGGGAAGGGAGGAAAGTAGAAAAGGCCTTAGCTTCTTTGAGCACTAGTTACAATGCTGGGTTTTTATGCTGCTGCTGCTGCTGCTGTTTTGTCAACAACTCATGTCTGGCTCTCTGTGACCCCATGAACTGTAGCCCACCAGGCTCCTCTGTCCATGGGATTCTCCAGGCAAGAATACTGGAGTGGGTTGCTATTTCCTCCTTCAGGGGATCTTCCTGACCCAGGGGTCGAATCTGACTCTCCTGCATTGGCAGGTGGGTTCTTTAATACCAGTGAGCCACCTGGGAAGCCCCTCATTATTAGATGCCCATGTAATCTACAGGACTGATCAATTAGTAAATGATTATATACAGAAATACACATGGCTTTTCTGTGTTAAACTTCAAGTATAAGAATTCCTTCTGTTCGTTAATATTTTATGCATTCGATCTTCTTGAGCTCAACTAAAACAGTTGAATACAGGAAGCGTGCATGCCGTAATCTTCTTTAACCTTCACCACAGCTTCATCCATTGACCGTACTCCTCATCTGGTCCCTAGTCCTGGTCCTATTTCAGGAAAGTATTCAAGCCTATTTAGTATTTAACTTAGTCCTTCAGGCAGTGAGAAGAAAAGTGACATAAACAATAGTGGTGCCCAGGGTAGATTTAAGAGCTTGTTTTAAGAGGGTAGGATACAGTTTGAAGATGCTAACAGGTGCGGCCAAAATGAGGATAGAAAGGAACATATGCATGTGAAAACTATTGTGAAAAAAAAAAAGACGTTTGTCCTTGTGCACTGAGTTTTTCTTGTTGGTATTAGGGGAATTCAGAGAAAAGGTTGCTCATGGGGGAAGAAGCTCAAAGAAGGATTTGCAAATAAAGTGGAGCTTACCGAGGCCTGAAAGCCTAGGGAATGTTGAAATAACATGGATAAACAAAATCCAGTTAATATGCATCATGCATATATGGCGAAGAAAATAATTCCATGTGTTTAATCCTAAGCAGCCCTTCCAAGAACCCCATGGTGGACTTTTGCCTCTCTTTTAAAGTAGCTGGAACAAGAGCAGTGGCTGCATGCTTCTAACACGGTTCTCTCAGAGGACATCTCTTAGTAAGCATTTAGTCCCTAATAAAACCCTGGTGGGAGGAGGAGCTTTCAGCCCTATTTTAACTGTCTTTGGTCAAATAGCAGCAGGAGGCCTTTTCAGTACATCCCAGGTCCACTCAGGTGGGTTATTAAAGTGCCTGATGGTCTAGTACTGATGCTGCTTTAAAAAATATATAAATATTTTAAATTACTTTTTATTGTATTTTTCCACTCAGGTGTTATAAATAGTTGATTTGCTTTAAAAATATATTTTATAAATTTCTTTTGAATATAAAAGTTGATTTGCAATATTTTATAGTTTGTATTGAATTTAAAGTGATTCAAAATTTTTATAGATTATATTTCATTTAAAGTCACTACAAAATGATGGCTATCTTTTACTGTACAATATATAGGCTTATGGCTATTTATTTTCCCCTCCCCCCAGCTTATTTATTTTGTACACAGTATAGAATTGTGACTAAACCGCAAGATTTTATAAAAAGGAATATCCAATGCAGGACAGGCAATAGTGTGTGCCAAGCAGAGGCAGTTTGTTGAATGATCAGAGTTTTCTTTCTCACATTAAGCTGTTTCTTTCAATCCGTAATTCAGTAACGTGGACTCTCAACTCCTCTTCATACTGAGATATGGGTTCTAGGCTTAGCTGAGGTGCTTTGGCTAAGATGAGCAGTTTTTTCCGAAATAGGAAATGATTTTTTTTCCCTGAGCCATCACTGTAATGCCCAGATTGCAACTGAGGAGAGAACAAAAGAAGACGCAGCTGTTTTGTGCCTCTGCTGCCCAGAGCAGGCGGGAAGACTTTGCGGAAGAATCCAGCTTGATGTAAGCCTTGAATAAAACATGGGGTTGGGATTGGTGGCAAAGGAGAGTCCTGGAATGCTAATAGCTCCCATTTGAATGGAATTTTCTACTTCACAAGGTGTTTTTCCCTATATTGTTATATTTGACCTTCTCAACAGCAGTTTGACATGCACTTAGCAATATAGCATTTTTAATGATAGGTCTGTTCCTGCAGTAAATGTGGAACCCTCCCGGGCAGCAACTGCACGCATCTCCCGTGCTTAGTATGGTACCTGGTACAGAGTAGGGGGCTGGGAGTATCAAGAAGAAGTTAAAGTGAAGTTGCTCAATCGTGTCCGACTCTTTATGACCCCATGGACTGTAACCTACCAGGCTCCTTCTTCCGTGTGATTCTCGAGGCAAGAATACTGGAGTGGGTTGCCATTTCCTTCTCCCTTTCACTTCAAGAAGATGAAGTCAATTCTTTCACCTTGAATGCTTGGTATAGACAGGTATTACTAACTTGTGTTATAGATGCAAAAACTGAGGTTTATGGAACTTAACTAAATTGTCTAACTCAAAAGGCAGAACAGGGCCTCGAATATGACCCTGAATGAAGATCACGGCCACCACGCAATATTGTCTCTGCGAAGGGCCAAGATGCATGCTGAACTGAGGGCCTGACAAGACATACTTTGTGGAACAGCAATGGCAATGGCAGCGCCAAAGTCTGTGTCCGTACGATGACCTGCTGATAAATTCCAAACCTCTGTATCGACATTCACCTGAACACGGCAGAGATGACTCCTGAGGGATTGTAGGATAAGAGAACTTCCCTGGAATTTTACAGCAGTTACTGAAAACTAATTTCTTCTTCTTCTTCTTTTTTTGGCCACTCGTTGTGGCATGTAAGATCTTAATTCCCTGACCAGGGGTCAAACCCATGCCGCCTGCGGTGGAAGCATGGAGCCCTAACTACCGGACTGCCAGGGAAGTCCCCAAAATGGTTTCCATTTAGACAAAAGATTCCTTTTGACCTTAGTTGAAGCACTTCAACTAAAGCATGGAGTTTAAATCTGATGTATGAAGAGTACTCGAAGTTCACGGCTTGAATCCCACTTAAACGTCTACCACTGACCTGCTTATTGTTAACATCTATAAAAGAACTTCTCATTTAAGAAAGCAATTTTTTGGATTATTTTTCCTTATTGCATAAAATGGACACATGCCACAGATGGGAGGCACTCAGTTCCGGTTCTATTCCCCTTGGGATGCTTCACACGCTTCATGATATATCTTTGCAAACTTTCCTTCCTCTCTCCCTTCCTTCCTTCCTTGTATTATCATAAGGACACTTAAAATGAGACTCACCCTTTTAAATTTTTTAGTGGACAACATAGTATTATCACATCATACCTGTTAGGATAACTATTAAACAACAACAACAAAACTTTGTTGTTTTTATTATCCTTTACAAAGGATAATAAATGTTCGTAAGGATGTGGAGAAATTGGAATCCTTGCACAGTGTTGGTGGGAATGCAAAACATCTGTGGAAAACAGTATGGAAGTTCCTTAAAGAATTGAAAACACACTGCCACCTGATCCAGCAATCCTACTTCTGGGTTCAGCTCAGTTCAGTCGTTCAGTCGTGTCCGACTCTTTGCGACCCCATGAATCGCAGCACGCCAGGCCTCCCTGTCCATCACCAACTCCCGGAGTTTACCCAAACTCACGTCCATCAAGTCAGTGATGCCATCCAGCCATCTCATCCTCTGTCATCCCTTTCTCCTCCTGCCCCCAATCCCTCCCAGCATCAGGGTCTTTTCCAATGAGTCAACTCTTCGCATGAGGTGGCCAAAGTACTGGAGTTTCAGCTTCAGCATCAGTCCTTCCAAAGAACACCCAGGACTGATCTCCTTCAGAATGGACTGGTTGGATCTCCTTGCAGACCAAGGGACTCTCAAGAGTCTTCTCCAACACCACAGTTCAAAAGCATCAATTCTTTGGCGCTCAGCTTTCTTCACAGTCCAACTCTCACATCCATACATGACCACTGGAAAAACCATAGCCTTGACTAGATGGACCTTTGTTGGCAAAGTAATATCTCTGCTTTTCAATATGCTATCTAGGTTGGTCATAATTTTTCCTTCCAAAGAGTAAGCGTCTTTTAATTTCATGGCTGCAATCACCATCTGCAGTGGTTTTGGAGCCCCAAAATAAAGCCTGACACTGTTTCCACTGTTTCCCCATCTATTTCCCATGAAGTGATGGGACCAGATGCCATGATCTTAGTTTTCTGAATGTTGAGCTCTAAGCCAACTTTTTCATTCTCCTCTTTCACTTTCATCAAGAGGCTTTTTAGTTCCTCTTCACTTTCTGCCATAAGGGTGGTGTCATCTGCATATTTGAGGTTACTGATATTTCTCCCGGCAATCTTATATTTTAAAAAAAAATTGGAATTAGGATCTCAAAGAGGCATTAGTACCTCCACGTTCACAGTAGCCTAACAACCTAAATGCCCATTGATGGATAAGTGGATAAAGAGAATGTGTCCTTTCTGAAGAGTCATTTTTCCAAAGAAGACATACAAATGGCCAACAGGTATGTGAAAAGGTGCTTATCATTATTAATAATCAGGGAAATGCAAATCAAAACCACAATCACGTCATGTCTGTTAGAATGGCTGCTATCAAAAAAGAGAAGAAATGACAAGTCTTGACAAGGATAGGGAGAAGAGGGAACCCTTGTACACTTTGGTGGGAATATGAATGGATGCAGCCACTGTGGAAAACAGTTTGGAGATTCCTCAAAAAATTAAAAAAATCATACTACCATGTGAATCCAGCAATTCCACTACTAGATATTAATCCCAAAGAAATGAAATCAATATCTTGAAAAGACATTGTACCCCATGTTCATTGCAGCAGTATTTATAATGGCCAAAATATGGAAGCAATGTAAGAGTCCATGGGCTTCCCAGGTGGTTCTAGTGGTAAAGAACCCACCTGCGAGAGCAGGAGGTGTAGGAGATGTGAGTTCAGTCCCTGGGTTGGGAAGATGCCCTGGAGGAGGAAATGGCAACCACTCCAGTATTCTTGCCTGGAGAATCCCAAGGACAGAGGAGCAGAGTCGAACACAGCTGAAGCGACTTAGCACTAGCATTGAGAGTCCATTGGTGGGCAAATGGATAAAGGAAATGCGGTTAAAAAATATTATTCAACTAATTCTATTTAGAAATAGAAGGAAATCCTGCCATTTGTGACAACATGGATGAAACTCGAGGGCGTTATATTAAGTGAAATAAGCTAGAGAAAGACAAATACTGTTATGATCTCATATGTCCCATGGAAAGGAAAAATGTCTTGCGCTTGTGAGAACTTGTATAACATTTGTGAAGGGACTACCAGTGTCTGGTGCACAGTAATCACAGTAATGGAGGCAACTGTTATTGGTTTTATTTGTTTTAGAGCGTCTCTGAATATGTTAGAACGTTAATTTGAAGTTGATGTTGGGGAGGAATGAAGACAAGACTATTTCACCCATCCTCATCTATTGCTCAGCAACCAGCTGGCCTCTGCTATGCTGCAAAGCTGGATTCTTTCTCTTCTATGGACTCGGAAGTTTTTCTTTATGCCTGTTTTGATATGGTCTGTTTTGTCTGATATGAGTATTGGGACCCTTGCTTTTTAGTCATTCCCGTTTGCATGAAATATTTTTTCTAACCTCTCACTTTCAATCTGTTTGTGTGCTTTGCCCCAAAGTGGGTCTCTTGTAGGCCACATATTGTAGGCTTTTCTTTTTTAAACAATCTGCTGCTCTATGTCTTTTGATTGGAGCATTTTATGGACTCTGAATTTTGTATGTGTCTAGCCATTTCTGAACATTTATTATTATTTAGTTTCTATTATTCTTAATTCTGTTTGCACTGGCATAGGTTACTGTATATGATATTAAATGAGGAGTTAATCTGATAAATAATTATTCTATGGGGGAAGAGTTCCACATTGCTTTGCAGTGATCTGTTTTTCTGACTCTGTTCCTCAATGGACAGTGGGTTTTCAGAAACATTAGTCTTGGTCATCCATTCACCCTGGGTCTTGTCAGTGCTTGGATCATAGTAGACGCTTAATAGTGAGCATTACATGGAGGAAGAAGTAATTGAATGAATGAAAGGCAAAAGAATCCTAGTACAGATATCATGTTTTGGGGTTACTTTCAAATCTGAGTTCCTTATTCATTTAATAATGACTCTTATGACATCACTGTTACTGGGTTCTCCAAGGAATTATTAAATATTTATACCCACTAAAATTAGATGCTGCATCTACTAGGTGAAAATCAGTTAATCAACTGATTGGGGATTGATCTTTCTTTCACATAATTGATATCATGACATAGCAACAGTAAAAATCGCCCCTTGCCACCCTCCTTCCCTCAAGCACTGAATGGGGGCTTTAGATCTATTTCATTTGTTGAAGGAGGGCCCTTTCTCAGAGACTAGGAGACTCAGAGTGGCTGTGCCTCTCCATCACGGAGTCTAACGTGAGCACGTCGGAATGCAGACTTAAGAAGCACAGAGGTGGAATCCCCCTGCTGAGACGGGCAGTGATGACATTCATCGTTGAGGTTCTAGCCATTCCTGGGGGTGGATCATCTCTGTATGAACTCCCACGTTCCAGGGTTTAGAGAATTCCCATTTCTTAGGGCATCTCCCTGTTCAGGACTCTCTTTCACTCCTCCTGCAATCAGGAAGACTACTCTGAAACACAGACTGTCCACTGTGAAAGTAGGAACAAATGACAAATTACGCTACAGTCAGACAGAAAAAGAAAGTTCCCCCAAGGGAAAACAATGACATAGTGTTCCAGGAAGCTAGACTGTTACGGATACCTACAGTGTTCCGATTCCTTTCCAAGTGTGGAGGAGGAGGGAGAGGGGAGGGGTGTCTCCAGGCCCTGCCAGCGCTGCTGATAAGGTCACGCTGTTCTGCTGGGCTGTGACTGCATGCCTTGTACAGCTGCTCCTCCTTCCTGCTAAGCAGTGTGGATCACAAGGACCTCCCCAGGCGTAAATTCATAGGATCCAGTCCACTCTGTAGTTTCATCATAGAAACCGTGGGCAGTGAGATGCAGGCTGATGTTCCTGGTTTTCTGTGGTGGCTTGAGCTTCCCTTAGCCCCTCCCTGGGACTGGTTGGACTTGATGGCCACAGAACCACCCCCGATGTTTGCAGAGTAAATAGGATGCATGCCTGTGACTCTTCGAAGTGACTGGGGGACGGAGTGAGAGTGGATAAGAAAGAGGGCCTTATCAGCAGGTACGAAAAGTACCTACCAAAGTCTCCTGTAGGTATTCGGTTTCCAGCCCTTCCATTCTATTTCTGAGCAAGCGACTTGAGATTAACTATTCTAACCCTTTATTTAGAAATAGTTTACACTGCAGTGGTCTCCCCTCTGATATCTTAATATCTTTCTCTTAATATTCACGTTAAGCTTATTTCTTCTGGATAAATATATTTGTGTGTGTATTGATATGAACAACTATAAGGACTCCTCCCATACACTTTCTCTCTGTCAGTTTTTACTTGATGCTAAAGAAATTAGAAGAAAAAGTAGGAAGGGAAGGTCATTTGCTGCTTCTTAACTGTTGTTATATGTGGGGCTGAGGTGTTTGCGCCAACAGAACTGTCTTTGGTGCAGCGTACACTGTTCCCATCTGCCTGCCAGGACATATCAGTGTAATAAGCGTCGCCATTACCGTGGCTGTATACAAACAAATGCTAAATGACGTCTTCCTATTGTAGGGAAACAGACCATTCCAGTGTAGACATACTGCATGGCTACCCTTGTAGATCTGGACTTGAACCAAGGAAGCTGGCGTCCCCATACTCACGCTCTGTCTTCTCACCTGTTTTCAGTCAAGGCAGCCTTAAACAAATCTAGTTGCTAGGCTGATCAGACGTGAGAGTTCCAGGCACTGACCAAACACTCTCAAGAATACTGCGTGACAGAACTGAAACCTGATGTTTGCCATGAATAGTCCACGTCATCTCCTACACAAATGTATTATTTCAAAATACAGGTTTATGGACTGACCACATCAGAATGACCTTGGAAACTTGTTGCAGTACAGATTCCTGGGTTTTGCCTCAGTGTATATATATATATATATATATATATATAAACTTTTTATTTTGTATTGCGGTAAAGTCGATTAACAACGTGGTGATAGTTTAAGGTAAACAGTGAAGGGACTCAGCCATACATATACATGAATCCACTTGCCCCCAAACTCCCCTCCCATCCTGCCACATAACATGGAGCAGAGTTCCATGTGCTATATACACTAGGTCCGTGTTATCCGGTTTTGCCTTAGTATATTTGATAGGCAATCAGGTTTGCTAGGTTTGGGAAGTCCAGAGACAGTGCTTCAAATCAGAAGTCACTTTGGACAGAGCCCCTGTTCTCATCTGGTGCAGTCTTTTCACCTTGTCCTGCCGACCCTGACACTGTTTGAATGATTTTCAAGTACAGGAACTATGCCACTTTCTCAGATCTGCACGGAAGGACACTAGGAGCCCCAGTAGCAGTCTGTTGAGTGACCCCCACAAAATGATGCATTGGTGGTTATCTTCCAGATACACTGGGATCTGAAGATGGCCCTATAAAGAGGCGTAAGGCCATCAGATATACCCGTGTGCGCACGTACGTGCCTACACGTACGCATGCTCTCACTGTCTTGTGTCTGGGAGCAGTGGATGAAGTCAGTCAAGCTCTTGACCAGGCTGTGAGGAACAATGGCTCAGGCTATACACTGCACAGGTCAGGACACCATTTTCACAGACTGCAATGTGAATGGCCTTCCAAAAGTTGTGCAGTGTCCTTGTAGAAACTTAGGCATTATTTTGGAAACCAAAAGAAACCCACTGCTGTGGAATCGAACAGTGTTGGGGAGTGAAAGTTCAGTGGGACTGGATTCTCTCGTTGCTCTGCAGCAGGATCGCAGCCTCTGCTCTCAGCACATGCACACACGTGTGTGCACACTGCACTCTGCACCTTTCCTTTAACCCAGGCTGACTTGCGAGAGCTTCCCTTCCACACCTGTGTACGACAGATGGACTGGGAAATGCCACAGCAAATTAGAGGTGGGGAGTTAGTTCATGGTGATCAGTTTCCCAACTCAGGGCCCCTGCAGCCTCCTGGAACCATTTAATGCCAGCCTTGACAGTCTTTATCTCCAGAGCCCTCTTCTTTGAAACCCAGTCCCATGCAATAAAGCACGATTATTTCATGCAACACAGCTCAGTCGATGCTCATAGTTCCAAGTATTCCCGTTTCCTGGACACAGCTCGATTGGGAAGGCCTGGTGGGAAGGAACATGCACAGCGCAGCGACATGGGGTGTTCACCACCAAACACAGAGGAGGAGGGAGCTGCAAAGCTGCAGTAGCTAGAGGAGGACTAGCTTTCCTGCTGTCAGTTCACAAAAAGCCTCTGGCCTCTGCGGTTTGCTTGTTTGGCCTGGCATTTGCCCTTGGCTGTGAGATGACTTTTCATTCAATGTAAGTCAGATTAATTCCCAGGCTTGTGAGATCAGGGCTGGCTCTTTCCCTCCATTGCAGTCCTTCCCTCAAAACCAGTCCTAGGGTTTTGCCGTTTAATTTTTGTCAAGTGACTGGATAGTTTTGAGTTTCCTCCCATCTCTTCCACTTTGCAAACTCCACAGAAGCGTTTGACCAGTAAGTTAACAGGTAACCAGGGACACTGACTGTGAGCTAAGGCTTCAGACATGCAAAGCGCACAGCCCTGGGGAACAGCAGCATCTGGGACAGGAGGCTCCCATCACTTCTCGTGAGGATGGTGTGGGTTTTGCAAATCAAACACACAAAGAAACCCAGCGGTGGCCCAGGTTGAACACACTGCCTGGGAGGCAGGGTTGAGTGAGGGCCTGGACCAGGGAGCCACCTGTGCCTACAGCTTGCAGACACTTAGTTCACACCACCTCAGGCCACTCACGTTTTGCTTACCTGCTCATGGTTGCTCTCCCACCATTCCCCATACTCCCTTTGGGGGTGAAACACTCTATTTCCGACTTGTGCTGGGCCAGTCTCCTGTCTTTGTACCTGGTGAGCGTGAACAAGGACAGGAGCAAACAGAAAGATGTGATTGTGGGCTTCACTGGCCGGGCCGAGGGAGAGCTGGGCTCTCGAGGGTGGCCCCACGGCTGAACGGGCCCCTGCTTTCACTGCGGTGGCTGACCAGTGACACTGTAGATACTTGTGATGGTATGTGGATCACACTGTGGGACAATTTTGTTACTTCTTGGTTGAACCACTTATGGTCTACCCTTTTAAATTGCCTGTTGATCATATTTGATAATCTTTCGTAAAAGGAACATAATTCATAGCATCTAAGGAAAAGATAGAGAAGGCAATGGCACCCCACTGCAGTACTCTTGCCTGGAAAATCCCATGGATGGAGGAGCCTGGTAGGCTGCAGTCCATGGGGTCGCTAAGAGTCGGACACGACTGAGCAGCTTCACTTTCCCTTTTCACTTTCATGCATTGGAGAAGGAAATGGCAACCCACTCCAGTATTCTTGCCTGGAGAATCCCAGGGAAGGGGGAGCCTGGTGGGCTGCCGTCTATGGGGTCGCACAGAGTCGGACACGACTGAAGCAACTTAGCAGCAGCAGCAAGGAAAAGATGAATGTCAGTAAATTAGAATTTATTTAATGTTTACCATGTGTCAGCCATGATGCTGGCATTTGACCTAAATGCAGTCCTGGCAACAACTCGTGGCAGAGCCTCTGTTTTTATTATATCTGTTTTACTGAAGCAGAAACCTGAGATTATAAGGATTGAGCAGACTGATCAAGGATTTGAACACAGGAAGCTAAATTTAGAACCTACACTTTAGCTATGATAATGTGTTGTCTCCTAGTTTAAAAAGTATCAATAATGAAGCTTCACTGAATAGTACTATGTCTGTGTGTTATATTGGAAACTGGTGATGCTAAAAGAGAAAAGAGATGTTCCTTCAGTGTAGGAGGTTTATATAACCGTTAAACTGACGTGTAACAGTCAGCACTGAGCTGCCTGGATTGTGGAGGGTGGCTCAAACAGCTTTTACCTGAGTTTGCAATTCAGCACTCCTGGAAGATACTAGAAGTTTCAACTAAAATATGGCACTTCCAACATGTGTCAGCTACGTGGTGCATCAAGATGAGCCCTTGTATTTGTATGCCAGTTTTCAGAGTCTACATGCTTTCACAGAAATAATCTCTTTTTTATTCATCAGTTTAAGTCTGCGGGGGAAGCACTGTGATCCCCATTGGCCAAATGAGGAAACAGACTTACTTAAGTAACTTGACAGGAATCACAAGCCTACCTAGCAGGGTGGAATCGTCCATGGAGTTTGTAAGCATCCAAGACTCTTAAGATTTATTGTGTTTATTACGTTTCCCTCCTAAATCAGGAGCCTGATCTGGTGCCACGCCATCCAGGTTCCTGACATTCAGCAGGTCGTGATAGAGTGTCTTACTTTCAGAAGACTTGTTTGCCCTCAATATAGTCACTTTTTAGAAAAGTTTCTTTTCCTTCTGTTTCAATATTAATATTAAATAAAACAAAAAGCAATAAAATTATAATCATTATTTGTCCTGGGATAAAGGCCTTCCTCATAACTTTGTTTTCTTCTAAGATGTTAAAAAGTATTTAGCATCTGAATGAAAGTGAAATGGCTTTTTAAGTGAAGCAAAATGGATTAGCGTCTTCGGTAGATGTTAGCTGAGCATCTGTTAAATTCTAGGCATTGGGCTTTGTCCTGGGGATAGAGAGATAATAACCCACAGGCGTTACCTCATAGAGCTCACCGTCTCTTGGGAGAAGGAAGGCGAGAAGGCAGTATGTACTCAGTAACTTTAGGTCTAGGCCATAAAGAAGAGAGGAAAAGAACTTAAAGACCAGATTGAGCAGTCTTTACTGCACCAAAGAAAACACCTCAAAAGAGGGTCCCTTGTGAAGTACCAGTCGTCACATTGCAGTAGAAAACATGTTGTATTTATTTGTGAACTTAGTCACACTGCCAGGGCATGGCTTTAGAGATTAAGAGAATGTTAATAGAACAATAGAATTATTCACAGTTCCTTACAAAGGGGTCCTTGAATTATTTTTTAATATCTTCTGTTAGGCTAATTTCCAGTTAATTTAAATATTTTAATAGATAATTTAGGACATCTACACTTCCAGTTCAAAAACTTCTGTCTCTGTTTGTCTGTCTTGCTTATGTATACACACACACACACACACACACACACACACACACACACACACTGCCAAGTGCCCCTGCTTATGAAACAGATCCTAAACATTCTATTGTCTCATAACCCATTCTGTTTTGGTAAAAAATTTTATAAAGAAATACAAGTCCCAACTTAATTCTAGTAAAGCAAGAGATACATTAGATTTATTTGGAACTTCCAAATAGTTCTTGTTTTCAGAGTAAGGTGAATTTACAGACTGTCACTTACAGACTGGGAAGCTCATCTTTGCTATCAGATGGGAGCCTCCCTCTTCCTGTCTGTAACTATAATTACAGTGTAAGTATGTTTACCAGATGCCTAAATAGACCACATTTTCATTCATTCACTTATGCATTATTCCATTCAACAATAATGTACACTTTAAAGTAGCTAATAATGCTTTTATAGTCTCTGCTGCAGCTGCATAATTCTTTCTCTTTGAGCTTATTTAAAAAATAAAAAACATCAACTGAAAATAGTTGAAGCTCTTCAGAATGTATAATTAATACAATGTCAGTGAAATTTATTTCTCTTCTGTAATAAGTTCATATATCTTTTAGGCACCTACTAAAACCTAGGCACACACGCACATATCCACATGTATCCACACACATGCACATACTTGTGAGGACTGTTTTAAGTGTTTTACAAATATTGACTCACTTTTCAAATTGCTTTGTAATTATTTTCAAGGTCACAATAAAAATAATAACTATATATACATGTAAATACCTTAATCACTTTGTTATACGCAAGAGACTTACACACGTTGTAAATCAACTATACTTCCATGTTCAAAAGTCCTAAAAAAAGAAATAGTGACAACAGAATATTGAGTGTACCAGGTTCTTTTTGCTATATTATCCTCAGTTCTTAAAACTACCCTAAAGCGTGGGTGCTATTATCATCCTAAAGAGGCAGGCCTTGAGGATGAACATGAGTAAACCCAGGCTTACGTGGTTTATGCATGGGGAACTCAGGATGAGAATTTGTGCCTCTGATTCCTAAGCTCATCTTATTTCCATTCAACTTCCATATAAGTAACAATGTCAATAATTTTAGAAACAAGACTACGACTTATTATGGACTGTGAAGAAAGCTGAGCGCCCAAGAATTGATGCTTTTGAACGGTGGTGTTGGAGAAGACTCTTGAGAGTCCCTTGGCCTGCAAGAAGATCCAACCAGTCCATTCTAAAAGAGATCAGGCCTGGGTGTTCATTAGAAGGACTGATGCTGAAGCTGAAACTCCAATACTTTGGCCACCTCCTGCGAAGAGTTGACTCATTGGAAAAGACCCTGATGCTGGGAGGGATTGGGGGCAGGAGGAGAAGGGGACGACAGAGGATGAGATGGCTGGATGGCATACCGACTCGATGCACATGAGTTTGAGTAAACTCTGGGAGTTGGTGATGGACAGGGAGGCCTGGCGTGCTGCGGTTCATGGGGTCGCAAAGAGTCAGACACGACTGAGCGACTGAACTGAACTGATGACTTATTAACTTTAAATCGTGTTCTCTGGTTTGGGTTTAATTTACAGCATTCCTATTTACTGAATACTCTGTGCAAGGCACTGTGATAAGGAGCATGTGGGTAACTCACCGATACATTCACAATCTGGAGTGGGATGATGAACTGTAAACAGATAATTTTTAAAGAAAGTGAGAAGTTTTATTGTAGAAACATTCAAGAAGGACTCTTAACCCATACTAGGAGGGCTGGAAAAACTTTAGCAAGATATGATCCTACGGTAAATCGTCAAAGATGAGAAGGAATACAGTATGAAGAGACTGGTAAGCAGGCAGAAAAAAAAAATCAAGCACAAACACGTGAGAGTCTTAGCAGCATGGTGTAGACAGGGAAACAGTGCTTCTCCCCCTCGGCACCCCCAACCCTACCGCCGACTGTGATGGTAGTTTAACTGCCAAGACCTGTCCAATTCTTTGTGACCCTCTGGACTGCACCCCGCCAGGCTCCTCTGTCCATGGGATTTCCCAAGCAAGAATCTTGGAGTGGATTGCCATCTCCTTCTCTGGGGATGTTCCCAATCCAGGGATCTAACCTGTGCTGGCAGGCAGATTCTTTACCACTGAGCCAATCAAGTGTAAAATAAGACAAAGTAAAATACAGGTGTAGATGGAGCAGGATATAAAACATAGCTTATGGATGAATTTATACTGTATGTTGTAAGATTCCACTGTGAGATCTTAAGGCTAAAGAAAAAAACATAGAGTTGACATTTAGATAAAATACTGTGGACTTGAGTACAGACTTGAGATAGACTACTTGAAATAGACTCATTCGACTGCAATAGTCGTGCAATAGATGATGAGATAATTCCTTGGGGTAGTGATGATATGGAGAAAGAGTAGATAACAGTTTCAAGAATATATGGGAAGTAAAATGAGTAGGATTATTGATGAATTTGGGCTTCCCTTGTGGCTCAGCTGGTAAAGAATTCACCTGCAATGCAGGAGACCTGTGTTCAATCCCTGGGTTGGGAAGATCCCTTAGAGAAGGGAAAGGCTACCCACTCCAGTATTCTGGCCTGGAGAATTCTGTGGACTGTATAGTCCATGGGGTCGCAAAGAGTTGGACACGACTGAGCAACTTTCACTTTTCATTGATAAACAGAGAAGTGTAGAATGCTACCTCAGTTACTGCCTTGCGTGGTGCACTTAACTAAGTTAAGAAAATATAGGAGAAGGTATATATTTGGAGGCAGAAATAAAAAGCTTCATTGTGGAATATGAGCTGGTGGACCATACAATTGGACACATTTAGTAGGCACGTGGATTTAAGAATCCAGAAGTTAGGGGATTCTTACGTACTTGGGAGCCGTCAGCATACAGATGATTGCAAATACCATGAGGATGGTTGAAGGTACCCACAGAAAGCAGATAAACTATGGGATGGTTGAGGGAAGGGAATTACATATTCAGTCTACCTGTTCAAAAACTTCTATAACACTGTTTATGTAAGCATTCCTGATAAACACTTTTTGAGTGCCTACTATATGTTAGATGCTGAATTCAGGGTTCTTCAATCTGCAATATGTTTTTTTCTTCATACTGTTTAGACTTGTAGATCAATGCTACAGATCTCAGTATAGCTTTGACACTTTGGTTTCTATGCCATAACTCTGGTATCAAAAACTGTCATAATAGTTTTTAAATATTTAAGAATGAATTGTTCTGAAATTAGCTTTAGTTACCTTCTGTAAAGATTTTTTATTTTTGTTCCTTTTGTATCTCCTTTGTTCAGAAAGCTCTAGTTCCTCTTTACTTAGTTCTACAAGAGACCATGTTTATCTGGTGACAAAATTAAAAAATTAAAAATAAATAAATAAAATAAAAAAATACAGGGGTGGATAATAAATGTAATTTGCCCATAATGATTTGAATAAAAATTCCATTTCTTTATTTCCTTTCCTCTGTTTCTATCAGTGTCTACTAGACATTGGAAATTTTTAGAAATCTACTAGACATATTGAAATTTCTATACAGGCTATGTGGTTCAAACTGGGTAAATGAATGCAGAATGAGATGAAAGATTAGAATAAAATGAATATATTCAAACAAAAGTGTGTATGTTAGGTGAAATAGCAGATATTGTGGAGATGATGCCTAAAGCTAGAAGGAAAAGAGAATTTGATATTAGAAATAACTATTACTTATGTGAGGGAGATTCGGGTAATACATTTATCAGAAGTAGAGTGACTAAAATGATGATTCTAATTGTATTAGAAGCTAATCGTTACAACTGAGAAATGAGCCTATGATGATAGTTTGCCCTTTGTTGCTGTTTTGTTGCTAAAAAGTCATGCCTGACTCTTTGTGACCCCAGGCTCCCTTGTCCTTGGAATTCTCCAGGCAGGAATACTGGAGTGGGTTGCCATTTCCTTCTCCAGGGGATCTTCCCGACGCAGGGATTGAAAGATGGCAGATGGATTCTTTACCACTGAGTCACCTGGGAAGCCCTAGTTTGCCCTTTATATAGCCATTAAAGTAACTCAGAATGGTAGCAGAGCTTGGAGTAGACAGAAATTCTTTACCCAGTAGATGGTACTTTTAAACAAAGTTGAAGGATAGATGGATAACTAGATGTCAGGAGCCTCAAAGAAGGTGGTTTTTCACTTTTGCGTGTCTACATGACGTGTGGAATGTGTCTGGAGGCAGTATGGACTTGCTAACTCCCAGCCGTGTGCGTTGAGGAATATGTGATGCTGAAGGATAAGTAATGTTCTATGAAAGGCCTGTAGAGAGAGGCATGTCCTTAGATCCACCTTCATTTTCAGCCTCTTCACCAAACATACCATTTACTGTATTTCTTTAACTCTCAAACCACACTAGGTATCATTCAGTTTAGTGAAATCCACAGGGACATAGTTTATCTGATGTGCAGAAACCACAGTACACATATTTTACTTTATTCTTCTGCTGCTGCTGCTAAGTCGCTTCAGTCGTGTCCAACTCTGTGCGACCCCATAGATGACAGCTCACAAGGCTCCCTGTCCCTGGGATTCTCCAGGCAAGAACACTGCCTAGTGGCTTACTCTACTTTCTTCAACTTAAATCTGAATTTTGCAATAAATAGATGATTATTTGAGCCACAGTCAGCTCTAGGCCTTAATGCTGAGTGGTTTGTTTTTGAGATTGCACCCAAGTACTGCATTTCAGACTCTTGTTGACTATGAGGCTATTCTATTTCTTCTTCTAAGGGCTTGCCCACAGTAGTAGATATAATGGCCATCTGAATTAAATTAAATTTCCCCATTCCCATCCATTTTATTTCACTGATTTCTAAAATGTCCATGTTCACTCTTGCCATCTCCTATTCGACCACTTGCATTTAACCACTCCCTTAATAATAATTTCCAAATGTCTTTAATCCAAAGAAAAGACTTAAAGCTTATTTCCCTGTCTTATACACACCTGAAAAACAGGAAGTGCATGTTTTAGGGATAAACTGTTTAACCATCCCTTGGTCTATTTATGTATAAGATTGCTTTTTGAAGCACATACCTTATTTTAAATGATGCACAAACTGAAGGCATTAATAAAATTAAAAAGTCAGTGAAAGGATCATGGAAAATGTTGGAAATTTCATGTATGTTTTCTGTGTAAATTCCATATGAAATGGACATCAGTGGAGCAGGAGAGGAGTACTGCACAGTTAGTGTGTAGGAGAGTGTTCTTTAAGGAAGTCTCTCATTTAAATGATCATAAATGCATCCCATTTACAAAGTAAATTTAAATCTTATTTTTCTTCATCTATTTTCTCTTATTCAGGATAGACATATGTATGAGCTGTGCAAAATGATATAAGAGAAAAGAGTCTTTTTGGCCAATAAAGTACAGAAAAAATAAGAATTATTGAAGTTATTATAAAACAAATCACTTTGAATGTCAGAAAACCCAAGAAAGATGTTCACACCAAAATTGCTGTCAAGAAGGCAGAGTTTTGAGGCTAAGACTAAGAATAAATCTGGAAAACTGGAGAATTAAATGATCAGAGTGAGTAAAACTTGTGAATGAGTATGTGGATGAATAAATGAATAAAATGGAAAGGTAACTTGAGGGGTTATCAGATCTTCAAAGGGCTTTGTTGTTGTTTATTTTGCTTGTTTTTTTTTTTTTCAATAAATGGAAACT
The DNA here is from genome assembly GCF_027580195.1 of Bos mutus. NCBI lineage: Eukaryota > Metazoa > Chordata > Mammalia > Artiodactyla > Bovidae > Bos > Bos mutus. The sequence goes on along the minus strand of NC_091645.1, from coordinate 6,369,482 downwards.
GAAGCAACTTTGTAGACTTATGTTAAGAGACCAAGGAAAAGAGAACAAATGAAAGATGTTTGGGGAAAGAGAAAAACTAATATAGTGTTTTGAGATAATTACAGAAAAAAAGGAGGAAAGAACACACAGTTTTCACTTATAATTCATCATTAACCAGTTGGCATATACCGCAGGCTTCATTTTCAAAACATACCCAGAACCTGGCCATTTTTAACCACCTCCTCTATTTATTACTCTGGTCCAAGCCACCATCACTTTTATTATGAAAATTACAATAGCTTCCCAAACTGGTCCTGCTTCTGTCCTTACTAATCCCTTCCTCTTACTCAACCCAAGCCAACCCAACCCAATCTCTACACAGCAACCAGCATAATCCTTTGAAAACAAAATTATTTTTATAATACTTCTCTGTTGAAAGCTCTCAACTAGTTACCCATCTCCCTGAGTAAAATCTAAATTTATTATAATGGTTTACAAAATTCTATACAGTCTTCTCCATCCTCTATTATCTCTCTGATCCCATAACTTACTCTTTTCTCCCTTCTTGCTCACTTTCTTCTCCTTGAAGACCCTGGGCATCCTCCCACTGAAGTGCCTTTGCTATGGCCATTTCCTCTGCTTTCAGGGCTTTTCTCCCAAATATCCTGAGAGAGGATCTCCCTTAAATCTTTTCTCAAATGTTACTGTTGCAATATGGCCTGCCATGACCACTCAGTTTAAAAAATGCAACTGTGACCTCACTCTTCCTGCTCTTCCTACCATTTCCTGCTTTTCTCTTATCCATCGTAATTTATATTTTTACTTATTTGTTTTATTTACTGTCTGTTTTTTCCCAGCAGAATCGTCAAAAGCATGTGAACTCTGTGAAGTCATGGATTTTAGACTGTTTTCTTCACTGCCATCCTTCCAGCACTGTGACAGTACTGAGCTTATTGCAGGCGATTATGTTTGTTCGATGAATACATGCGTACATGAACAAATGAATGAAAGGAGAATCATGTTAAGGGAAAATGTTCAGCTGGGGAGGAGGAAAGAGTAGCAAGTTCATAAGAAATGACATTAGGTCTCTCAGAGTTGGAGTGATAATAGGAGTAGAGTGGTTGAAACTGGAGGTTTGTGAAAGTTTGGGTGGAAAAGTGAAAGAGCAACGTTGGGCAGGAAGCTTATGGAGTAAGCAAGAATGTAGGGAGAATGATTGTCAAGTGAAACACAGAAGATTGTGTAAAAGATCCTCATTTTAAAAAATATTTTTGCCTCTCTTTCACATTATCCCATTCTTCACACCAAGCTGTTCCATTCTTGCATTCGAGTTAAACTGAGATGATAATGGTAACCAATGTTACTTGTCATTGTCAGCCAGTGATCATGAGAGGGGGTATTCTGGAGATTTCTAATGATTTTTTTAGTCTTATCAATAAGACACTGGAAAACATGGCCCCTTTTGCTGTGGATGGTTGTTTGGATGTTATATCTGACAATGTTACAATATGCTGTAAAGTGAGAGAAGTGAAGCCAACTTTCCAAAAAATGGTGGCATGGAAGATTAAATGAATGTAGGTCCTAGACAGTCTCTCTGAGGCACTGAATTAGCCTCTTGAACCTCAGAACTTTCTTTAGGTGAGGTTAGTTTCCTTATGATGTAAGTAACTGTGCATGATGTTTTAGATACTCTGATGCCAGCACCCTCCTACGGCTTACCTTGTTTCATTACTTTCTCTACCAAGGCTCAGTTCAAAATTTCTAAGGTTGTTTATGGCATTTGTTTATGTTAAGGTATTTATCAGGGAGTGTGTTTATATGTATTTATGAAAATCCTAAAGAAGCAAGTTACTACCAAATACTTTAGTCTTACCTAATCATTTGTTCAGTTCAGTTCAATTGCTCAGTCGTGTCTGACTCTTTGCAACCCCATGAATCGCAGCACGCCAGACCTCCCTGTCTATCACCAACTCCCAGAGTTTACTCAAACTCATGTCCATCGAGTTGGTGATGCCATCCAGCCATCTCATTCTCTGTCGTCCCCTTTTCCTCCTGTCCCCAATCCCTCCCAGCATCAGGGTCTTTTCCAATGAGTCAACTCTTGGCATGAGGTGGCCAAAGTATTGGAGTTTCAGCTTCAGCACCAGTCCTTCCAATGAACACCCAGGACTGATCTCCTTTAGGATGGACTGGTTGGACCTCCTTGCAGTCCCAGGGACTCTCAAGAGTCTTCTCCAACACCAAAGTTCAAAAGCATCAATTCTTTGGCACTCAGCTTTCTTCACAGTCCAACTCTCACATCCATACATGACCACTGGAAAAACCTTAACATGACCACTGAAAAAGCCTTGACTAGACGGATCTTTGTTGGCAAAGTAATATCTCTGCTTTTTAATAGTCTTTTAAATAGTGTTCCTTTTTATACATATTGTTGTATATAAAAAGTATGAGAGTCTTCATAGCGTTATATTTGTATAGAAAACAGAAGCGGGAGATAGACTGAGTAAAAAGATGTATTGTGATCTCAGTAATCCAGATTTAGAAAATGCCTAAACAGTTGGCCCTTGTAGCCATGGTACAAACACCACTGTTCACTTATCAGAAGCTATGCTAATTACATTTATAACCAGTACAGTATCATGATTTATAAGATTTCAGATCACCAAAATGTGTGTTTCATATATATTTGGTCTTCCTCCACTATTCCTGGCTCACAGCTCTAAAACCTCTTGGAATTTCCTAAGTACTAAGAGTGATAAATGTGTCTTCTGTGATGTTAATGAGGTGACTTTTGAAACTCAGCTAAGGATGGGGCTTGGTTGCCAGTGGATCCAACCATGTGATTAGAGGGTTAGAACTTCCAGTTCCACCCTTTTGACCTCCACGGAGGGGAAAGGGGCCAGAGATTGATTTCAGTTGCCCGTGGTTAGTGATTTAATCCATCAGGCCTATGTAATGAAGCCTCCATAAAAATCCAAAGGATGGGTGTGGAAACTTTGGTTTCTTGTAGAGATGCTGGGAGGGATTGGGGGCAGGAGGAGAAGGGGACGACAGAGGATGAGATGGCTGGATGGCATCACTGACTCGATGGACGTGAGTCTGAGTGAACTCCGGGAGTTGGTGATGGACAGGGAGGCCTGGCGTGCTGCGATTCATGGGGTCGCAAAAAGTCGGACACAACTGAGCGACTGAACTGAACTGAACTGAGAGATGATGGGAAATTCACTCTTCAGTTAACTCCCACTTCCAAAGGCCCCTAAGCTGGACTGGTCCATAGAGAGGCCTGCTGACCTCAAACTCACCTGAAAACAATGCAAAACTACACTACACTAGGAGGAGGAGAAGATGACATCAGAAGCAGACAGCTTGCCCAAGATGCTGATCTGACTTGTATGATCATTTATAATGTTTTCTTGATTCCTTGGACCTATGCCTATCAATCCCATGTTTTCTATCATGGACATGATTCTATGCTAGTTTAAAACTCAATCCAATCCACAGGTAATACCTATACCTATTCTGGGTTACCTTGGTGGATTTCTCTTCTTTAGGGCTCTGATTGGATACCCCCTAGGAAATTTGTTTTAGATGAGTGTTCAGTCCTGTTCTATCTATTCATAATAATTCTAGATGGGATCCTCTCACCTGGCCAGTTAAAAAATACCTGCTCTGAGGCTGGCCATAGATTTAAGTTTTCTCTTAGGGTCATTTAAACTCAATCGGAGTGATGAGCTAAGTCTCAATAAAAAATTAACTTCTCATCTAGTAAAAGGAGAGAAAACTCCTACAATTATGGGGGGGAATCTACATGTTTAACACCAGGGTATGGTCATTTAAGTTTAAAGGCTCCTCTATGTTGGGAATGGTTAAATCATACTAAAAATGATCAACCTGGTAATTTTGAGACAAGGCTGGGTGCTTAATGAACTATGCCTGTTATTACCCTTAGAGAGAGAGATTGGTATGGGACTCAATGGTTTTGTGGCACTAATTTATGGCCTTGACATCTACAGGGATGATACGAAGGTGTAGCCTGGGATTCCCATGAATTTAAGGTCATACATGTTAACAAATTATAGGTAACCCCAACCAATCTACCATTGCTATGATCCCAATGGGTCAAAGATCTGTATTCTACTGGTATGACCATTTAGCTGTGTGTGTGTGTGTGTGTGTGTGCCTTCAGTGGGGTTGGAGGATGTAATTGACCATATCTAAGCCTTGACAACTTTCATAAGCTTTAAATGATAGTAACTGGGCTATTAGCCTATTGAATTCTGAGATCTCTTTGATGAGAAAGGCAGTGCTACACAACTGCAAGACCCTTGACACCTTACAGCATCTCGGGGAGATATCTGCTGTAATTCAAACTGAATGCTGTATTTTTGTACCTGGTAAATCCTTTAATGTAACACATTTGAACCACATGAAAAATCAGATTTCTGCTCTAAGTGACCCATTCCCTAGTTTTGACAATCTTTAAAAAAAAAACTGGTGTGGGAGGCTCATTGCTAAAATATTTACTTTTAATTCCACTAATGTTATTAACTATTCCATTTGTAGTTTGCTTGTTTCACAAGATTATTATTTCTTGTATTACCAAGTATGTGACTGAGTCTTCAACGAAAATGATGACTAGACTTGAAGCAGTTGATCAAATGTATAGTTCAATATGTGATCAATGATTGTAATAGTGTAACTCTAGAAGGCAATGGCACCCCACTTCAGTACTCTTGCCTGGAAAATCCCATGGATGGAGGAGCCTGGTAGGCTGCAGTCCATGGGGTCATGAAGAGTCGGACACGACTGACTTCACTTTCACTTTTCACTTTCATGCATTGGAGAAGGAAATGGCAACCTACTCCAGTGTTCTTGCCTGGAGAATCCCAGGGACGGGGGAGCCTGGTGGGCTGCCATCTACGGGGTCGCACAGAGTTGGACACGACTGAAGTGACTTAGCAGCAACAGCAGCAGCAGAGAAGGCAATGGCACCCCACTCCACTACTCTTGCCTGGAAAATCCCCTGGACGGAGAAGCCTGGTGGGCTGTAGTCCATAGGGTCTCGAAGAGTCAGACACGACTGAGCGTCTTCACTTTCACTTTTCACTTTCATGCATTGGAGAAGGAAATGGCAACCCACTCCAGTGTTCTTGCCTGGAGAACCCCAGGGATGGGGGAGCCTTGTGGGCTTCTGTCTATGGGGTCGCACCGAGTCGGACACGACTGAAGTGACTTAGCAGCAGAGATGATGGGAGGATGCAGAGCCTGGAGAGGGAATGGAATCTCAGTGTCTCTGACCACATACCTTGCTCTCTGAATCTTTTCTGTCTGGCTGTTCTGAGTTCTGTCCTTGTACAGTAAATTAGTGATCTAGTAAGTACAGTGTTTCTCTGAGTCCTGTGAGCCACTCTAGCAAATTTATCCAGCCGAGGAGGAGGTCATGTGAACCTCTGATTTATGGCCAGTCAGAGAGAAATACAGATAACAGCTTGGACTTGGGACTGGTCCTGACATCCAAAGAAGGGGTCGTGGGCACCTCCCATCTGTCATTGGTTGGGGATAGCTGTGAGGGGGAGGGTAGACTTGTGGGACTGAACCCTTAGCCTGTTGGATCTGATGTTATCTTCAGGTAGGTAGGGTTAGAATTGAGCTGAATTGTCGGACATCCAGTTGGTGTTCAAAGAATTGCTTGTTTGTGTGGGGGGACCACCCCATACTTGGAACTGAGTCCAGAAACCCAAAATAACCAGTCACTAACTATGTATTCATTGTTGCGTTCTCAAACTGCTTTAACTAGTGGAACCACACAAGTCCAAGAACTTATAAATACTTAGATAAAGTTTTTGGTCACATGTTTGCAGAATTGGCATTGGCTAGCAGGTATTTTTCAAATATTTCCCTCAGTTACCTTTCAAGTCACTAGACTAGGAAAGTATCAACAAACACAAAATGAAGAAAACGAAGCTTAGTGTTTCTGTGTGCTTATCCCTTACTTGGGCAGTTACACATTTATGTAAAAGAGCGCTTGGCTTTACCCAGTGATGATTTTGGAATTCTTTTCCAAGTGTGAAAGTTGCTCAGTCATGTTCAACTCTTTGCGACCCCATGGAATAGTCCATGAATTCTCCAGGCCAGAATACTGGAACAGGTAGCCGTTCCTTCGCTAGGAGATCTTCCCAACCCAGGGATCGAACCCAGGTCTCCTGCATTGCAGGCGGATTCTTTACCAGCTGAGCCAGCAGGGAAGCCCTTTTCCAGGTACTGTCTTATTTGAGCCTGATTATAGTAAGTTTAGGAGCCAGTTTTATTTCTCTGTTCTTTCACTTTGCCTCCCTGGCTTTGGACGGGCTGTTTCTGCCTTCAGTTTTCAATTTTAACTTTGGTCCAGTCATCGTCCCCACTTTTCCTGTCTACAACCTTTATAACAGCTCTGGGCACATTCAGCTCTCTTCCTATGTGGTCTCCTCAACCACCAGGCTTGTAGCCTCCAGGCAAAGTTTGGATCGATCCTACAGATATATGCTAGGAGATCTCTGTAGTGACCACCCGGAAACACAGTGTCTACTTCTATTTTATTTTGTAAAAATTACTTTATTTAAAATTTTTATTGGAGTGTAGTTGCTTGATAATGTCATGTTACATTCTGCTGTACAGCATAGCGAATCAGCTGTACATATACATGTATCCCCTCTTTTTTAGACTTTCTCACAGTTTCTAATTTTAAAATGAACGAGGCAGAGTGTAAAACGGCATTTTATTTTTCAGATTTATTGCCATGGTACCTTTAGGATCATCCTAATTTTGGATCCTGACAGTGATAAAGTAAGGAGAGAAACTATGATATACATTTGAATAGCATTTAAAATATTGCAGGAAGCTTCTCCTCTACCATCTAATTCTCTCAATAAACTAAAGTCATTATTATCCTTCAAATAAGAAATGTATGGCTCAGAAAGCTGCTCCAGTCTGGCCATGGCCCCATAAGTGGTAAGTCACAGAAATGGGGCTAGAAACCAGATGTCTTACCTCCAATCATGCTCCTTATTAACACCTCACTTTCTTCATTTTATGCTGGAAAAAATGCCCTTATCTAAATAATTTGATAACCCATTTGAGGGACCGAAAAGGTCACACATGAGAGCAACAGTGTGTATTCAGGAGAGGGAGGTTTTGAGCACAATATAAACTTATTTTTCCAAAGGTCAGATTCGACTCCATAGTGGCCAGGTGGCATAAATCACCCTCCAGGGCCCCAGCCATCCCTTTGACAGGAGTTTGCAGACCCAGGACTACGCAGAAGTCTCAAACCTGTGACAGAGGCTTCTCTGAGAAGAGCATCAGTGTTGCTGCATGGGACGCTGTGTGACCGCAGAGACAGACGGGGGAGTGGGGGATACTGGAGAGAGCTGAAGCAAAAGCCTGAGTCATCCTTTCAAATCGCATTGATCAAAGGAGAATTTTAGACGTGAGTGAATGAGAGTTCTTATGAGTGAATCTTCCGAGGGGAAGGCCAACCTGGCTCATTATCACCAAGTAATACTGCAGAGTAATTCGATACTTCAGTCTCATCCCTCTGCCCTCTGTGAGCTGCTACAGAAGTAAATACTTTGGAGTACTTTACTACGTGTTCCGGCAGATCTTGTGGTCTCCATCTGCAGAAAAGCAGCATTTGCCCAGACTTGAAATGTCAGCTTGATCCATTCAGGGATTTCAGATTAAAAACAAAAATTGAGCATGATTAATAGGCCCAGAAAAGAATGTCAGAATTGAATATGCGTTGCGAAAGTATTTGAGAAGCTGCCAGGGAGCATATGGCTCTATCCTCTATTAAATAAAAGGAAGTAGAAGTTGGCAGGTGGGGAAGCAATGCAAATAAGCACTTAAAATGTAAAGAATCAGCCATCTTAACCCAGTAATTCTATTCAGAGGAATTCATTCTAAAGAAATAACAGAATCTGGAAGGCTTCTTGCAAAGACTTCTCTCTTCAGTGATATAGAAAATGGCAAAAATGATACAAAAGAAGAACAAATAAACCACTGGAGAACAGTGTAATAAATTACAGCAATATTATGGAAATGCATTAAATTTTGTATTGGGTAAAGCCTTTCATTGAACTTCCAGAGAGTTCCCAAAGCATGTATTTTAATCGCACTTACGAAGAGAACTTGTTTTCAGATATGAATCATCTTAAGTCATTGCCTTTCCATTGTGTACTTTCCCTTGATGTTGCTGTTTGTTTCACAATCGGTAGAAACTTGGGAACATACAGATTTTAAAACTAATTCTAATGTGCTTTACATGCTTACGCAACATCAAGAGGGAGGAGTTTGCAAGGAGCCAAATGTTGACCAGAAGGAGGGTCTCCTTAGGAGAACAGGGTCAGCCAGAAGAAACTCGCAGGAGTGTTAATTTAATATTGCTGGCTGCGATCTTCAGGGTGGGCTTCCCAAGTGGTGTTACTGGTAAAGAACCCACCTGCCAATGCAGGAGACATAAGAGACACAGGTTTAATCCCTGGGCCAGGAAGATCCCCTGCAGTAGGAAATGGCATCCCATTCCAGCATTCTTGCCTGGAAAATTCCATGGACAGAGGAGCCTAGTGGGCTACAGTCCATGGGGTCACAAAGAGTTAGACATGAATTAGTGACTGAGCATATCTTTGGGTTGAGAAATTTTTAGACTAAATTATTTATTCTTTCTAAAGATAGATGAGTAACTTTCAAGGAGGCATTTTTCCTAACATTTTTTGTGCATGGAAATTGGAAAAGCTTTGGAGTCAGACCAAGCTGGGTCATAATGACAGTGAGAGCCAATATTTACTGAGCACTAGGAATAGATCAGACACAGTCTATACCCAAATTTTTACTGATTTAATCATTGCAACAGCCCTTTGAACTAGATACGTCTCTTATCTTTATTTTGCAAATGAGGAAGAACTAGAACACAAGGAGATTAAGTAACTTGCCCAGGGTTACTGGATTGGTTAACCATGATGCATATTATCACTTAAATGCTGGTTATAGACACCGATTGGGCCATTTGTTGGGCTCTTCTGTCTTTTCATTTTAAGTGGCTTAAGGTACTCAGGTAACTGTGCTGTGTTTCAAATCCTTTCACCTTTGTTCTGATCTACTGGCTTGAGCCACTGCCTCGCACTTTTTTGACCATTACTACCCTAAAAGAGGGGCTTCCCAGGTGGCACTAGTGGTAAAGAACCCGCCTGCCAATGCAGGAGATAGAAGAGTCTCAGGTGCGATCCCTGGGTTGGAAAGATACCCTGGAGGAGGGGATGGCAACCCACTCCAGTATTCTGCTTGGAAAATCCCATGGACAGAGGACCCTGGCGGGCTACAGTCCATCAGATGGCAAAGAGTTGGGCATGACTGAAGCAACTTAGCATACTCACATGAACCCTAGAAGGTTGGAAACCTGATCCCTTTTCAGCACTGATCTCAGTTGCAATTTGCCCTTAGCAACTTGGTTTTCTCTGTCTGGGGTCTGTAGGAGCCCACACCTCAGGGCGTCTCCGTGGAAGCAGATTGCTTTAAAGCTGATGAAGGATCAGGGCCCCTCACATACAGCAGTCCCTTGCAAGGCCCTGTTCCTACTTGTGTATTCACATTTTTCAAACTTTTTCTTAAATAGAGTTCCCCCTTCCCTGGAATTGCATGAACTCTAAGTCTCACAAATACAGTGGAAGTGAAAAATAGATTCAAGGGATTAGATCTGATAGAGTACATCATGCAAAATGCCAGGCTGGATGAAGCACAAGCTGGAATCAAGATTGCTGGGAGAAATATCAATTACCTCAGACACACAGATGACACTACCCTTATGGCAGAAAGTGAAGAGGAACTAAAGGGTTTCTTGATGAAAGTGAAAGAGGAGAGTGAAAAAGTTGGCTTAAAACTCAACATTCAGAAAAGTAAGATCATGGCATCTGGTCCCATAACTTCATGGCAAATAGGTGGGGAAACAATGAGAGACTTTATTTTGGGGGAGACTCCAAATCACTACAGATGGTGACTGTAGCCATGAAATTAAAAGATGCTTGCTCCTTGGAAGAAAAGTTATGACCATTCTAGACAGCATATTAAAAAGCAGAGACATTACTTTACTGACAAAAGTCCGTCTAGTCAAAACTATGGGTTTTCCAGTAGTCATATATGGATGTGAGAGTTGTACCATAAAGAAAACTGAGCGCCATAGAATTGATGCTTTTGAACTATGGTGTTGGAAAAGACTCTTGAGAGTCCCTTGGACTGCAAGGAGATCCAGCCAGTCAATCTCAAAGGAAATCAGTCCTGAATATTCATTGGAAGGACTGATGCTGAAGCGAAAACTCCAGTACTTTGGCAACCTGATGTGAAGAACTGACTCATTTGAAAAGGCCCTGATGCTGGGAAAGATTGAAAGCAGGAGGGGAAGGAGAAAATAGCAGATGAGCTGGTTGGATGGCATCACCGACTTGATGGACATGAGTTTGAGCAAGCTCCGGGAGTTGGTGATGGACAAGGAGGCCTGGCGTGCTGCAGTCCATGGGGGCACAAAGAGTCAGACATGACTGAGCAACTGAACTGATATGTATTCCTGTAGCTGATTCACTTTGCTATACAGTAGAAATGCATACATTTTAACTAAAAAACAAACAAACACCTCCCTCTCACCGCTAAAAGACTTGCTGATGCTTTCTGAGTTATAATTTCTATATTTGTAAAATGGAAATGTTGGGGATCAGGTGAAATTCTTGTAAAATTCTTGATCTTAGTAGGTGCATATTAATGTTACTCTATCTGTGATTCTAGTAACTTCTGTGTCCAGGCAGGTTTTCCCCAGACAATTCTGATACAGAATACTTTGTCTTGTTTTCTCCACATGTTCTCCTAATACTTATGAAACCATTGGCCCTTCTGCTGGGTATGACATGTATCATCTCCACTAAATCTTATGGTTTAATAAATCTTTGATTTTTAACACCATCCAGACCTAGTTCATGTGCTCCTGCACATTCTAAGTTAGGCAGCTGTGATTTAGGCTGGATTTGAAAATGAACTGGAGACAGATGATGGTCTATTGTATCTAAGCCTATCACCCCTGTTAATCTGTATTAGAACCCTATTCTCCTCCTTCATACCCTCATTTCAAGTTATAAATAGATATTAGTTTGCTTATTAGTCTATGATCTGTGTTTCTCATTAGCCTGTGAATTTCATGGAACCAAAGGCACATTTGTTCTTTTCACAGACACCTAGCATATGGCCAGGCATATAGCAGCAACTCAACAAATGCTTTTTTGCATGTAGGTAGCCATGAAGATGGTAAAGGCAAGAACATTTGCCAGAGGTGAGGCCCTGCGATTCATCCAAACGTGGCTCCCTCCGCACGGGCTCTCCCCTTCTGTTGTACACAGACGTTCACCAGTTCTTTGTATCTCAGCAGAGTTCTTCTGTTTGTATTCCCCCTTTCTTCCTCTAGTCCTCTTCCTTCACCTTGGTTGGTCCCATCTCACATCCGCACACAAAATGCCCTTCTTTTTTCTCTTCCTCTGGCTTCTATGGAGGAACACAAAGTGTTTCCAAATATTGCAAAAAAAAAAAAAAAAACCTTAGGTCCCATTTCACTCAGGTTTAAAGATTACTTGGTTTTTGACAAGACCAAGATGAAGTAGTGTGGTCAAGGGAGGCTGGGGAGTTCCCAGCCCCTATAGGAACATGGGGATGAGGATGGGAGAGGCATGCTTACCATACAGTTACGGTGGCAGAGTGCGGACAGCACCTGCAGAGAGGGAGGTGGTCTCTCTGCAAATCCTTAGCTGTCTGAGGGCGCTCTTACCTGAGCGTCAAGAGAACCATCTCTGCTCCATGTTACCGCACAAGATACTAATCACAGGCCAGGGACTGTCTGTCCATTTCCATTCTTCCTCCCATTGTTTTAATAGTATCATTTTAATAAAGGGAATTATGTTTCTTCTGGTTTTAGGATAATGTCTTATGGTTTACTATAATCACGTGTCATTACAATAGAAGTATTTACTAATTTTGCCCTTTCTAAACAGGTTTCTCATTATTCATTGCCTAATATCACAAAAACTCTAATTGAGATTGTTCTAATTTCATAATGGTAGATAAAGAAACATTACATAAAAACGATGCAATAAGGCCTCATCTGTAGAGTTTAGTCTCTTGTGTTTCTTAAGGACTTATGTACCAGATACTGAACGAGGAGTTGCATGGTGATCTAGAAATTCGGATAGAATGTAATAAAATAATTTATGCAATTATACAGCATTATTATACTACATGTATAACATATATACACATACTGCACATATATGCATACAAATACACATGTCTCTATAAAATCATATACAAATACACACGAATAGATAGATATACAATATTTCTCCAAATTTTTCTGAAGGCACTGGGCTTGTTTTCTTGAGACAGGCTATGAATGTATGTATGTAGATATGAGTGCCTGTGCTCAGTCATGTCCGATTCTTTGTGACCCCAAGGACTGGCTTTGGAGTGAATCAGCATGGTTTTGGTTCCTAGCAATACCACTTACTTGCTATATGATTTCGTGTGACTTATATAGTTTTTCTTAAATTTCATTTTTGAATAATGAGAGCAGTGTTTCTTAACTCCCAACACTGATGTTTTACATTGGATTTTAGCGTTTATTTTCACAAAGACACTATAAAGTCGGAACTGTTGTCATCCGCATTTTACAGATAAAGAAGCTGAGTCACAAAGTAGTTAAATGACTTGCTCAGAGGTCAGAGGGCAAAATCAGACACATCTCTGGGCTGTCGAACTATAATGCTTATACTGTAGGGCATTAGATCAAAGAAAATAACTGAAATTGCCAAAGGGATGACTACAAGAGAAAATAAAACTCAATTAGAAGAATCAAGAAGAAGCCAAAAAATAAGAGGAAACATGTGCCAGGCACCCTGAGGAGTCTTTAGACATTGTCTCAAACATCCTTAAAACCCTGGGGCGGGGCCGTGATGACCTTTTAAAAAAGAACTGCAGTTCACAACTACAGCTGATGAAAGCTGATACTGGGATTCAATCTAGGTCCTTCTGATTATAAATGCTATACTGAGATACATCTTGTGCTTCTAGGTACATAGCATAGTTCTGTAGTTGGCATTAGGAAAATACGTTTCACAGGTTCTGAGCTCAAGGAGCTTAGAGTCTTAACGGGGATGACAGGCATGGGAGCCGCAAGCAAGGAAACGCAACATTCACGGTGAAGGTAACAACACCCATCGGTGTGGGTGGCTAGGACGGGAAAGATCCTAGAGCTCAAATGGAAAATGTCACGGTGGACCTTGATCTTCACCTGGACCGAGAGGCTGAAGCTTGGCACACTGCACAATCACTGTTTGTCGAATGCCTAAGTGATCAGGAGAGTTAAGAGAAAAGACATAGTTCTTTTCCAGTCACCTTCCTCCTCACACAGGACCTATTAGCTTTCCCCTTCAACTCTGGAGAGAGGGTAGGAGGGGGCGGTCCCGCAGGGGCATGCTCGCTGCCTTGCCAGTTAATGCCAGGTCAGGGACCACGTCTGTATCAGTGCCCTCAACAGTGACTGGAGCCTGGCAGGGCTGCATGAAGAAATGTGCTGGATGAACGAATAAATGAATGAGACATACACAGTAAGAGATGGATTATTTCAGGGAAGACCTACAGAGATCAGAAAGGGGAGCGGAAAAAAAAAAAATCACAACCAGGATCCATACCATCATATTATCCTTTCTTTGAGGTCTCTCCCTTCCCCTCTCACGTAATTATTTCCTTTTCTGTGCTCCTACAGTCCTCCTACAAAGACTTAAACCTCCCCCAACCCTCTGCTGACGTTGTTGGCTTACATCCCTGGCTCTATTGAAAGGAGAGGTGTTATCTAGAGGGAGGAAGGTATCGTATTCACCTTTATATCTCTAGTCCCTAAAACACCATCTAGCTCAGCAGACAACATGATGAATGATACATTCTCAGCAAATAATACCTATTTATTATTGCTGTTTGGGTAATAAACAGCACTGAGTGGAGATCGTTACTTTCCTGTGATTGACTTCTGCCCAAGTCTCCTCCTGCTAACTTGTTTTTGTTGCCTGATACACAACTTACATTTTTCCACCTCTTGTATTACTGACTCCCTTTAATTCACTACATTTTAATTTTGATTCCATGCTCCATAAAAGTGTGTATTGCCCTCTTGTGTCTCCTTCAATGGAACTGCCCATAAGCATCCCCTTTTAGGTGTTTCTGCCCCCTTCTGCAGGACTCTGCTGCCCTCTAGGGGGCCTTGCTCACCACATACGTCTCCAGACCCCGTTTGCTCTGCGATTGACCATCCAGTCCTTGGTTGGGATTGCTGCCCTCATGGCAGGGCTGCCAGACTCTGAGGCTCCTTTATCTGCTCCTGCAGCCCCCAGTTTATAAACCTGTGGCTGTACAGTGTAATGGGCTTAGGAATATGAGCCTGTGGCATAAGCAAGCAAGGAAGCTGTCAAAAATTGAATCCCATCCCAAGAGGAGCTTTTGAGGTGGCAGCCACTGGGTCCCAGTGCTCTTGGTACCAACAGGATCCTCAGCTGTGAGTATCCCACCTGTATCTTGGAGAAGTGAAGTGAAGTGAAGTCATTTCGTCGTGTCCCACACTTTGCGACACCGTGAACTGTAGCTCCTCTGTCCATAGGATTTTCCAGGCAAGAATACTGGAGTGGATTGCCATTTCCTTCTCCAGGGGATCGTCCCAACCCATGGATCAAACCGGGTCTCCTGCATTGCAGGCAGGCTCCTTACTGGCTGAGCCACGAGGAAAGTGTCTTGGTAGTATGCATATTATGTCAAAGTTTATTCTCTGGAATCCAGTATCCAGCTAATGAGAGTGTTCTACCTGGTAAATGAATGATGATTTCCATCTTTGCTTGGGCCTCTGTGATATAAAGAACTTCCTCAAAGAATTGGGGCCTCAGTGGTTTTCTTGGTTAAACCAAACCAACATCTGGTTACCATATCCAATGGTGATGACTCGTAACTCTATCTAATTTGACTTCTCTGTAACACTGGAACTATTGATCACTCTCGGATCATTCTTCCTACTTTTGTGTTATCAGTTGTGTCTAGGTCTCAAATGTACTTAATACTAATATTCAGGAATTTTTTGTCTACTTATCAGACTTCCCTTTATCTAGTCTGGGCTCTTTATCTAGAGGACCCTGCCCTTTGCTTTTCCAAACTGTACTTCAGACACCAAACTCTCTAGTTTTGTAGGCTAGTTTTTCCAGCAGCTTCTTGGATGTGTTCACTTAGATGTCTCTTAGGATTCTCAGATTTAACAGTTCCAAAATGAAGCTCATTTTCCTTCCACCTTTCTCTCCTTTATCTTACCATCTTTGCTCCCAAATTTATGCTCATTTAGTCTGATTATCATCCAATGCAAATGATTCTCCAACCCTTTAATTTTAGTATCCATCCTGGACTTTTCTGAGCTCATCAGACATAGTATTGACAAAACTTCACACTTCATTTTATCCTTCAAGATTCTCCTCTCCAAGTCTGAATTATATAGGTCCCAATCCCCCGATTTTGATACAGGTCAAAAACCTAGGACTCATCTTTTTCTCTTTCTTTCACATACACATACCAATGATTAAGTCCTATTGTTTTACTTTCTATTTGAAGCCATCATAATCTCTAAGCCTAGCGCATCACAATGGACATCGAGCTGATTTCTCACTTCTTTCCACTCTATATTCTGTTCTATCTATAGAAACCAGAAGGATCACTTTAACATATCAGTCTCATCATGTAACTTCTCAAACCTGCCAAAGCATCCCATTATACGCAGGACAAAGTACAAAATCTGTATCTCATGCCGTTTGATCTCCACGTGCCGGTCCACCTGTTCTCTGACCATCATCGCCCCTTCTTAGGCTTCTCCACCCACAGTGGGTCTTGCTTGTCCCCCAAAATGATAGTCTCGCTCCTGCCTCAAAATCTTCTCACTTGCTGTTCCCTCTACCTCCCCAATCTTTATAAATCCTGTTTTCCTACTTCATTTTGCTCTCTGTTCAACTTAGTCAGAGAGGCTATTCATGACACCATAATTAAAAATGTCTAAAATTACTCTCTATCCAGCACACTCTAGTTCTTCACTTTTCTTCATTATTTTTAATAGCAGTTATACCTATATAGAATTGTTTTGTTTACTTTTTATTGTTGTTCTCTCTGATTGCAGTTGAAGTTCTGTGAGGGTTGAGATTTTGTTTTCTTTACCACTTTGTCCTCAAAGAGAGGACAATTCCTGGTACACAGCACCTTCTCAGTAAATCATTGCTGGGTGTAGTGGTGAGCAAGTCAGGGTATTGAAATGTATGCCAAGTTCTCTGTCATATAACTTTTGGTTTATCTTCAATGGGGACTATATATATATATATATACACACACACACACACACATATATATATGAAATATATATCTGATGTATTATGTATTAGTATACTTTTATTGTAGTAGTTGAATGCTATAGTTTTTATACAAACATCTTTCTAAAAGGAAGAAAATTTTACTTAGACAAACTATAACCAAACTGCACTTTATTCCTTTTAGAAAGGTGTTTATATAAAAACTATAGCATTCAAAACTAACAAGTTTTTCTATGTACTATGAAGAACCCATAAAAATGGAAGGTATGGAAGAAATTTAAATTTTTTACTACAGAGATATGATATCACACACATTATAATAGCTTAAATGATCTCTACCATATTTATATATATCTATATCTCCATCTAACTGAATGGTGAAGTCATTAATAATGGGGTATATGTGTTTAGAACTTTTGTAGACTAGATGGTGAATAATGGCTTTATAAATGGCATAAGCTGGATCAGTAAATATGAGTGAGGGTGAATTAATTTCATGGTCAGTAAATAATGTATAGAAGCAGCGATGTAAAAAAAGCATTTGGGGTCCATAGTTGAGGCAACTTGATTTATGCAGAAGACTAAAGCTCAGGAGGAGCATGAAGGAAGGTTGGAAAGGTAAGAAGATAACCTGAAGACGTTCTGAAGAGCCTTGAACTGTCCCTGGTGTATTTTTCAACATATAGGAACTGAGGAAACATTGACGGTTTTTGAGAAGGTCAAATGTATTGGATTTATCACCCTTGCAGTAATTCAGATGTACAGAGATAAAGTAATGGATTTGTGTAGCAGTTATTGAAATACAAATGAAGATAAAAAATGTTTGAAAAAACATTTTAAATAACATGTAATATCTCACCAGCATCTAATCTCTAATTAAATATGTTTCAGTTGGGGACAAAGACAAGCATGGCTAACATTTTGATGGTGGGAAGTAGCACTTGTTACATTTAACAGCAACACAGAAAAAAGAAATCATTAAAGAACTTATTTGATATAAAAGAGTGAGTTTCAGTATGTGTTGAGATGATGCTGGGTATGAAGATGGAACTATCCAGCTGCCATCTGGCTACTCATTACTAGACCTCAAGAAAGAACCCTTGAGATTTGAAGGTAGGATGATAGCTGAATTCTCTGAAGAAGAGAACACAGGGACAAAGGAGCCAGGGGCCGTGGATTAACCTTAGTGACACGGAGAGCTGGGATACAGGAAGTGGCCCCAAACAGCCCTGACCTCTGAACCTTTGTGTCTGTTTTATCTCTTGTTGGAACTTCTTTCCTCACCTAAGCAACTCAGACACTCCTACTTATCTTTCTTTTCAGTGTTATCTGCTTCCTGAGTCTCTTTAGCATGTTACTGGGGGTAGAAAGTTATGACCAACCTAGATAGCATATTGAAAAGCAGAGACATTACTTTGCCAACAAAGGTCCGTCTAGTCAAGGCTATGGTTTTTCCAGTGGTCATGTATGGATGTGAGAGTTGGACTATAAAGAAAGCTAAGTGCCAAAGAATTGATGCTTTTGAACTGTGGTGTTGGAGAAGACTCTTGAGAGGCCCTTGGACTGCAAGGAGATCCAACTAGTCCATTCTAAAGGAGATCAGCCCTGGGTGTTCTTTGGAAGGAATGATGCTAAAGCTGAAACTCCAGTACTTTGGCCACCTCATGCGAAGAGTTGACTCATTGGAAAAGACTCTGATGCTGGGAGGGATTGGGGGCAGGAGGAGAAGGGTATGACAGGGGATGAGATGGTGGGATGGCATCACTGACTTGATGGATATGAGTTTGGGTGAACTCTGGGAGATGGTGATGGACAGGGAGGCCTGGCGTGCTGCGATTCATGGGGTCGCAAAGAGTCGGACACGACTGAGTGACTGGACTGAACTGAACTGAACTGAGGGTTGAAAGTCTATGACTGATTCTCCCTTTGAAGAGCCACAGGAATCTTTTTGTGGCTTTGAGTAACGGAGAGTATAATAAGGCATTATATATATATATATATATATATGTATGTATAAAATAATATATGTAATAGGAATGCCAGACAAATTGTGGGGGGAAGAGGGGACCAGGAACAACTCAGGAAAGGTAGAGAACTTATTTTCGCCAAGAAGTTAGAGAAAAGGACATTCCATCTTTACCAAGGGAATAGATTTAAGGGAGGAGAAGGAATTGTTAACTCACAGGTGTATGCCTGAGACATACTCTTTTTCTGGGTATGTTCTACAAGAGATATGACTTGCATGCCCAGATATGATGTAGTTAAGCCACACAGGGCTAATGCAAATAAAAGGAACATTTCTGGATACAGAATTTTGACAAAAATGCTATTTACCCCACCACCCAACAATTTATATCAGTTAATCAAAAACATTTTAATCAAATTCAAGTAGTAACAAATGAGACTACTAACATCACATCCAAATTAAAATTCACTGTAATCACAGCATTCAAAAATATCAATTCATTATACAAAGGGAGTGTTTTAGATGCGATTCATCAAAATCATCCAGACATAGTCTTTTATAGCTCCACAGATATACTTCAATTATTGCAGAGCCAAGACAGTTAATTAATCATTTCAAAGCATTTCTCTTCCCCCGAATTAAACACCTGAAACACGTTATTCATAACACTATAACCCACCAGATCTAAATCTTCTTAGCATTTGCTTTCTACATGCCCAGTGAAAGACAGAAGCACATTTAAATAGTATATTAGACAATGGTAGAGTGAGACTTAAAAAGTTGACTTATTCTTTTAGAAAATGAACTACCATTGAGTGTTTTTTTCACTATTAGGGAAGGAACTGGGTTTTCACCAGAGACTATAGAAGTGCATTTTTGCTGCCTATTCCTCACATTTTTACTGGTGAATCTGTTTAAAAAGGCATTGTGAGTTACTGGTGATGGAGACACAGAAGTCAGTGCCTACAAGAAACGTAGTCTAGCAGGGAGAAGGACACACAAACGACACGATAATACAATGTGAAGAGTTCCGTATGAGGCAATCCAGAAAGTCCAGGGGAAATACAGTTTTTAAGGAGGTGTTACATTTAGGTGAGAATCTGGAGGGTGAGAAGGTGTTTTCTAGGTAAAAGGAAGAGAGGTGAATGAGAAAGAATAGAATATACACAGCAGGAGTAGGCCAGACAAAGGACTGGCTAAAGTGTGGAGTATTGGGGAGTTGTGTGCAGTCTGGCCTTGCGAGCATATGCAGTATGTGTTGGGAGGAGCAATGTTGGGATGGGGGAAAAGGGGGAATTTGGTGGAACAGATTGGGGACTGGGCCTCAGGTAGAGAAGGTCAAGTCTTTAAGGGCCAGGTCTTAAAGGGTTTTGTGAGCCATGGACAAGAGTTTTTGATGTTTATATTTTAAGACATGTATACCTGCCAATTTAAAGGCTGAGTGGTGTGATCAAATTTGTACTTTAGGAGGGCGGCTGTTGAGAAAGTGTGTTGCATGCGTGCTCAGTCACTAATTCACTCTTTGCAACCTCATGGACTGTAACCTGCCAGGCTCCTCTGTTCGTGGGATTCTCCGGGCAAGAATACCAGAGTGGGTTGCCATTTCCTTCTCCAGGGGATCTTCCCGACTCAGGGATCGAACCTGTATCTCCTGTGTCTCTTGCATTGGCAGGCTGATTCTTTACCACTGAGCCACCTGGGAAGATTGTTGGGATGGGTATACATCAGTCTTAGAGATTTAGGACATTCTGTTGTAAGTTCAGACTGTAGTTGATGGTGTCCTGATCTACAGTAGTATCATTAAGAATGCAAAAGATGAAGTAAAACAAATAGAAAAAAATGGTTGAGGGAAGACTCAAAAATGACACTGGGCTGGGCAACTAGGTTGAAGGTATTGCATTTATCTAGAGTGGAGGTATAAGAGGAAGAAGAACCTTCAATGATAACTCCTTTTCCCTTTTGAGAAATGTTCATTTTATTCAATGTCAAGTTTTTTTTTTTTTAAATATGCAAGATAATCCCAAACTTCCCACTGGGGCAATAAGAGTTAAGTATTAAACCTAGCAGCTAGAAGCTCCAATACTGGCCACCTAATGTGAAGAGCTGATTCACTGAAAAAGCCACTGATGCTGGGAGAGATTGAGGGCAGGGGGAGAAGGGGGCGACAGAGGATGAGATGGTTGGATGGCATCAGCGACTCAGTGGACATGAGTTTCAGTAAACTCCAGGAGATAGTGAAGGACAGGGAAGCTTGGTGAGCTAGAGTCCATGGGGTCGCAAAGAGTTGGACATGACTTAATGACTGAACAACAAGTTGAAGCTAGCACCTTGTCTCAAGTTGCAGAAATAATAGTGAAAAGAGCCATTTTTAAGGCAATGATAATTGCGCCTAGTTTCTGACAAGTTCTTTCATTTAGCACTTTCACAAGTTATGATGAAATCATTATTTAATTTCTTGGTCAAAATAATGCTTTCGTCCGATTACCTGTCTTACATGTTATAATTATCCAGGATGTCAAATACACTTAATTCTAAAAATTTAACTGAAATATTTGCATCAAGTAGGTGCTAGAGAAATCTCTGGTGAATTTCAACTATATCTAGCCATTTGTAAAAGAAACCTTCACCATCTCAAACATTTGTAAATGGACAACTTTAGGAATAGTCTTCATTTGAAGAATGGGAAGACAAAGAAATCATAAAAGTAAATCATTTATTTTTATATTTATAAATATATGATTTATAATATATAATTTTATATTTATAAATATATATTTAAAATGAATCATAACTAAGAAAAATTAGTTATTAAGTACCACATACTTAATCTGAATCTGCCTTTAGAAGATATATCCCTTTCCTTGTAGTAATGTATTTCAGTCAGTGCTGTCTGCCTTATGCAGACATTTCTGTCAAGACATTGAAATGTCCTTCTCTTGGGTGTTTGCTTTAATGACCAAACCCGATTGGCTCTGGGCCTTAACTGGATTAACTAGAGTGCTCTAGACCAGGGTTTCCCAGCCCCTGGGCCACAGACTGGGGCCTGTGGGTGGTCTGTTGGGCGCCAGGTCGCACAGCAGGAGGTGAGTGAGGGAACTTTGCTGGGTGTTTTCGGCCACCCCCACCTGTGTTTGTGGCATCACCTCCCGAGTGCCACCTCCTGCCAGAGCGGCGGCAGCTTTGGATTCTCATAGCAGCTCAGACCCTCCTGTAAACCGGGCATGCGAGGGGGCTAGGTTGAGTGCTCCTTATGAGA
This sequence comes from Bos mutus, assembly GCF_027580195.1. Taxonomy (NCBI): domain Eukaryota; kingdom Metazoa; phylum Chordata; class Mammalia; order Artiodactyla; family Bovidae; genus Bos; species Bos mutus. The sequence goes on along the minus strand of NC_091645.1, from coordinate 6,347,839 downwards.
ACCATCCCGAAACCATTTCCCCACCCCCGTCTGTGGGAAAATCGCCTTCCTCAGAACTGGTCGCTGGTGCCAGAAAGGTTGGGGACTGGTGCTCCCAAGAGGGGCTTTAAGACTTCCAGAAAGAGGGTGGGTGGGAGAGAGGCTCAACAGGGAGACAATATGTATAAAATACATACAATATATATATATAGGACTGATCTGCATTGTTGTACAGCAGAAACCAACACACTGTAAAGCAATTATCCTCCAGCTAAAAAATAAAAAATAAAAAAAATCAAATTATGGCGACGGTGACACATTCTCAAATGTCGTCTTTCTCGAGCCTGACCTTTTGTCCATTCCTACTAACTCTTTACTACCCTTTCAAATACAGTTTTCACGTTTGTAATTGTTGCTGGTGAAGGCCATGGACTGCTTGGATTAGAATTCAAGGTTCAGATCCTTTCCAGATATCTGTCCCTGGGCGGTGGGCTTTCCGGCTCTGTCTCTCAGTTCACTCAATGATAAAATGAGGCTGCTCACGTTGCCTCCTTCACGGGGCTGTCTCAAGGAGTCAATGAATGTTTGTGAGGAACTGATCGTAGTGCCTGCCATGTGCTAAGTGTTCATAAAAGTAGGCTGTCGTCACCAGCGTCATCACGGTGATTAGCCTTTTTCACATCCTACGCGGCACCTTCCCTTCCCTAGGTTCAGCCTGTTTAAACCTTGAGCTGGAGTGCCTGTGGGCTTGATTTCACGTCCGGCAGCAGTGACTGCCTGACCCCGCCCTCAGCGTGCTTTCTCACCCCCTCCCACCCCAGACCCATCTCACTTGCACTGAGCCCCAGATATGAAGTGCTGCATACAGAATCTGACTCATTAATTTTCACTCAGGTTGAAGGCTACGACTTGTCTCTTCACTATTCTTTGTCCCTCTCCAGAAACAGTGGGACTAAGCGTGTGACACAGCAGACTGGCTTCTCAGGCTTTAGAGAAAGCCTTACATTTTGGGGTGTCTTAGGGCTGAAGTTCTTCACTGCAGCAACTGAGTTCAAACCCTTAGGTAGCCGCTCACCCTGGTGGGCAAGTGTCTTTATCTCTCTAAGCCTCATCAGCATAGTGGGCATACTGACCCTCCTGAACAGGGTTGCTGTAAGAAACACACTGGATGAAATAAATCGCACTTATGGGCATTTGGGGCATCCTCAGTAAATGGAAGCTATTGATGGTAGTCAGTTTGATTCCTGAAGACTCAACACTGGTAGCATGACCTGTTGGATTTGAAAGGCATTTCTGGTGGAAAAGTGAGCGGCAGGAGAATATTTAGGCAAGGCCTCTCTGTGATGTGTGAGAATAATAGGCATGTTATAAAAATTTGGCATTTGTGTGCTAGGAAATAATGTTGATTTTCCCCCCAGCTTTTATATGCTATATTACTTTGTGGGTATAGAAATATGATAGCCACGATGATGAGGAAATGAGCATGTTAGTATGAGGAATGTCCTTCAGTTGGTACAGCCAGGAGTCAGAACATCTGCTGTTAGCAGCGTTTCCATGAGAGTTAGCGTCTGGCTCCGTGCATCAGGCTCTTTGTACGAGCCCATGGTGGTGGTTCCTTTTCCCTGGTACACAAGGTGAGAACTCCTACAGCAGAAACACGCTGTCCCTTCTTAGATGCCCAGACTCCCTGCTGGCAGCCAGTGCAGGTGAGGGACCTGGTCCGCTGACTGCTGGGGGCTGGGGACGAAGGTTGCAGGGCGAGAAAGGAGACAAGGGGGGAGGCGTCTGTAAGCAGCTGACACCCAGAGTCTGGTCCTTCACCAGCATCTCTCAGGACAGTTAGAGATGCCCTGGAGTTTAGAAGCTGTCTGCTAGCTCACACTCTGTCTGGCACGGTTCTCCCTGGAGAAGCAGTCACAAAGCAGTGTCTGCACAGTGAATACAATTAAACAGAAGCCTCTGGAAATGTCCAAGGGGAAATTAGATAACCTGTGCCTTGATGCAGGGATCTGGAGTTTGAAGGTGAAAGAGACAGGCCAGACGCCCAAAGTCCGTATCCGCTCGGCTCCCGTTTGGCACGTTAGCATTCTGCCCAGGTGTCTGCAAGCTCTCCACTGAAGTCAGGGTGCTCAGTTTTTCTCAAGTATCATCAGATATTGCAAACATCCTTTAGATTAAAACAAATCCTGGAGTTAGACTCCAGTTGTGAGTGGAGGTTGGAATCGATTTTTCCTTAGATTTTCATTAGTGAACTATCGAAAGGGAAAAGCGCTTGCTAGTCCGCTTGTGGGCTGGAACACTGGGTTCTCCACGTGCTGCCCTGGCAGCCGCCAGCTCTGTGCCCAGAGGAGCAGAGCCTGCTTCGCCCAGGCCCATCCTTCCAGTGAGGGGCTGCACACTTGGCTGTGCCCGGTGGTGGGAGAGTCCCTGCGAGACGTGTCTACGGTCACTCTGGACTCAGGTCTCCCCTCATTTCCCTCAGATGCCCCCGCAATGTCACCGTGTGTCTGTCTGGGTCAGAGCACACTGTCCATGGTGCCAGGCTCGCCCCAGTGAGTCAATTGGGCCCTGCTCCTCTCAGCTGCTGACCAGGACTCCGCTGGGATCTGGAGTACCATGGACAGGACATAACCTTGGGAGAGGCTGAGATGGAAGGGTAGCACAGTGGGCCCTGTGGATACTTAGAGGAGCAAAGTCAGGGCTCAGTAGGGCTTGATTTCCATTTATTTCCTCTGTGATCACAATAACAATTTACCAGGTTTCTGCTAGAGATGATGAGAAACGTGGGGACTGAATAATTCAACCTAGGGATGAGTAAGAAAATGGTCTTGTCTCAGTGATCTCTAGTTGTGTGTGTGTGTGTGTGTCTCACACTGAACCAGAATAAAACCTTGGAGAATGTCATGAACTGCACAGGAGTTCTGTGTAAAGATGAAAATCTCCTCTCTGTCTGGTTGAATCAGGGTATCTTTTTGGGGGTGTTTGTGCCCCTGATCTTACAGAAGGTGTGTGTTTTCTCTTCCTTCTATAATGAATGACCACAAACTTAATGCCTTAAATTTATTATCTTACAGTTCTATAGATCAGGAGTCCAAGGCTTCCATTAAGTTAAAATCATGGTGTTAAGAGAACCTCATTCCTTCTGAGCCTCTAGAGGATGATCCATTTCCTTGCCTTTCCAGCTTCTAGAGGCTGCCTTGCCCTCTAGGCCCTTCCTCCATCCTCTAAGTCAGCATCTTCAGTTCTCTCCGACTCTGATATCCCTGCCTTCCTCTTGTAAGCCTGTGTACTCAGTCATGTCCGACCCTTTACGACTCTGTGGACTGTAGCCCGCCAGGCTCCTCTGACCATGGGATTCTCTGGGCAAGAATACTGGAGTGGGTTGCCATGCCCTCCTCCAGGGGATCTTCCTGACCCAGGGAATGAAACAGCATCTCTTGTGCCTCCTGCATTGGTAGGGAGGTGCTTTACCACCAGTTCCAATAAGGACCCTTGTGATTACATTGGGCCCACTTGGATAATCCAGGATAATCTCGTCTCAAGATCTTGAACATAGGCACATCCTCAAAGTCTGTTTGCCACGGGAGATAGCATACTGACAGGTTCCAGGGAACGAGGCGTTACCGTGTTTGGGAATCATTATTCTGCCCGTCACAGCGGGCATCCACACTGATACTGTAGCACTCCGTGTCTCCCTTGGGCTACCCATGCCAGCTGAGCCAGAAGAAAGTGTCTTCGCTTGTCGGCTTTTACTCCTGTTGCTCTGGCAGTGTTATGTGGTGACTACACCCTGGGATTCTGGCCAGTGTGTGCCCCAAGGCCTGTTCACACTCCCACTAGCTAACCACAGCCCCCGGCTGGCACTGAGGCACTCGTGTATCTAGACCTGTGTGCAGAGGAGCGGCTCCTGATGTTGGACACTGGCACTGGGGCACGTGGGGAGGCCCCACCGTCAGAAGCAGGCAGACAGAGGAGGAGCATGTTAGGGTCATTTCTGAGACTGCTGTGGCCTTTACTACGTATGTGGAGAGCAGAGCATATGCTGAAGACTCCAGCCAGTAGCCAGCCTCTTAGAGTTTCATGAGTCCACAGAGCAAAAGTCCTAATGGGGGGCAGACAGGAAGGGGGGACAATTACCCATTTGTTATATCCTCTTCAGGACTTACCAGTGATGCTGTTGTGGAAAAAACATGGTGTTTAGATTCAGAGGACACTGGATTTGAATACCATCCATTTCCCTTAACAGCTTTGCCGTCTTGGACAAAACAACCTCTTTGCACTTGAGTTCTCTCACTTTTAAAACAGAGAATAATAATATAACACTATCTACTTCATGTGGTCGCTGTGAGCTTAGCATATGGAAGTTGGTGGTTCTCAAAGCATGAGGCCTGTGTCGGCAGCATGTTAATGATATCGACCACTATTATCTCTCAATGGTGGTTGAGACTTGCTTAACAGACCTGGATCGTACCTTCCCTTATCTTCCCCGGAAGTTTCGTTGGGCTTACCATGCTTTGTTTTCAGTCATTGTCTGTTTTTTGGAAGAGGAAGGTCAGTGCCCCATCTGTTTGTTTCCCAACTCAGGGTCTCTCTTTTTCTCTCCAGTTTAAACAGCCATGTGAATAACAGATCGGAGAAAACAGAGTGATTAGTTTGCATTTTGGGCTCCGCCATTTTAACTCAGCAGAGAGAGCTCCCTGGCAGCTCCCACCACCTGGTGTATCCATTGTGTGCCCCAGAGTCAGCCAGGCGGCTCCCTTGTGCCCATCAGGGAGGTGGTAACTCTTTCCTTCCGCTGCTTTTTCTTTTTTGGTTAAACATAAGTGAATAATGTGAGCATGCACTTGCCTCACCAAACAGAGCTTCATATTATGTTATGTATAAAATTCACCACAGGGGTTTGTCATCTCGTTTCTGTACATTAGGTGAAGTGGAGCTGCATGTTCTAGGCCAAGTTAAAAGTCAATTTTGTTTTTTTCATGAAGTATAAATGCATTACCAAAACCACAAGGAGAATGACAAAAACGGCTAATTCCTACAAGTCACCTTGAAACTCTGAGGAAGACCTGACTTCTAAAAAAATAGTTTAATGGAAATTTCTTAATGCACCACTTCAGAATATGATGGAAATGTGGGGGAGCAGGAGCCCCCAGGATATAGCAGTGATTGACCAATAACTTGGGCCCGATTTGGGCCCCCTAGGTGGTGCTAGTGGTAAAGAACTGGCCTGCCAGTGCAGAGGACCTAAGAGGCTTGGGTTCAATCTGCAGGTTGGGATGATTCCCTGGAGAAGGAAATGGCAACCCACTTCAGTATTCTCGCCTGGAGAATCCCACAGACAGAAGAGCCTGGTGGGCTACAGTCCACGGGGTCGCAAAGAGTTGGACACGACTGAAGCGACGGAACACACACATCCAGGCCAGATTTACATGGTCAAACATTTCTAGTTCAGTAACTTTCCCAAAGAGTGACGTTATGGAGCCTCCTCATATTATGTTCCCAGAGCTGTGTATGGGGTCGACAGGAGCTGAGAGGGCCCCATGATGAGGGGTCTCATCTCATGAACCTGGACGCGCTCCATGTCATGCTCTCAGTGACCCTGTGAGCTTAATGCAGAGAGTGGTGTGTGTTACTGTCCTCACCAGCCAGAGGCTCCAGCTAAGATCCCAGCTCAGACACGGCAGAGCCGCCAGGACTGGAATCAATGTCCTTGCTGACCAGGCTCACTTCCCCACACCACACTGCTTCTGCCAAGTTGGAAGGTAAGTGGCACCAAAGGCTACCCTGTTGCATGACGTCACCTCAACTGATCTGTCTCTGTATCAAAAAAAGTCACCTTTGGGGTCATTTCCCTGGGTGTAAAATCAGAATCAAAATATGGATATTTTATGTGACAGAAATATGTTCACAGTGCCCTTATTTATGAACAACGATAATGTGGGATACACGGTTGAGAAAATGAATGTTTAATTTATATTAGAATGAAAGAAAATGAAAATCTATGGACTTGGGTTTGAATCCAAAACTTACTACTTATTATTCTTGCCTGGAGAATCCCAGGGACGGGGGAGCCTGGTGGGCTGCTGTCTATGGGGTCACACAGAGTCGGGCATGACTGACGCGACTTAGCAGCAGCAGCAGCAGCATCTGTACACATCTCAGTTTACTATGTTTTCTTACCCGTGGATTGGGGTAATGCTTTCTATTATATAATACTGTGTGAAGACCCAATGAGACAATGTATGTCAAAGTGCCTGGCACAGTGTCTGTAGCAAAGTAGTTGCACAATAAGTGTTTGCTACATAAAGGATGAAGCAGGAAATCAGTCCTGAATATTCATTGGAAGGACTGATGCTGAAGCTGAAACTCCAATACTTTGGCCACCTGATGCGAAGAGCTGATTCATTGGAAAAGACCCCAATGCTAGGAAAGACTGAAGGCGGGGGAGAAGGGGACGACAGAGGATGAGATGCTTGGATGGCATCACTGACTCAATGGACATGAGTTTGAGTAAGCTCTGGGAGTTGGTGATGGATGGGAAAGCCTGGCATGCTGCAGTCCTTGGAGTCACAAGGAGTCAGCCACGGCTGAGTGACTGAACTGAACTGAGATCACTAGTAATCAGTATTTAGAAGCGTAAATGAATCTGTCTGTTGTCTAGCAGGGAGACAGGGTGGGGAGTGTCAAGTTGATGTTGGAAGGTGGCTGCGAGGAAAGTAGGTATCTAAGGTGGGTGTTAGGTGCTTCCCTGGTGGTCCAGTGGTTAAGAATCCACCCACCAGCGCAGGGAACACGGGTTCGATCCTCGGTCCGGAAAGATCCCACATACTGTGGGGTAGCTAAGCCTGGCACCCCAACCACTGAGCCCGCACCCTAGAGCCCATGGTCCACAAGAAGAGAACCCACCAGAGTGAGAAGACTGTGCACTGCAGCTACAGCGTGCCCCCACTTGCAGCAACTAGAGAAAGGCCACGCACGGCAACAAAGACCCAGAGCAACCAGAAATGAAACAGGTCAATAAATACAACTATAAAAGGAAATGAAGTGGGTGTTAAACAAAGAGGTTGTTGGAAGGAAATCAAGAGAGCAGGGAGGTGGTTGGCAGAGAGTTCCTCCGGCTACACCTCTCCAGCCCACTTCCTATAAACCGTTGGCCCACGTTTCACACCCTCCGAGTCCCTGCATGCACTGCTCGGCTCACACCTCTGGGATCTCATTCATATTCTTGCCCAGAACAGTGTGTCCCTTGGTTTTCACCTGACTTGTCTCATCTTCCATCCATCGGGATTCAACCCAGGTATCACCCTTCTAGGAAGCCTTCCCGAGACCCTCAGGTTGGGCAAAGTGCCCTTAGTAACCTCTGCTTCTGGGTGCATTCTTTCCTTTATTACTTCATGAGAGTGAAAGTGAAGTCGTGTTCGATTCTTTGCGACCCCATGGACTGTAGCCCACCAGGCTCCTCTGTCCATGGATTTTCCAGGCAGGAATACTGGAGTGGGTAGCCATTTCCTTCTCCAGGGAATCTTTCCAACCCAGAGATTGAACCCCGGTCTCCCGAATTGCAGACAGATGCTTTACCTGAGTCACCAGGGAGGCCCCTTATTCATGTACTATAAAAATTAATTATTTGTGTATGGGTTGGTCTTCCTCACTACTCTGTGAGCTGCTCCTAAGGTCAGAGTTTGTGTCTTATTTATCTTTATACTCCTAGCTAGAACTCAGCAATGTGCCTGGTATTAAGAGATTACTTTAAAAACACTGGTTGGAATTAAACTGAACTGGACCAAGGTGGGAAACATCAGGATTCCTTGCCTGTTTCATGAGCTCTTATATGAGATTGTGTGCATGCGTGCTCAGTCGCGGCTGACTCTTCACAACCCCAGGGCCTGTAGCCCTCCAAGCTCCTCTGTCCATGGGATTTCCCAGGCAAGAATTCTGAGTGGGTTGCTATCCCCTTCTCCAGGGGATCTTTCTAAACCAGGGATTGAACCCACATCTCCTGTGTCTCCTGAATTGGCAGGTGGATGCTTTATACTGAGTCACCTGGGAAGCCCTTATATGAGATTAGACAGAGCAAAAGGAGGAGGGTGGGGGGAGAAAGGAGGAGAGGAAGGAGAACTATTATTATACATGAAAGTAGTATAAATCCTCATTATTCCTTGTTATAATAAAATGGTATTATTAATAAGCATAATAAGTAGTAAAAATGGGTCAGCCAGATTTTTTTCCCTCACAAGCAGAATCTATACAGAAATTTTAACATCACCACTCATCGAGAAGATTTCAGGCAACCTTTAAAGTTCAGATTTTATCTCACAGGCCTCTGTGTACATTATTCATATGTAGCATAAAAGTAAATCATGTCAGGCTCAGCTGAAGGTATGACCACACCCAGAAAATACAGTACAGAAAAGAATGAGGGAGCAGTGCTCAGGGAGACTCCTTGGAGGAGAGTCCTTTTCCATGCCCATGTGGTCTTGTTTTTCCTAAGTTCAGGCCACAGTGTATAAGAGCTGGAATGGGGAATATCCATTTAGTAGTTAACACGCATGGGCTCTGAAACTAGCCTCCCTCTCTCCTACTTAGTCTGTATGGATGCGAGCAGATAAATTCACCTCTGCTTGCCTCAGTTTCCTCATCTGTACAATAAAGGTTAGAAGAGTTAATACTTGTAAGGGGTTCAGAGCAGTACCTGGCCCATAGCAAGTGCTCAATAAATGCAATTATCCACTATCTTTAGTCCTTCTTTTTTCATTGTCAAATGCCAGTGTAGCTCAGACATCATTTTTTGTTATCTGTCCATCCATCCAGTCATTCATCCATTCATTTAGCAAGTATGTTTGCACACTGACTATGTGTCTGGTACTGTGCTGGGTGTCAACTACACAGAAAAAGAGTAAGACATGGATCCTGTGCTGAGTAAATCCATGGCATTGTGTGTATGTGTGTACATGGGCACACATGCTTGTGGGTAAGAGGGTCACAGTTAAGCAGGTCATAACAACAAAGATGATAAATTCTGTGTAGGGAGAAGCTCATGTGGACTGTGAAGAGAGAGACCTAATGCCCCTGTAATGTCCCAGATGGTCAGGACAGAATTTCCAGTAGAAATGATGTTAAAAATGGGTCTGAGTTGGCCAAGTGAGAGTTGAAAGTGAGTGGGCCAGGTATATTCAATACCAATGGAGCCACCTTGATAGAGGCCTGAAAGCTGGAAACTTGTGAGCAGGTTGGTATGGAAAATCAAGCAGGGAGGGATGAGATGCAAGGATGGCCAGGGAAGGGGTTGTCGTATTATCAGGGGCCTTCCCTTCCAGGAAGAGAGAGCTCTTCTCTGTCCTATCTTAGCCAATAAAGAAGTCCTGAGGACATCTAAGTAGACATTGAAATTTATCAAATGATAAATAATTTTTATCATTTGAATTGGTTCCTTTGAAAAGTTTTGCTAATCCTTAATATGTACAATTTACTGCTTCTACATTTGGGCCCCTCTAGTCCCCTGTAGATTCTTAATAAGTATCCTGTATCCCTTTACTAAACTTCAGTCTACTCAGTTCAGTCGCTCAGTCATGTCTGACTCTTTGCAACCCCACGGACTGCAGCATGCCAGGCCTCCCTGTCCATCACCAACTACCAGAGTTTGCTCAAACTCATGTCCATTGAGTTGGTGATTCCATCTAACCATCTCATCCTCTGTTGTCCCCTTCTCTGAGCCTTCAATATTCCCCTGCATCAGGGTCTTTTCCAATGAGTCGGCTCTTCGCATGAGGTGGCCAAAATTTTACAGTTTCAGCTTCAGCATCACTTCTTCTAATGAATATTCAGGAAATATTGATTTCCTTTAGGATTTGACTGGTTTGATCTCCTTGAAGTCAAAGGGATTTCCAGAAGTCTTGTCCAGCACTGCAGTTCGAAAGCATCAATTCTTCAGTGCTCAGCTTTCTTTATAGTGCAACTCTCACATCCATACTTGAATACTGGAAAAACCATAGTTTTGACTAGACAGATCTTTGTCGGCAAAGTGATATATGCTTTTTAATATGCTGTCTAGGTTTGTCATAGCTTTTCTTTTAATTTCATGACTGCATTCATCATCCACAGTGATTTTGAAGCCAAAGAAAATAAAATCTGCCATTGTTACCCTTTTTTCCCCTTCTGTTTTCATGAAGTGATGGGACAGGATGTCATGGTCTTAGTTTTTTGAATGTTGAATTTTAAGCCAGCTTTTTCACTCTCCTCACCCTCAACAAGAATCTCTTTTGTTCCTCTTTGCTTTCTGCCATTAGGGTAGTATCATCTGCATTTCTGAGGTTATTGATATTTCTCCCGGCAATCTTGATTCCAGCTTGGGATTCATCTAGCCTGGCATTTCACGTGATGTACCTGCATAGAAGTTAAATAGGCAGGGTGACAATATACAGCCTTAAAGTCCTCCTTTCCCAATTTTAAACCTGTCCATTGTTCCATGTCTGGTTCTAACTGTTGTTTCTTGACCTGCATACATGTTTCTCAGGAGGTAGATAAGGTGGCCTGGTATTCCCATCTCCTGAAGAATTTTCCACAGTTTGTTGTGATCCACACAGTCAAAGGCTTTAATATAGTCAATGAAGCAGAAGTAGATATTATTCTGGAATTCCCTTGCTTTTTATATGATCCAGCAGATGTTGGCAATTTGATCTCTTGTTTCTCTGCCTTTTCTAAAATCCAGTTCATACATCTGAAAGTTCTTGGTTCACATACAATTGAAGCCTAGCTTGAAGGATTTTGAGCATTACCTTGCTAGCGTGTGAAATGAGTGCAATTGTGCAGTAGTCTTAACATTCTTTGGCATTGCCCTTCTTTGGAATTGGAATGAAAACTGACCTTTTCCAGTCCTGTGGCCACTGCTGAGTTTTTCATATTTGCTGGCATATTGAGTGCAACACTTTAACAGCATCGTTTTAAGGATTTAAAATAGTTCAGCTGGAATTCCATCACTTCCACTAGCTTTGTTTTTAGTAATGCTTCCTAAGGCTCACTTGGCTTCACACTTCAGGATGTTGATTCTAGGTGAGTGACTACACCATTGTGGTTATCCATGTCATTAACACCTTTTTTAAAAAACAAACAAACAAACAGTTTTTCTGTTTATTCTTTCCACCTCTTCTTAATCTCTTCTGCTTCTGTTAGGTTCTTGCTCTTTCTGTCCTTTATTGTCCCCATCTTTGCATGAAATATTTCCTTGGCATCTCCAATTTTCTTGAAGAAATCTCTAGTCTTTCCCATTTTATTGTTTTCCTCTTATTTATTTGCATTGTTCCCTTAAGAAGGCTTTCTTAACTCTCCTTGCTATTCTTTGAAACTCTGCATTCAGTTGAATATATCTTTCCCTTTCTTCCTTGCCTTTTGCGTCTCTTTTTTTCTCAGCTATTTGTAAGGTCTCCTCTGACAACCATTTTGCCTTCTTGCATTTCTTTTTCTTTTAAATGATTCTGGCCACTGCCTTCTGTACAATGTTATAGATCTCCATCCTTAGTTCTTCAGGCACTTTGTCTATCAGATCTAATCCCTTGAAACTATTTGTTACTTCCACTGTATAATCATAGCAGATTTGATTTATATCATAGATGAATGCCTTTCCCTATTTTATTCAATAATGCCTTTCCCTATTTTATTCAATTTAAGTCTGAATTTTGCAGTAAAGAGTTCATGATCTGAGCAACAGTCAACTCCAGGTCTTATTTTTGCTGACTCTATAGAGCTTCTGAATCTTCGGCTGCAGAGAATATAATCAGTCTGATTTCGGTGTTGTCTGTCTCATGATGTCCATGTGTAGAGTCTTGTGCTGTTGGAAGAGGGTGTTTGCTAGGACCAGTGCGTTCTCTTGGCAAAATTCTGTTAGTCTTTGCCTGCTTCATTTTGTACTCCAAGGCAAAACTTGCCTACTACTCCACGTATGTCTTGACTTCCTACTTTCGCATTCCAGTCCCCTAAGATGGAAAAGACATCTCTTTTTGTGTTAGTTCTAGAAGGTCTTTTAGGTCTTCATAGAACTGTTCAATTTCAGCTTCTTTAGCATTAGTGGTTGGGGCATAGACTTGGATTACTGTGATATTGAATAATTTGCCTTGGAAATGCACCAATTTCATCTGTCATTTTTGAGATCACTCCCAATTACTGCATTTCAGGCTCTTCTGTTGACAATGAGAGCTATACCATTTCTTCTAAGGGATTCTTGCCCACAGTAGTAGATATAATAGTCACCTGAATTACATTCGCCCAGGGCTCTCAGGTGACGCTAGTGGTAAAGAATCTCCCTGCCAATCTCCCTGCAGGAGACATAAGAGATGTGGGTTTGACCCCTGAGTTGGGAAGATCCCCGGGAGGAGGAAAAAGCAACTCACTCTAGTATCTTTGCCTGGGAAATACCATGAACAGAGAAGCCTGGTGGTCTACAGTCCATGGGGTCACAAAGAGTCCACCTCAGCAACTTAGCACACACACATGTACCTCTTAAAAATATATACATGTATGTACCTTTTCAGATTCTTTTCTGTTGTCAGTTATTACAAAACATTGAGTAGAGTTTCCTGTGCTATACAGTAGCTACTTGTTGGTTATCTGTTTTATATAGTGTGTATATGTTAATCCAGATACTTTTAATATCTCATTAGCTAGGTTGTGAAACTATTGTGTACATACACAAAATAACCCTCAGATCCCCAGGACCTAGCACAGTGCCTGGCAATCCTCAGTTCTCAGTAATTGCTTGTGAATAAATAATAAATGAAGAAGGCGTGAGGAATGCATGCTAAATGTTCTGAGTCCAGATGAGGGAAAGTCTAAGAGGTAGTTTAGTCTCATAGAGTTTCACTGAGGAACCTGGGCCTTGGAAGATAAAAAAGATCTGGAGAGAGAGAAGGAAGAGGCAGACAATTCTAGAGAGGGACAATTAGCATGCAAATCACTTCATCAAGACGAATCACCACTTAATGAAATCTAAGCAATTGGAAATCTTCAAAGCTCTAATAGTTGGATATATTGGAATTCACACAAGAGAGCCAATTTTCCGGGCAGATTGTAATTCGGGCGATGAACGTGAAAGGGCTTGGCCAGTTGCTTTAGAAAATAGCCTAAAGTGTGCCTTCACGACAATGTTAATTAGACCAAAGTTAATTAGTTAATTAAAACAAAAGTGGCAAATGATAGTTTCTAAAATTAAGGTGGAGACAATGCTAATGTCTCTGCCACCTGACCAGAATCCCCGGGGAGGGTTTTACCTTCTGAGAAAATTTATCATTTAGGGCTCTAGGCCTCTGCCATTCGTTTAACCACAAAAGGCCCACTGCTGCTCACAACCTCAGCCCTGTGACCCTGGCATTTCTGACTGTTGAAGGGCTAGAACTTTAGACTCATCCAATTCAATGCTTTATTTAGGTCAGAACTGGCTTTGTGTTCATTTGTCAATTTGCAGCTGAAGTGAAGGCCCTAAACAGAAGCATGGCATTATCTTCCTGACAGTGATTTGACGCTCACCATGTTGTGCTAGAAAATTAGGGTCTAGAACCAAAATGTTAATCACAGGGACCTCTATACATTGATGGCACAAATAATACATTTCTATATATATAAAAAAAAATCTGTAGTGACTCACTCTCTTTTAAATAAAAATCTCCCCTTGCTATTTCAGTGAACTGAATGACTGACTCCAGGCACTTTTGTTTTTTGTGCTCTAGGATGAGCCTATTTAACTTCTCAGGAAACTTTTCGATCTGTTAGAATTAGGCTCTGTGCTTCCCTTTGGTGTTCAGAGAACAAAAGGGATTCTCTCCATGATTGGAGGTGGAATTGGCTCTTTCTAGCCTCCTTCTCATTGAAGATAGGAACTATTCTTCAGGCCCCCTGAACTGTGTCTTCTTTTTTGGCTATGGTGATGGTTTCCAAAGAGAATCCTGCTTGTAATATCAACTCTCCAGAACATTAGGAGAGTTACTTGAAAAAGTAGTGTTATGCTCAGCGAGCTTGGGAAGAGTTGGAAAAGATTGGTGTACACACTGCAAGGCTTCTTGGTGTTTATCTCCAGTAATAGAGTTTTTTCAAGCTTGTTTGACCAAATAAATTTTTTTTTCAAGGAACGGTTTGTGACACTAGCTTACCAAAGAATATATTCTGGGAAATGCTCTGCTCCAAAGCCAAAAAGCAGCCCCAAAGCTGCTCCATAACTTACTAGTCATGAGACTAGGGCAAGTGTTCTACCTACTCTGGACCTCAAACCCTTCATTTGAAAAATGGGAATAATTATTGCTTCTACTTTAAACATTTTGTGTTGTTGTTGCTCAATCACTCAGTTGTGTCCAACTCTTCGTGACCCCACAGATTGCAGCACACCAGGCTTCCCCATCCTTCACTGTCTCCTGGAGTTTGCTCAGACTCATGTCCATTGAGTCAATGATGCCATCCAAACATCTCATCCTCTTTTGCCCCCTTCTCCTCAAGCCTTCAAATCTTTCCCAGCATCAAGGTCTTTTCCAGTGAGTCAGCTCTTTGCATCAATCAGGTGGCCAAAGTATTCTGTGGCTGCTAGACAATTCTATTAGTATTACTCTGTGTGTGTGTGTGTGTGTATGCATGCTCAGTCACGTCTGACTTTTGTGACCCCATGGATGTAGCCCACCAGGCTCCTCTGTCAATGGGATTTCCCAGGCAAAAATACTGGAGTGGGTTGCCATTTTCTCCTGCAAAGGCATCTTCCTGACCCAGGGATTGAACCCGCATCTCCTGCATTGGCAGGCGGATTCTTTATTACTGAGCCACCTGGGAAGCCCATGAGTATTACTACTACTGCTAAACTGCTAAGTGCTGCCACTGTCCATGGCAGACACTGCTCTTTGAGTATCCAACAAGCACCTGACACCTCCTCCCTCCCTTTCAGTTTCCATAATAGAAGATGTGAAAACTAAATGAAATGCATGCTTTCTTACACTCTCTTGCAGCTAGGGGTATCTATTATATGAGACAGTCTGGGCCAATAAGACTAAAAGGCAATTCTTAGGGGACTCTTAGAAGAATACTGCTTTCCCTCATAAGGGGATGCCATGCATGGAGCTCTCGCACATAAGACACCTGAGGAAGTTGCCTCTGGCATAGGTGAGCACTGGAGGAATGCCAGGAACAGTCTATCAGCATACTTTTTGTAACACGTGGAAGTGAAAAGCAAACAAGTCATATAAGTCTCTGAAAAGAAAGTTTACTTGCAGCTGAACACTCTTCTAAAAGATTTATCTACCATCTATTGAGTGGTTTCCTTGTGTTCCTAGGAAGCATTTAATACATATGAATTCGGTCACTCCTCACAACACTGTAATACAATTTCACAGGTGAGGAAGCAGACCTTGTTCAAATTCACACAAAGGATGGACTAACCTTTGGAAATGTAGTCACTATAACCTCAGAAGTTATTAATATTTCTCATTTTAAATTAGGCAGTTAGTGTCCTCTTTTAAAACGGAGCCCTCACCGTCTGCCATGAAATGTGGAAGAGACATGTATAAGCCTTTTCAGAGAGAGGGCCCACACCCAGTGCAGATTTACAGCAACCAGTCCGGGTTTACAGCAGTCAGTTCAGGTTTACGGCAGCCAGTGAGGGTTTACGGCACCCAGGATGGGTTTATGGCACACAGTGCGGGTTTACAGCGGCCTGCCTCTCCATACACCATATAGAGGGGAGCAGGGCCAGGCAGGCATGGCAGCTTCACCCCAGAGACTGATATCCACAGACTTAGGTTACACCGTTAAATTAATCCTAGATCCCAGTAGTGGGCCCATTGGCATATTACAGGATGCAAACCGGAGAAGCGCAACTAATGAAGGTGCTGCTGCTGCTGCTGCTAAGTCGCTTCAGTCGTGTCCGACTCTGTGCGACCCCATAGACGGCAGCCCACCAGGCTCCCCGTCCCTGGGATTCTCCAGGCAAGAACACTGGAGTGGGTTGCCATTTCCTTCTCCAATGCATGAAAGTGAAAGTGAAGTCACTCAGTCGTGTCCAACTCTTAGCGACCCCATGGACTGCAGCCTACCAGGCTCCTCCATCCATGGGATTTTCCAGGCAAGAGTACTGGAGTGGGGTGCCATTGCCTTCTCCGCTAATGAAGGTAATTCAGACTAAAATGTGAAAATATTTGGAGCACCCAAGTCCACTTGCTTGCCTTTAAATAAGCCCCAGAGTGACAGGTAAGGTGATATACACTGGCCTCTAGAAAGCTATAAAAGGAGACAGAAATCCATACATGAGCAGTTATGTCTACAGTGTTCTGAATGTCTTGATTTTGGACCACAGAGAAGGAATACTTAGTTCGAGGGCTCATGTTAGGTATAGAGGAATTTTTGTTGTTGTTTAGTTGCTAAGTCGTGTCCAACTCTTTGTGGCCCCATGGACTATAGCCCACCAGTCTCCTCTGTCCATGGAATTTCCCAGGCAAAATACTAGAGTGGGTAGCCATTCCCTTCTCCAGGGGATCTTCCCTACCCAGGGATGGAACCCATGTCCCTGCATTAGCAGGTGGATGCTTTACCACTGAGCCACCAGGGAAGCGCTATAAGAAGAATTTTAATTTGGATCTAATTTATTTCTTAGAATTATAGCTTCAAAACGGGGAGTTGCTGTGGAATATATGTGACGCAAGGGTATGCTAGCTTTCTCTGATCTTCCGTCTTCTTTATGTCAAAAGCAGGTTCCAGCCTGAATATCTTGGTTAATGGCAGAAAGAAGTTTCTATATAATCAGAGTGTAGCCTATCTCAGCTATAATCACATAGACCAGACCAGCAGTTGCCAACACTGCATACAGAAAAGCCAACACTAGCCAAAGTTCCCTCTGTAATTTCTTTGATATTCTAATACCCAGAGGTACTGACTGCAAAATCTAATCATGAATAACTACATGACCCCATAGGGGAAACAAGTTAAAATACTGCCCCAAATCTTGAGTACTCCTATTTTGTATGGACTATCAGGTGGCGCTATGGTAAAGAACCAGTGTAGGCAAGAAAGAGATGTGGGTTTGATCCCCTAGAGGAGGGCATGGCAACCCACTCCCGTATTCTTGCGTGCAAAATCCCATGGACAGAGGAGCCTGGCGGGCTACAATCCATGGGGTTGCAAGAGTCAGGTATGACTGAAGCAATTTAGCATGCGCACATGCCTTAGCATTATCAGTGAATTTTGTTGCTTATGTTGCTATTAGAAATGAGGTAGTTGAAAACAGTAATTTAATATTACTAGAGGAATGCTGCTGCTGCTACTTCTGCTAAGTCGCTTCAGTCATGTCCGACTCTTAGTAACCCCATGGACTGTAGCCCACTAGGCTCTTCCATCCATGGGATTTTCCAGGCAAGAGTACTGGAGTGGGATGCCATTGCCTTCTCCGTTAGAATTATAGCAAAACATGAGATCTGTGGATGGGATTAATGATCCCAGTCTTGAGCAGAAACTGATGACCCCAGGAGTGAGCACAGAGGGTATCTGTAATACAGATCACTGCAGACTTGGTCTTATGAAAGAACCACTAGGGGGCAGTAGTGTGAACACTTGAAGACAAGCAAAAAGTAGCTACCACATTACTACCTTCTCCAGTCCATTCATTCAACAGACATACCAACGATGATTGCTGAGTGTCATCTATGTGTCAAGCACCCTTCTCAGTACTTCTAGGCACTGGAGGCACAGTGATGAACAAGGTAGACAAGGCCTCCACTCCTAAGCTTACCCTGCAAAGGCTTTGCTCTTTAGTCGGGCATACAGCTGGACAAGGTGAAAACAGATACTCCATCAGGCCCATGCTATATAATCAATATATCTATAGGTTTGTCCTGCCTTTTATGATGCTCTCTTTGTTAAGATCATCCTTATTGCATACCCGACATAGACACTTTCAGGTGTGGAAAAAGATGGACAGTTGTTAAGTTAGTACACACCAGCAAAGTAATGCTGAAAATTCTCCCAGCCAGGCTTCAACAGTACATGAACCAAGAACTTCCAGATGTTCAAGCTGGATTTAGAAAATGCAGAGGAACCAGAGATCAAATTGCCAACATCTGCTGGATCATAGAAAAAGCAAGAGAATTCCAGAAAAACATCTGCTTTATTGATTATGCTAAAGCCTTTGACTGTGTAGATCACAACAAACTGTGGAAAATTCTTCAAGAGATGGAAAAACCAGACCACCTTACCTGCCTCCTGAGAAATCTGTATGCATGTCAAGAAGCAACAGTTAGAACTGGACATGGAACAACAGACTGCTTCCAAATCAGGAAAGGAGTACGTAAAGGCTGTATATTATCACCCTGCTTATTTAACTTATATGCAAAATACATCATGTGAAATGCTGGGATTTCTCTGGAAATAAAGATTGGAATAAAGCTGGAATAAAGATTGCTGGGAGAAATATCAATAACCTTAGATACGCAGATGGCACCACCCTTATGGCAGAAAGTGAAGAAGAACTCAAGAGCCTCTGGATGAAAGTGAAAGAGGAGAGTGAAAAGCTGGCTTAAAACTCAACATTCAAAAAACTAAGATCATGGCATCCGGTCCCATCACTTCATGGCAAATAGATGGTGAAATAATGCAATCAGTGAGGGACTTTATATTTTGGGGCTCCAAAATCACTGCAGATGGTGACTGCATCCATGAAATTAAAAAATGCTTGCTCCTTGGAAGAAAAGCTATAACCAACCTAGACAGCATATTAAAAAGCAGAGACATTACTTTGCCAACAAAGGTCCGCCTAGTCAAAGCTATGGTTTTTCCAGTAGTCATGTATGGATGTGAGAGTTGGGCCATAAAGAAAGCTGAGCACCGAAGAATCAATGCTTTTGAACTGTGGTGTTGGAGAAGACTCTTGACAGGCCCTTGGACTGCAAGGAGATCCAACTAGTCCATCCTAAAAGAAATCAGTCCTGAATATTCATTGGAAGGCCTGATGCTGAAGCTGAAACTCCAATACTTTGGCCACCTGATGGGAAGAACTGACTCATTGGAAAAGACCCTGATACTGGAAAAGATTGAAGGTGGGAGGAGAAGGGGACAACAGAGGATGAGATGGTTGGATGACATCACCAACTTGATGGACATGAGTTTGAGTAAGCTCTGGGAGTTGGTGAGGGACAGGGAAGCCTGGCATGCTGCAGTCCATGGGATTGCAAAGAGTCAGACAAGACTGAGCGACCGAATTGAATAATAATAGCAAACACTTCAGTAGTACTTGCTGTTGTCGTTTAGTTACTATGTCATGTCCGACTCTTCGTGACCCCATGGACTGTAGCCCACCAGGCTCCTCTGTCCCTGGTACTTACTGTGTGGCAAGCACTTACGTATATTTACTCATTTAGTCTTATAACGACTATATGTAATATGTGTTTCATTCATCAGAGGAGGAAATCGAGGTATAGAGAGGTCACGTAACTTGCCTATGGTTGGTCATACAGCTGGTGAGTGATGCTGCTGCTGTTCAATTCCATGCTGCCCAGCTCTGCACTCTGCTACCTCCACTAACATGTCTACTGTCTGCCTGGCCTTTGCACACACTATTTTTTTCACTCCTGACAATCCTGTGAGGTAGGTGATAGGATCTCAGTATGGCAGAGGAAGAAACTAAGGCTCAGAGAGAAGAAATGGCAGTGCTACTGTTCAAACTCAGGACAAGCTGGCTTCAAGGTCAGTGCTCTTCACCACTGCTGCATCCTCTCTCTAAGGAGCCTACCCCGGTGAGTTTTGGGGTACTTAGGTACAGACTCACAACTTTCCCTCCAGCAACCTGTTTCTTTTATCTATCAGGATGCCCTGGAAGATTATATTTGAAGAGAGAGTTTAAAGAAAAGCTGATAAAATGAAAGCTTGGAAAAATAAAATTTCTTAGACAAAATAAAAGGCTGATCATGCAGAGCTGCAGAAAAAGAATGTTTGAGAGTGGAGTCAGGAAGGTAGATGGAAAATATGCCTGAAGTTAGATATGTGGAAGGTCTTCTGTGTATAGACCATGGCATTTCCAGGATTTATTGAAGAAGTAGAAGAGGTTATTTTTACTAAGGCTTACAAGTTAGTTGAAGACCTTTCACAGTATACATGGAAAGAGATGAGAGGCATACAGGAATCAGAAGAGAATTGAAAGAGGCAAGGAGGCAAGGTAACAATGCAAATGAGTTAGGCCGTGTGGATAAACTCCAAGCATTTTGTGAAATCTTTTTTAGTCCTCAGCAGACACAGTACCTTTACCATCACCCATCATCCAGGCTTTGATGAATTAGGGCTGACTGGAAAGTAGGACTTTTCATGCTGGCTAAATGATGGGGTAAGAGAATTGTTCAAGGATTTGTGTTTAGCTTTTTATCTTCCGTTTGAAAAGTATTTCTCTCCCACTTGTCTATTCAGATTTTCGGAAAATTCTCAAATCTCTGTAAGAGTTAGCGGATGATATTCTGACTGGTTCTTTTGAGATGTATTCTTAAATGTTATTCCCAGTAACAGTCTATGTAGCCTTTTTGACACCTCCAAAATGGTTCTCAAGCCACTAAAATGATCTCATTGCCTTTTGAAGCACTTTAGTCCCTCATATGGGGGCAAGGGGGCGTCCTTGCATGTTGGCTTCAGATTCTTTTCTGATAGCGGTTGGCCAAAAACTGTTACCTGGGACACTGACCTTGGTGGGTGGGGCGGGACAACAGGCAGCGTGGGGAACTGGCTGCTTGTTAAGGCTGATTATAGGCAAAACCACTCTGTTGTTCTGCTCCTTTCAGCTCCTTAGACATGTCCCAGGGGTTCAAGTTGCCCCTTAAGAATGAAAATACCAATCCTATATTCTTGCATCTCTGTGGCACAGGTAGTCAAGGGTTCGTCTGGGCTCAGGAAAGTCAGACTCGTGTGAGAGCAGACGGGTAAGGCTCTTGGTGCCCTGCTCTCTACACACTCTTTTCTGCTCTATTCTAGTGAGTCAGAATTTAGTCCACAGTGGATCTCTGTGCCCCTCACGACCCAGACACCCTGCCTTGCCTTAGTGACTTAGCTGTGCCCTCCCAGTCCTTCTGACCTCACTTCCCTTTGCCCTAAGTCTTTGCTTTTTTTCCCTTTATCTCAACTTTTAAGTTTCTAGGATTAGGCTAAGTCACTAGGTCCCATATCCACTTATAGGTACGTATCCAAGTCTTTCCACGAAAACCATTCAAGGCTGATGTCCAAAACCCTTAGCCAGCACCCCGCCTCCCCTAGTTTTAGTTCCTCAGCTATTTTCCATGTAAAAGCCCCGGGAAACAAAGGCCACTGCTTTGGCCACAGGGGCCAGCCACCGCCCCCCCCACCCCCCCACCCCGACACACACACACAGAGGCTTTACCTTAGGGTTTCCCCAGAGGAGCCCCTCCTCTTCCACAGGTTGACCAGGCTGCTGGACCTGCTGGCGGCGGAGGAGGACTTGCCGTCGCCCACGTGCATGCGCACCACTGTGGATGTGGTGAAGGCGCTGCGCACGTTCCTCTCGGGTTTGGCCAGGATGATGTACACCTTGGGCACGAACATGCAGCCGAGCGCCACCGTGGCGCTGAGGCTGACGGAGAAGCACATAGTGATGATCTTGTAGTTGCTGCCGAAGTAGATGGGCACAAAGGCCAGCCAAATGATGCAGGTGGTGTACATCGTGAAGGCGATGTACTTGGCCTCGTTGAAGTTCGCCGGAACGTTTCTGGTCTTGAAGGCATAGAAGGTGCAGCTCAGGATCAGCAGTCCGTTGTATCCCAGAGGGGTGACGACCCCCAGGTTGGTGGTGTTACAGATCAAGTAGACCTCTCGAATGCTCGGGTAGTCATGCATTATATCCGGAGGCTCCATGATAAACAGGGCGACGATGATGCCCAGCTGAATGCATATGAGGATGAACGCGATCACCAGCTGGGCACAGGCACTCATGAATCGGGGCTTTTTGGTACAGATCTTCTTCTTGCTCCCAGCCAGGATCCTGGCAATCCGATTGGTCTTGGTGACCAGAGCCGAGTAGCTCATGGCTGGGGAGAGACCAATGCCTATTCTTTGCAGGTAGCAGTAAATCTGTTTGGGCTTTGCAATGAGGCAGAAGGTACACAGGTAGCCCAGGCAGATGCCGGCAAGGATAATGTAGCAGAGTTCCCTGCTAGAGGACTTGACTACCGGCGTATCTCGGTAGATGATGAAGATCGCGGTGACAAACAGGGTGGCCAGCAGGCCAAGGCAGGCAAACACCACAGCTGCAATGGGCTCGGGGTCACCCCAGCGGAGATACTGCACTGGGATCAAGTCACAACCTGCAGAGACACAGACACACAGTGAAGAAGAGGGAAGAAATGTGGATGTGGGTCACCTGCGCTAAGGTACAAGCAGATGCTTGTGACTCTCTCAGTTGGTCTCCAGTCGACCCTTTTAACTTCAGTATCACATACTGCTCCTTTCCTCAGATATTCAGTCATTAAATATTTATCTTTAGATTATGAAATGTATACTCTGTGACAGGAGCTGTTCTGGGTTCTGAAAACAAAATGATAAAGAACGTATTCCCTGCCCTTAAACAAACAAATGTGGTGGGGAAGCCACTTTTAAAGACTCACAGGTGGGATAAGGGCCATGTTGACACACAGCAAGAATCTTGACTCCATCTGCAGATAGTAAAGTCTCCTTCAACAGGAATGAGCAAATGCAAGCGCTGAGGGTTAGCTTCCTTTGTGGATTTGGTTGTTTTTGGCAAACAAATCAATTGTACAGAAAGAGCTTGGGGGCATGGGAGGAGGTCATATACAGTAATGTGATGAGTGGCCCAAGATAAGCCCAGGATGTAGGCAGGAGGGGATCTTGCCCAGCAAAGAGTCTTAGATAGATGGGAAGTCATTGGAGGGATCTATGCAGAGTAGAGGAATGAGGTGGTCAGATTTGCGTGTGTGTGTTTTAAACATTCTTTGGATTGCTGTGTGGATTTTGGATGAGATAAAGGTGTAGAAAGATTTGAGAACTATTTGAAATGATAGACTGTTTACGCAGATGAGATGGTATGTGAAAGGTAAAGGCATCAAGATGACCAGCGTTGTATCCATCTATGCTATCTTTGACTCTACCACAAAAAACACAGCAATGTGGCAACATTTGGGTTATGTGCCTTCTTTTAAAATGTCTTTAGGACAGTGATTCTCAAGCTTGACTACACACTGTAATCACTTAGGTATTTTTTTTAAGAATACTGTGGCTTAGGTTTTACTGCCAGAGTTTCTGATTTCACTGGCCTGGGCATCAGGATTTTTAAAAGGCACTCCAAGGGCTTCTAAGTGTGCAGCCAGAGTTGAGAACCATTGCTTTAGAAGGATCATTCCTGTCAATTAGATTTTTAAAACAGAATTGAGATATCTTTATTGAGTAAGCAGGAGAGGAGTTGGTTTTCCCTGATGGCTCAGTGGTAAAGAATCTGCCTGCAGTTCAGGAGACCAGGGTTTGATCCCTGGTTTGGGAAGATCCCCTGGACGAGAGCATGGCAACCCACTCCAGTATTCTTGCCTGGAGAATCCCATGGACAGAGGAACCTGTTGGGCTACAGTCCTTGGGGTCGTAAAAGAGTCAGACATGACTGAGTGATTAAATAACAACAATGCAGCCAGACCAGATCCTAACTGATATAGGCATAACTTCCTATATCCCATGGTCAAGGGTGTTGTAGTAAGTGACTGAATGTCAATGGTTAATTGGAGCTAAGGGAGGCAGCAATAACAGTATGTAATGATGGTATGGGGGCGCAGGATTTGCTACCCCAAAGTATGTCTCTTTGACATATTAATTATTTTAAGATGGTTATTTTCTAAGAAACTACAGACAGAGGAAGAACTCTGAAAACCAAATAGGAGCCGCCTTTTTGTCAGAAACGTTTGCATTTATAAGGGAAATTTCTTTTTGTAAGGGGATCTCCCTCACGGTATAGAAGAGGAGGCTGAACAATATCGCTAGAAATTCTGATTGATGGAGAAGGCAAAGACTTAAATCTGCATAATGACCTTTGTTCCCCTTACTGCTGTGCTTTTTCTCCCCTTCCTGACTGTCACCACCCTTAACATCTTTTGTCTTTAACTGAGGATGGTATTTAAGGTAAGGGCTTTGGCCATTTTGGTGAGTTCCTCATTTTTCCTGAGTCTCTCCCCTGTCTACAGGTTATTAAGCTCTTCGATTTCTCTTCTTGTTGTCTCGTGTCAATTTTATTCTTAGACCAGCCAGAAGAACCTAGAAGGGCAGAGGAAAAATTCTTTCTCCCTGATAGTGACAAAGAAGTGTGTGGTTCTTTCAAAATATGTTTAAGGGCAGCTGTCTTGTAAAAAGGAATGGAAACATTTTTTTCCTTTCCCTTATTTCTGACTTGCCAGTCTCTTTCTTCAAGATCTTAGATTCCAAATAGTATTATTAGTTTCTAATAAGATTCATTATGGGCTTAATAGGATTTGTGAGTTAGCTTAGGATCCCCAGCACACTTTACAAAATAGTTTCTGTGGGAAAATATATGCTTATTTAAAACACCTGTGCTTTTAACTTTAAAAAGTGTGTATGTGGATAGCCCAGAGAAAATATGAGCTATTTTATATAGTATATAGAATTATAAATAAATGCATATCTCATTGCTAATGAATATGTGTGTTAGTCGCTCAGCCGTGTCTGACTCTTTGTGACCCCGTGGACTGTAGCCTGTCAGGCACCTCTGTCCGTGGAATTCTCCAGGCAAGAATATTGCAATGGGCCATTCCCTTCTCCAGGGGATCTTCTGACCCAGAGACCGAACCTGGGTATCCTGAATTGAAAGCAGATTCTTTACCACCTGAGCCACCAGGGATGCCCGCTAATGACTATACCTGTATCCACAGTTTAGGCAACCGTGTTCACATATGCTGTTTATATGTAGGAATTCAGCTTCTGAAACTTTAGTATACCATAGGGTTAAGGTTCATATTTACACATTTGTTCCTCATAGAGACTATTTTACAACAAGAAAATAGGGACCAAACATTTTTATCATTCTTCCATAACAGTTTATAATAGTGATATGGCAGTGAAATTTACCATATACTGTAGTTAATTCTCTAGGAGTCTATTTCCCCTCTAGGTCCTGAGCTATTAAATGATCATAGTAATTTACTTATAGAGGAAAGATATTATGTGGTACATGAAGCAGGAATCCCTTCATTAGCTAAAGAGAATCACTGTATTTATATAATTACATATATATATTTCCCTAATGGCTCAGTGGTAGACTCCACCTGCTGATGAGGGAGACGCAGTTTCAGTCCCTGGTTTGGGAAGATCTCCTGGAGAAGGAAACAGCAATGCACTCCAATATTCTTGCCTCAGAAACCCCATGGACAAAGTACCTAGAGGGCTATAGTCCATGGACTTGCAAAGAGCTGGACACAACTTAGCGATGAAACAACAACAAGAAAGGCTTTCCCTCGACTCACTTCTTTTTGTTACCCCATACTGTTTTACTGAATCTTAACTGTTTTTGTACAAATGTAATTAGCATACTAATTACTAAATGCTTTCTATATGATAAGATTCACACTATTTTTATGTCAAATATATTCTTGAACTCTTCATGTATAACCTATTAACATCATGTGTGAACCTAAAGAGAGCTCCACTAGATATGTGTTGGAAGAAATGTGTATAAGGGATGCCTCTAATATGTTGTGACTATTTTCAAAAACTTGTGAGAATTTATACATTCAAATTAGTGTTTTTTTTTTTTTTCATTTGACATGAACCACTCCAAAGACTTTATGTTGAGTTTAATGATGCTGCCATTGCACGAAATACTTTTGAAGCTATTCTCTTGGAATAGTAAATTGGATTCTGATTAGAGTGTTATAATCACTGAATCTTATAATTGGATAAGATCTTAGAGTTTCCAAAAATGAATGTGCATCACAGTCACTGGGAGAGTCTAGAAAAGTACAACTCAAGAGTCTAAACTCAAGAGATTTCGAATCAGTACATGGGGGTGGGACAAAGGATTTTTTTTTTTTTTAATAAGAAGGCTCAACAATGGATGTGAGAGTTGGATCATAAAGAAGGATGAGCACTGAGGAATTGATGCTTTTGGACTGTGGTGTTGGAGAAGACTCTTGAGAGTCCCTTGGACAGCAAGGAAATCAAACCAGTCAGTCCTAAAGGAAATCAACCCTGAATATTCACTGGAAGGACTGATGCTGAACCTGAAGCTCCAATACTTTGGCCACCTGATGCAAAGAGCTGACTCATTGGAAAAGATCCTCATGCTAGGAAAGATTGAGGGCAGGAGAAGGGGGCAACAGAGAATGAGATGGTTGGGTTGCAATACCAACTCAGTGAACATGAAACTGAGCAAACTCTGGGCGAGAGTGAAGGACAGGGAAGCCTGGCACACTGCAGCCCATGGAGTCACAAAGAGTGAGACACAACTGAGCGACTGAACAACAACAAAGTTCAGTGACTGTACAACTGGCCCTGGGTTGGCAGCCCAACCGTAGAGATCATCAAGCTGACTTCTCATCCAGTATATGAATGTCTTATATGACAATTCCCTAACCCTACCTCAGGCTTTCCATGAACTATAGTGTCTCAAGGCCAGGACTAGTAGGAGGGGGAAGATAGATTGGAAATTCAGGAGGTCTGGATGGCAGGTAGAGACTAGAGGTGAACTAAATGGTTAGAAAGCTATCACAATAGGGCGAGAACTAAAAGCCACTGTCCTGAGAACATTCAGCTGGTAAAGATATTTTAGGGCTAGTACTGAAAGAAATGATGATGTAGATAGATAGCAGAGTCAGGATAGAGGCTTCCAACCAAGCCAATGGCAGTGCTATTAACTGCGAAGAGGGCTGTTGGAAGAAAAGGATCACAGTTTATAGGAATGACATCTAGTCCCAGTTTGGACGTGTTGTATTTGAAATGTTTATGACCAGTGGAGCAGACAGAAGCAGAAGCTTAGGAGAGATATCAGGGTGGAAGGTATAGCTTTAGGCATCATCTATGAGTAGAAATTAGAGACATGGAAATGAATGTAATCAACAGAAAATTCATGGATATAGATTTAGAATTCTGAGGAGCCTGCAAGTCTGATGTGACACTGACCTCAAGGAATGGCAGCGGAAAGATGACATGCCAGGGAAGACATAAGCTAGATCAGCTAGAAGGAAGGAAGGATGTCAGAGGCCAAAGGAAAGTGATTCCCTGGATGACCCACCACACCCCTTCTCTAAAGATACAGTTTATTTTTTTTTTCTTTTGCCTTCTTAAATCCTCACCCAAAGAACTTGCACAGGTTTCTGAGCTTCAGTTTCCAGAGCTCTTTCCTAGTGGCGTATTGCTCTCGTATGTACCCGTTTCCTATTCATGCTCGTGTTCAGTTGCTTCAGGTGTGCCCAACTCTTTGCAACCCATGGACTGTAGCCCACCAGGCTCCTCTGTCCATGGAATTCTCCAGGCAAGAAAACTGGAGTGGGTTGCCATTTCCTTCTCTAGGGGATCCTCCCGACCCAGGGATTGAACCTTCGTCTCTTATGTCTTTATTGGCAGGTGGGTTCTTTACCTCTAGTGCCACTTGGGAAGCCCCCTGCTTTCCCTACTATTACATCTAATTCCTTTGAGCAAGGGGTGGTATCCTTCCATTGCTGTATTCCTGTCATGGGACATGTTCTATCCAATCTCAGAATCTTGAGATACTGTTAACATTATTATATATTTAGATTTTCATTGATTACTGTCCCCACTTTGCATTGGTTTACAAACATCCGAACGCCCTGTTATTCTTCCTAAATCTCTTCCTTATATTCTTCTGTGAATTACTGGGTCTTTTCTCCAGTAATGGTTTTCTTTCTTTTTTTATTTTAATCCCTGTTTCATTCTTATATATATGGTATATAAGAATATATATATTCTTATATATATAAGAATATATATATATGGTATATAAGTATAATGGTAAATTATTGGCAGTACTCAGTGTACTGGTAAGTCACGATTAGAAGGGTTTAGTCTAGAATTTTAGTCTAACTAAAGTTAGTCTTAGAAGTTAACTAAGAATGTATGGAATGTGTACTTTATATTTTATTATGCATTTAATCAGTTTAGCATATGCTTTCATATTTTAGATTAAAGAATCTTGATCATATCAGTGAAGTTCCCTCCTAACAAGCATATTAGAGTTTCTCAGAAGATGCACAAGTATTTCCTTTCTGAAAAGCACAGGAGGCATAAATTACAAAATCAAGGCCTGTTTTCTGATGACATTTATTTAGAAAGGTCTCCATTTCTCACTTTCCCCCCACCCCCACTTTCATGCCTGATCTGTATTCTGTGGTTCTCTAGTATAATCCATCCTTTCATAGCGTGCAGTGACATATATTGGAGATAACAAGAGTTTTTTGCTTTTCCATTACAGTTTATTGCAAGATACTGAATGTAGTTCCTTGTGCTGTGCATGGCATCTTGCTGTGTATCTGTTTCATGTATAGTGGTTTGTATCTGCTCACCCCTAAATCCTAGTTTATCCCTCCCCACCCCCTTTCCCCTTTGGTAACTACAAGTTTGTTTTCTATGTCAATGGGTCTGTTTCTGTTTTGAAAATAAGTGCATTTGTATCATTTTTTTTTTTGAGATTCCAAATATAAGTGGTATCATATGATATTTGCTTTTCTCTGACATACTTCACTTAGCATGATAATCTCCAGGTCCGTCCATGTTGTAGCAAATGGCATTATTTTATTTTTTACGGCCGAATAATATTCCATGATACATATGTATGTATACATGCCCGTATATGTGTGTACATCTGTGTCGCGTCTTTTATCCACCCATCTGTCAGGGGGCGTTTAGGTCACTCCCATGTCTTGGCTGTTGTGAATAGTGCTGCTGTGAACATGGGTTCATAAAGCTTTTTGAATTAGAGTTTTCCCCAGATAGATGCCGAGGAGTGGGATTATAGGAATCATTTGGTAACTCTGTTTTTGGTTTTATAAGGAACCTCCATACTGTTCTCCATAGTGGCTGTACCAGTTTACATTCCCAGCAACAATGTAGGAGACTTCCCTTTTCTTTATACCTTCTCCAGCAGAAAATACAAGTTTTTTTTTTTTTTTTTTTTTAAGGGATAGCAAGGTGCCAAAACTGTACTATGCACATTATCCTGTGATTCCCCTTGTGTGCTGCCCATACATCTGATGAGAGATGGATGGCTCAGTGATTTCCTGGACACCTAAAAACAATATGACTGCTTAGTAATAATTGGTACTCATGCTTACTGTTTGGGTATCAGTCTTACAGGGTTAATATTCCTGTAGTTCATAGTTCCTAGACTGTTGGGTTTTCAAACCCTCTTCCAAGTGTTTGTTCAGGCAGAGTGAATGAGGAGTCAAAGATCTTAGAACATGTACCTGATGGTCTGTATGTTGACTTGGCAGGGACTCCTTACTGAGCTCCACACTTCCTGTATGATTTTGGAGGAAAGGAAGATGCTGCTGAGAATATCTGAGAGTCCGATTGTGTGTCCTTTGCTGTCAGTCAGGGCATTTCAGGTATAAAGCTCATGTGGGGCTCTTGTGGGACTCTCCTTTGGCACATGAACAACAGGTGTGCCCAGAGTGCAAGGGGCTGCCTGGAACCAACACCGTCATGCCTGCTTTCATGTGGTTCCACCAACAGACCACGGGTCTGCCTGTGCTTCTTTCTTTACGTGTTTGGATTTGGGTCTCTTGCATGCTGGCTTGAGATCACAGGATGATGCAAACTCAGAATTCTTTCTGCCTTGTTCATAACCCTGATCATTTAATATCTTCTCATCACTTAGCCTAAGCTGAAGTTTTTCTGCTTTGATATTTGAGAAGAATTGGAAGTGGTGTGTGTGTCTGTGTTATATTTAGTGTTGTTTAGTTGCTAAGTTGTGTCCAGGTCTTTGCAACCTCATGGACTGTAGCCTGCCAGGCTCCTCTGTCCATGGGTGTTCCCAGGCAAGAATACTGGAGAAGGTTGCCATTTGCTTCTCCAGGGGATTTTTTTGACCCAAGGATCAAACCCATGTCTCCTGCATTGGCAGACAGATTCTTTACCACTGAGCCACCTGGGAAGCCCATGTTCTATTTAGATACCTTATTTTCCCTTGTATTACTGTAAATACAATCTGTTTTGTGTGTATATATGTGCATATGTGAGGGGGTGTGAGAGAGACGTCATATTGTTTAGGTCTATCTACAGGGACGGGGGAGCCTGGTGGGCTGCCATCTATGGGGTCGCACAGAGTCCGACATGACTGAAGTGACTTAGCAGCAGCAGCAGCAGCTCTACTTTACTATAAGAACCCTGATGTCAGAGACGACTTTGCCTCTTTTGCTCACAAATAGAACCCTGTCCTGAGCACAGTGCTTCACTCATATGGTTAGCATAGAATTTACAAATTAATATACAGTACCTACTATATAATCAAAGTATGTAATTATCATTGTGGTATATAGATCAAGTCATTCTCAGCAAACCTTTTTGTTGCCTTTAGGAAGTCCCAAGTTACAGAACTGTTATGTACTGTTGTAGAAAGAAATTTAAATTTGGTGTTTTACAACTGAATCTTAGAGTCAGGATTCTAAACCAGAGAGGGCAAAACTAAGTAAACACCTAAGAGGCTTCCTCCTGCCTAGTGGCATGACGTGTCTCACATTAGAAATGTTCCTGGTACTGACTTGGCAGTGATCAATATTTGTACTTGACTGATTAATTCTGAGTAATTCACTGGATCTGGGAATTATGAGTAGAAGAAAGACGGTGGCAGTCAGAAGTCATTCTTTAACAAGTATCATTTACTGTAAAGTTCAGATACACTGTTCCCCAAAAAGCTGTTGTTAATTGCAACATTTTTTACTCTAGGCCAGAACAAAAGTCCCCAGGTCCTCTTCAGGAAAAGCATATTCTAGAGTTGATTGATTTTCCCTTTCCCTTAGCATGAAACAAAACCTACCATGAACACTCCCTCAAATAAAAATTTAGTCTCTATTCAAAATGTTAGGTTTTATGACAGTCACTCAGTGGGAAGCCACTTTATTCTTGTTTATGCCAGCATTAAAAAAAGGAGAAACTAACATTTATTGAATGCCTACTAAATTTCAGGTGTTATCCTAGATATTTTAGGTAATTTTCTTAATAAACAAGTCAGGTAAGCATCATTAACTCTATTTTACAGAGAGACAAAATGAGGTTTAATCTGACTTGGTGCTGAGATTAAAACCCTGTGAAAGTTTTTTTATTGATTGATTAACTGATTGACTTAGCTATTCGCTTCTCCAGGGGCATCTTCCAACCCAGTGATCAAACCCAAGTCTCCTGCACTTCAGGCAGATTCTTTACCATCTGAGCCACCAGAGAAGCTTATGTTACATCAGGGGAGCCAGACTGATCAAAGTGTTCCTTTCAAAGGGCCCCTGAGGTTAATTGTAGGAGGGAGACTCATGAATTATCAGCAGTGTCTGCCATGGGCAAGGAGGTGTTAATGGTGACATAGGTATTTGATGATTGTTAGTAGTAGTGTTAGTCACTCAGTTGTGTTCAACTCTTTGCAACCCCATGGTCTGCAGCCCCTCAGGCTCCTCTGTCCATGGGATTCTCAAGAATACTGAAGTGGGTTGCCATTCTCTTCTCCAGGGGATCTTCCAGACCCAGGGATGGAGCCCAGGTCTCCTGCATTGTAGGTAGTTTCTTTACCATCTGAGACATTGATATTTGTTATCCTGATATAAATCCATGCTCCCATCTGAGAAGTCTCATTGGTTCAGAGTCTTCAGCAAGGTTCTCATCCTGGCTTATACGTTGTCCCGAGGGTTGCTAGCTAGACACAGATTAGTAAATTAGTCCTTTTGTGTCCCTAAAGTTTTCTAGCGTGGATATTTTTTTCTGAATGTGCACCCAGTACCCATAGCACATGGGGACAAGAACTGTTGGTAGGACACAGCTAACATAGGGGACTCCCAGCCACCCATTTGTCATCAGATCCAGCCTATTTCACGCCCTTCCAGGTTTAGGGCATATTTTTTGTTTTAGATTCCCTTAAATAACATTCCCTCAGAGAAATGGCAACTCAGGGCTATAGTTTTTATTTATTTATTTTTTGCTGGTTTATTTTATAGGGGAATTTAAAATTGTATGCAAAGATTTATTTCACAATTAAGACAATAAAGAATGATCTAATAGTTCTGCAGAGTGCTGAGAGGGGGGATTATCACAGATGCACATTGGCAGGGAACAGCTTTGCAAAACATGACTTCCGGTCATACTGCACATGAATAAGAGAGGGAAAACACATCATATGAATTTAAGTAATAATAAAATGTGCTGGCTGGGATACTTCACTCCATCTTTACCTTTCCTCTCTCCCTCCCTAGCTGACATTACTCTTTCATTTTCCGGCTCTTCTTTGAGCATGGCTTTTCTGATTCCTGGAGCGACAGATTCCTCCCATGTGGTCAGACAGCTCCTCCCGCCTGTCATGTCTCTTGCACACTTTTTATTCGCACATGATAGCACAACTATGATGCTCATAGTGAGCTTGTCAGTTTCATGCAGTAGGCGGAGAGACTGAGCAGCAGGAGACTGCATTTTGCTCTGCTGCGCCAGGCACTGTAGCCAGCACACAACAGGCCGTTAAACAGGTTGAACAAATGAATGATTCTGCCAATGGCAGGGAGACCAGCTGAGGACTCCGGAGACACAAATTTCACTTCCGGCTCGCGTGCAAATACTTCCTGTGATTATGGGGGTCTTCCTCCGCTCATCTGCGTCTCCATTTTTCTATACAAAAAATGGAAATAACGCAAACCTCCCTTTCCCGATGAAGACTTTAATATAGAAAACCTTTGTAGAAAAGTCTGCGTATGAGAAATTTAAGACTGATTGCCTGAAAAGCCCAGTGAAGCAATTATTCAGGACTGAGAAAATAAAACACTTAGACTGTTTTTGTATTTTACTGGAATAAAACATTGAAGTCATCAATGTTAAAACAACAGATAATGAATGAAATTTTACGGACATGATTTGAGCTATAATGAGTGTTTTACAATTAATTTCTATTTATTTCTGTTAATTTTCTGGCTTGCCAGACTCTTTTCAGGCTCCCTTTCCTCTGCTTTCAGTCAGTCTTTTTTTTTTTTTAACTTTTTTTACAAATAATCTGCTTAGACAGTAAAAAGCCTTTTCTTCTTGTGATTGTTCTTCTATCCAAATGTTCAAAGGGTTTCAGATTTTGTGACTCAGAATTCTTGCTGCCACTCTCTAGGTTTGACGGTACTCCTGTATTTCCATAGACCCTGTTACACAGTCTTGATTTTTTATTTTTTCCTTTGAGATACACCAGACTGTTCTAGGGCTTGGGTTTACATCACCTTTCCTAAGATTGGCTGCAAAAATTCAGTGCATACCCTGCCATGGATTTTTACTTCCTGTTTCTCCTCCTCAGGATGCCAGTTTCTGAATTTTAAGTATTATCATATTATAAGGATTCCACAAGTAAGCTACTGGTATATATTTAAGTAACAACAATACTCATATTTATTACAAAATGAAAATATGAGAAACAAAGCCCCCATGTGAAAGTGCACTGAAAATTGTTCACTGAGCAAATCTAGTGTGTTACACTCCCCTCTTAGTTCAGTTCACATTATTGAGTGCCTGTTCTGCCCAAGGTCCTGAGTCTGCACTGTGTCTATACAAAGGCAATTGTTTATAAAAATGGTCTGCTGGTCCAGTGCTCAGGCTCTGTGCTCTGCTGGGCACCACCCTGAGTACTGTACACTTATTTCTTTTTTACGATCCACAACCTTCTGTGAAGTGGGCCCCGTTGTTTCATGCATTTTCAATCAAGGAAACCAAGGTAGTAGGATTGTAATTGAGGAGCATTTGAAAAGGAGCCAGAGGAGAAGAAGAGAGAAGAGGGGAGAGAAAAAGAAGAAATGTAAAGGAAACAGCCAAAATTACAAGTCAGATATACAGAGGAAGCCTTCTACAGCACAGTGATAGAATGTCATGAGAGAATTATAGTATTTCTGGGAATTACTACTGAGAGTTCAGGTGGGAAATCAGTAAAAGCTTTAGGAGGGAAGATAATAATGCCTTCCTGCCTTAAAGTGAACACCATATAAAATAACACGTGACTTGAACAGTGGTGTAATAATTATGAAGTGTGAAAAAGGGGGAAAGAGAAGTATATACATAAAACAATACCGAGTCAACATCTGCTAAATTGCTTGTGTGTTTTATTGGATTGTGCTATGTTTTTCTGGGGAAAATCCAGGCCTGTTTTATCTTTCCAGCCGGTTTATAAATACACAACCCAAGTAAATGGTATTGTATTGTCTTAAGTTGCTTCTAAGTACAAGGCAGCACATACGCTCTCTGAATTTTTCACTCAAAGTGATTTTTTAAGAGGTGGCAAGATAGGAGACATTTATCTACTTCAAATTACTCTTGTAATACACCAGTGCTTTATGAAGCATTTTCCAAGTAGGTTAGATAATGTAGTGGTAGGCACTGTGTTATAATGTTTTATGTTCCTTGGGGGGGTGGGGAGGGTGAGACTTGAGAATTTATTTCGGCTAAGCTATATTTATCAAAAGCTGAAATCAATGAAACCACAGTATTTCCTTCAGTCTGGTTATATCAGAGTGGTTTTTGACCATGATGACATTGTTTTTAGCCAGACCACAAATTTATCATTGTGAAGAGGAATGTAATGTACATTTTTCATTGCTCAGTTTCTGGCAAGATGCAAAGTGGCTTATGTTCTCTTTGAGGACCTGTTTTGAGAAGGTCCATTGAGACAGGGCACTTTAGCATTTATTTTTCCTGAAGGAAATGGTGTTTACATTTATAAGAATACCATCTTTTTGACTGATCTGGTGAGATACATAAATTTATAAGTTACTGAGAAATGAGAATAGTAAGGAGCCATTTTATAATTTATCAATATACGAGTCCTGGCACCTCACTGAAAAGATGTTGTTCTTTTTAGCAGTGACTGAAACAACTTCATCAAATTCATTTATTTGAAAAAGACCACTGCACAAAAATTTTCACAGCATTTTAGAAATTCTTTTAGAGAGAATCCAGCAATTAATGGCCATTTTGTTGTTGCCTGCAGCTTCTGATTATCAAGGATAAAAACATGAGTTTTCAAGGAAGACTTTCATACTAAGGCTTGAGCCTTACTCCTGCTACTTACTGTGTGATCACAAGTATGGATATTTTACATTTTCAACTCAGTTTTCTGTAAAATGGAGATAGTGATTCCAATTTTTCTGGATAAGACCTTTCAGTATAAGGAGGATTGGGGGCAGAACATGAAGTTCCTATTATAGTGGGTGACAGGCACTCAATACATGGGGATTTGTTGCCTTTCTTCTATTCTGTAATTTATTTCTTAACAAATATTTATTGAGTGTCTGCTGTGTTCTAGAAGCCTGTTTTTCCCAAGTGGACAAAACATACAACCCTCACCCCCACTTTAGTTTGTATTCTAATTGGGGAGACTAACAATATGTAATCAGCAAAAATAAATGAACACATTAGCAACAGGATAGAATAAAAGGTTATATGTGAAGTGGGGAAAATAAGAGGTAGAAGAGGCTAAAGAGGAACAACTGGTAGTCCTAAGCAAGTTGGTCAATGTAGACATGTGAGCAAGGACTTGTAATAGCAGTGTGGGTGTTTAGGGTGGAGCATTCTAGGCAGAGACCCTGGGATAAGAGCTTCCGGATATTTAACAGAAGAACAAAAGGACCAGTATATCGGGGGACAAAGAGAGATGAAGGGAAAGGGAAAGTAGTCCAGATTTATACTTTCAAAGGGAAAGTAATCCAGGTTCTATAAGACCATAAATGTGACTTTGAATGAGGGGGAACTACTGTGTATCCTTGGACCAGGGACTAACATGATCTGGCTTACTTTTTAAAAAGGTATCTTTGCCCAGGTTATTGAGAAAGTGGCTTTAGGTCAGGGCAAGGGTAGAATGAGGATGATTAGTTAGGAGGTTATTTCACTAGTAAAGGTGATTAATCATGATTACTAGGGGCTGGATCTGTTTCTCCCGGGGGAGGTAGTGAGATGTGGTGGACTTCTAGATTTGAAGGAAGAGTCAATGGAACTTCCTGACCAGTTGACCAAAGGATAAGAGAAAATTCGAAAGATGATTCCAAAGTTACTGGCCTGAGCTACTGAAAGAATGGATTTGCCATCCCATGAAATACAGAATGCTAAGGATAGAGCAGCCTTGGGGACTCAGAAGGTAAAGACCTGGATTTCAGTTTTGGAAATGTAAAATGAAATATCTATTGCACATTCAAATAAATATGTCAAGTAGGCAGTTGAATATTCAAGTCTGGAGGTTTAAGAGAAGTCTGGGCTATATATTTAAATTCAGAAATTTGCAGTGTATAACCGAGAATGAGACTAAGAAAAGCAGTGAAGCAAATGTAGATAGAAGAGGATGAAGACTGAAGCCCGGGACACCCCAAAAGTCTGTCCTTAGTTCTATTTCCACCACACAGTTAGATGTAAATGTAAGAATACTGAAAGCAGTAGACGCTAGATCTCCCCTGAGAAGGTTCATTTTTTTTTTTTTTTTTTGTCATTGAGGAAAACAGAAAAAGCGAATAATGATTCTGTTATTATCCACTGAAACCAGAAAAACTTTTGTTTGGAGATAGTGATTAAAAAAATAGATAGCAGGGGGGAAAATAATCTAGTTTCAAGCATAAGAGGAATCAAAGCATCAGTCTTGGGAATAGATTTCAATCTAGAATGAAAGACAAAAATAGGCACATGTATGAAAATATGTTAATGTTAGTGTTCACATAATATTTTTTAACATACTTTGGCAAACTGGAAACAACCAACATTAACACAAAATAATAAATGTGGTTTATGTGTCCAGTTGTTAATATACAGGCAGTGATTATTGTACTCCTTGTCATTCATGCATTGATAATGAAAT
This sequence comes from Bos mutus, assembly GCF_027580195.1. Taxonomy (NCBI): domain Eukaryota; kingdom Metazoa; phylum Chordata; class Mammalia; order Artiodactyla; family Bovidae; genus Bos; species Bos mutus. The sequence goes on along the minus strand of NC_091645.1, from coordinate 6,310,842 downwards.
AGCAGCAAAATATATTAATTAAAGAAAAAAACAGTAGAGACTGGGCACTGTAGCTGAGTTTATCAGCACTCCAGAACCTAAAAGAAATAAATAGGAAACAACAAGAAATTAAAAATAGAAAGATGGCATATGCTGTTTAGATTTGTTAGAGCTCATGACTATGATATCTTTTTGGAGCTTCCAAATTACATTAACCTTGTGTGATCCATTCATTTGGAATCAGAAATCATTTGGAATCTTATTATATTTTCTAAGAAGGTAATCTAAGTGAGGTTAAAAGAGAAGTTTATAATAGTTCAACAAATTCAAATTCATTGCCTATTCTGTGCCATTTGCTGGGCTAGACAATCATTGACTTAGAGGATATTACTTTAAAATGTGAAAGACATTCAATAGAGGTTGGAACTTTTCCCAGATTTTCTCATTTATTTTTAAATCAGTCTATCTCTATATTCATTTTTAGTCACTATGTTTTTAAACTTAATTAACACTAGTCAATTAAGTGATGCTAGTGGTAAATCATCCATCTGCCAGTGCAGGAGAGGCAAGAGAAGCAGCTTCGGTCCCTGGGTTGGGAAGATCCCCTCGAGAAGGAAAGGGCAACCCACTCCGGTATTCTTGCCTGGAAAATTCCATTGACAGAGAAGTGTGGCAGGCTACAGACCACATGGTCGCAAAGAGTTGGACCCGACTTAGTGACTAAACAACAACCACCACAAAAAAGTAATAATAACTAACATAATTGAATTGTTAATAGGTACCAAACTCCGGGAGTTGGTGATGGACAGGGAGGCCTGGCGTGCTGTGATTCATGGGGTCGCAAAGAGTCGGACACGACTGAGCGACTGATCTGATCTGATCTGACCAAACTATTTGTGTGCTATTTAATCTCTCCAGTAATTCTATGAACTAATTACTACTGTTACCTATACTTTTTAGGTAAGAGGAGCTGAAGCTCAGGGAAGGGAAATTTACATTTTCTTAAAGTCACACAGTGAGTCATTGATGGTGTGTGGATTTCAACAGGGATGTGTCTGACTCCAAGCCTTTTGATTTAAGCCACTGTTATTGGGAGATAATAAAGATGAATTGTTCAAGACATGTTTCACACGCAGTTAGAAATCTCAGCTATATTTTTTTACACTATGTTTGTCATAAATGTTGCCTTTCTTAGATAGCACTGGTGAGTATATATAACAAATGTAAGGGAAATCTATTAATAGAAAATGCTTAGGGATCCAGGAATTCTATTGTTAAAGTATTTTTTTTTACAACTGGTTAGAAAGCATCACTATGAACAAAGCTAGTGGAGGTGATAGAATTCCAGTTGAGCTATTCCAAATCCTGAAAGATGATGCTGTGAAAGTGCTGCACTCAATATGCCAGCAAATTTGGGAAACTCAGCAGTGGCCACAGGACTGGAAAAGGTCAGTTTTCATTCCAATCCCAAAGAAAGGCAATGCCAAAGAATGTTCAAACTACTGCACAATTGCACTCATCTCACATGCTAGTAAAGTAATGTTCAAAATTCTCCAAGCCAGGCTTCAGCAATATGTGAACCATGAACTTCCTGGTGTTCAAGCTGGTTTTAGAAAAGGCAGAAGAACCAGATATCAAATTGCCAACATCCACTGGATCAAGGAAAAAGCAAGAGAGTTCCAGAAGAGCATCTATTTCTCTTTTATTGACTATGCCAAAGCCTTTGACTGTGTGGATCACAATAAACTGTGGAAAATTCTTACAGAGATGGGAATACCAGACCACCTGACCTGCCTCTTGAGAAATCTGTATGCAGGTCAGGAAGCAAAAGTTAGAACTGGACATGGAACAACAGACTGGTTCCAAATAGCAAAAGGAGTACGTCAAGGCTGTATATTGTTACCCTGTTTATTTAACTTCTATGCAGAGTACATCATGAGAAACGCTGGACTGAAAGAAGCACAAGCTGGAATCAAGATTGCTGGGAGAAATATCAATAACCTCAGATATGCAGATGACACCACCCTTATGGCAGAAAGTGAAGAGAAACTAAAAAGCCTCTTGATGAAAGTGAAAGTGGAGAGTGAAAAAGTGGGCTTAAAGCTCAACATTCAGAAAACTAAGATCATGGCATCTGGTCCCATCACTTCATGGGAAATAGATGGGGAAACAGTGGAAACAGTGTCAGACTTTATTTTTCTGGGCTCCAAAATCACTGCAGATGTTGATTGCAGCCATGAAATTAAAAGACACTTACTCCTTGGAAGGAAAGTTATGACCAACCCAGATAGCATATTCAAAAGCAGAGACATTACTTTGCCAACAAAGGTTCGTCTAGTCAAGGCTATGGTTTTTCCTGTGGTCATGTATGGATGTGAGAGTTGGACTATAAAGAAGGCTGAGCACTGAAGAATTGATGCTTTTGAACTGTGGTGTTGGAGAAGACTCTTGAGAGTCCCTTGGACTGCCAGGAGATCCAACCAGTCCATTCTGAAGGAGATCAGCCCTGGGATTTCTTTGGAAGGAATGATGCTAAAGCTGAAACTCCAGTACTTTGGCCACCTCATGCGAAGAGTTGACTCATTGGAAAAGACTCTGATGCTGGGAGGGATTGGGGGCAAGAGGAAAAGGGGACAACAGAGGATGAGATGGCTGGATGGCATCACTGACTCCGTGGACATGAGTCTGAGTGAACTCCGGGAGTTGGTGATGGACAGGGAGGCCTGGCGTGCTGCAATTCATGGGGTCGCAAAGAGTCAGACACGACTGAGCAACTGATCTGATCTGATCTGACCATTATGATGTCTGATATTTAGAAAAGGATATTTTCCACAAGTAGGCTTTGATAGGAAACTAAATGTGAAATAGTGATTCACGTGCTTCGAAACAGCTTGGTTATATTCGAAAAAATATTTATGAATACACATTCCTTAGAAATATTCCTTAGAGTTTTGCTTTCTCCCTAAAAATTCTTCTCCCTTTTACCTGGTTAACTTCTCATTTAGACATGAACTTTGATTTGGACATGAAATTTTATTCCATTCCATGACCTGGTTAATTTTTTTCTCCTCCAATATAATCAGCACTTACTCTCATGTAAGCAGTTTTTTTTTTTTTTTCCTTCTGTCTTCCTTCCTTCCCTTTGTTGTTCTGTTAATTCATTCATTTTCCCTTATTCCTTCTCTCTCTCATTATTAGACAAACGTTAGATTAGTTTCCATGTATGCATGGCGTACTTAACACATTGAAATTGCTCTTTATTTGTGTGTGTGTCTGCCCAGGCCCTGGAATGCTCGAGGGTGGGAATTGTGACTCCATGATCCCTGTGTGTCCAGTGTCCAGTGCTTTGTTTGAGCCTCACTGGGGCTATTTGCTAATGAGTGTTTCTGTCCTTTGTGCCGCCAATGCAAATTTAATTATTGTATGTATTATATGTTGTACTCTTAGTGCGGTTATTTAAGTCAACCTTCTTCTACTGTGGACATCTGATGCATAGAAATGGGAGGTCAGACACTTAACATACTTATTTTAATCAAAAGAACCTAGTACAGTGTTGAAAATAGTGTAGAAAGTTGATTAACAAAAAGAACTTTTGCTGAATGAATGAGTAATGGGATAGACAGCTTGTATAGCATGTATTTCCATTCAGATTATTACTTAACTTAGAAGCCAAGAAATTAGAGGTTGCATTATGAAAAACTATTCCATTTAAAATACTAACAGGAACTACTTATTACCACTGTAATTATAAAAAAATAAGCATATTTCTTATCTAAACTTGTAACAAATTTCCTCTAAAGAACCAGAAACACATAATAAATGGAAAGAGGTTTTTTTTTTTTTTTTTTACCCTTTCCTCATCCAAAGTGAATTGTAATAATCAAATAGGCAGCACTTTTTACAAACATTTCAAATGAAAAATATCAGAGCAACCTGGAGATAATTAACATGTAACCAGTTTGAAAGCTGAATTTTTTTCTCTTTCTATAATTTCCTGAAAATACAGGGCTCCCAAATGTAATTGTGAAGAGAGACATGTGGTGTAGCATAAAATGGTGGAATCATAGTGGCTGGGCTTGATTTTCCACTAGCTTTGTGACCTTGAGCAATTTATAGAATCTTCCTGGGTCTTAGTTAATTCAGTGGTAAAATAATATGTACCTCATTGGATTCAAAAGGGTAATGCTTAAGATAGTTAAAAAATATTGGTGATGAAAAGCAATTCTTCCCATGTTTCTATTTACTCGTTAAAAGGTAAAAAAATAAATAAATAAATAAAGTTCCAAGAAAAGTAGGGCAAACCGAGGAACATAGATGAAGGCCACATTTGTAAGAAGAGAGTAACTCAAATGCCAGAGCTGTGAAACTTGTCAGCAGTTCTGCCTCCTTGGAGCTCATCCCCCTTCCACCCTGCCAGGGTTCCCACTAACTCTCTTTTGTTTGACTCTGTTCTCTTTTTTTCCCCTGAAGTGAAGATACAAAGGTTCCAAAGCAATTAGGTAACTTAGGGAACCACAGGACTTCCTAGAGAATGTTCCTACTGACATTAAAATGTAGATGGGTACTGCCCTCCTTCCATTTTACAACTTTGCACTCTAAGTTATATTTCTTTATGAGTGAAAAGCAGGGAATCATTCTTTCTGTCATAAAGCTTCCCACCAATTTACTTCTTGAAAGTCATGTTGTTGTTGTTTTATGCTTTTTCCTTTTACTTGGGTTTGTTGGAAGGTTGCCAGAGTTGGCATACCCACCTGAAAGTGTTTCCCTGGCTTTGGCTTTGGCCTGGGCAGCTTGTGATCTGCTGCTTATAACCCATCCTAAATTCTCTGAAGGAAAACAAAGATGCTTTCTAGTACAATATTTGCATGTACTGGTGGGGAGTTGTGTTCAGTGAAAAAGTTGTCTTGGCAGAAAACTGAAGGGAATTTTCTGAGTGCCTAGCCCAATTGTTGCCTTCCACTATTTCTTCTTCCTTCCTCTTTCAAACCAGACCTCACTGAAGTTACATTCTTGTCTCAGGGCAACAGTGACCTCCTCCTGTTGACTGTAATTTCTGATCTCTTCATTGCCCTTTATTCCCACTGCATCATCACAGTCCAAACCACCAACAGATTCACGCTGTGACTTGCAACATTTCATTCCCATGGTTTTCTCTCTCCCTCCTTTCAAAGTCCCCAAATGGAGTCTTTATTTTAAAATTTTATCTTTTAATATTCAATTATTTAACTAGCTCAAATAGTATAAAGTATTTTAAACAAATTTTAAACACACAGGGAAGTATAGAACAAACATAAACATCTGGATTCAACAGATACTGATATTTGGTCATTTGTTTCAAATTACATACACATACAACTTACGGATATAATTAAAAACCCTCTTATAAATCCTACCAGACTCCCTCCCATCTGTTTCCAGATGAAACCACTATTCCGAAATCAATATCCTTTCTACTCATGTTTTTAAACAACACTAACACTTTACATTGACTATATGAATGATATTTATAAAGTAGCCCATCATGATTGCAGGTTTCTCTGGTGGCTCAGTGGTAAAGAATCTGCCTGCCAATGCAGGAGACTGGGGTTCGATCCCTGGGTCAGAAGATCCCCTGGAGAAGGAAATGACAACCCACTCTGGTATTCTTACATGGGAAATCCCACGGACAGAGGAGCCTGGTGGGCTACAATCCATAGGGTTGCAAAAGAGTCAGACAAGACTTAGCGACTAAACACCAGTAACAACTATCATGATCGCACTTCCTTTTCTCATTCAATTTTTGGATACTCCTGGAAATAATACTTGCTCTGTTTAAAACTATTCTCTCTGCTCGAATGTAGACATAAGGTCAGAGAATTTTATGTTTTGGTCAGAGAAATGTTGACATTTTCAGTACTTAGAACATTGCCTGGGATAAAGGCATTGCTAGTTATATCACTGTTGAATGAATGACTACATGACTGAATGAATATATATAATGAGTCTTGATTTCCTGTAGAATAAACTTTAAAATAGTTACCATGCCTTATGAAGCCCTGCAAGAGCTGGCTTTTGCTTGGCTTACCTGTCTCATTCCCCCAGGCTCTCAGTTCCTCCTCAGTTTTTGTATTCTAGGCCCCAGACACTCTTCTCTTTCATTTGAATTTGGCCAACTTCCATCTTTAATTCCTACATGGATATGCAGTTCATTGAGGAGGCAACTCTAAACGTCATCCAAGCAGCTTCCAATGACACAGGCTCCTACACCATTCTAGTCTTCTCTGTTGGCACTCAGCATCTTATTACTTGTCAGTATCTAGGATGATAATCACTATGAGGGCAGCGATCCTGTTTATCCTCTTCACTGCCAACATGGATACCTGAAGACTGTTAGACAAACTACTTGCTGTCATTAATGAAAGTGACTTGAATTAGGAATATTGTCTATGTTCTGCCCTCATCCCCATTTAAAATCTTTCTTTTCTTTCTCGTTTTCCTGCCAGGTTTCCGTTCTTTCTCTTTCTAATTCTTGGTTCCTGGTTACTTTCAGTTTATGATGGCTATTAAAAATATTGTTGGCGTGATATTGGGGCTTCCTCAGTGGCACTAGTGGTAAACAATCCGCCTGGACCAAGAGATGCAGGTTCGATCCTTGGGTCAGGAGGATCCCCTAGAGTAGTGAATGGCAACCCACTCCATTATTCTTACCTGGAAAATTCCATGGACAGAAAGGCCTGGTGGGGGCTACCGTCCATGGGGTTGCAAAGAGTCAGACACGACTGAGGGTGCATGCACACACACACATTTATTTTAATGGAGTTATTGATGGAAATACATTCTCATAATACAATATTATATGCATCTGTATGTGTGTGTGCAAACAAGTAACCCACAATCTTACCTCTCATAAACATTTTTTAACAATAGGTAATGTGCATTTCAAACATCTTTCTGTGAATATATACAAGGAAATGGCTAAATATAATATAGACATTAATGTCAGTTGACTGCCTCTCCTAGTTGTTTTTGCAGTTATTTAATCCTAAGATCTCTAACTGTGCTAACAATCTTACAGAGTTGTATTGGAATTAAACAAATTAACATTTGTATGAGGCTTCAGCCAGTTCCTGGCACACAGGAAACATTATGTGTGTGTTAGTTGCCATTATCACAGTGAGGGCACTGACCCGGAGTGACCTGAGCTGTCATGTTATAGGCTGAAGTAGGGCAACTGTAAGCCGAGTAGGTAGAAGAAAGACCCAAGCATCTCTGTAACAAGGTTTGGAATAGCTGAAGCCATCAGAGCAGTCGTCCGGCTTAGCTAGCAGAGCCAGGTGCCAAGTGACTGAATCAGAGTCAGTGAGATAGCTACAAACAGCTATAAGCTCTTTGGAAAAGTGCTGCAGATCTTAATTAAAAGTTAAACTTCATGTACTGTCAGTGTGGAGACCTTTCCAGGTTTAGCACTTATTCGCCTTTCTCCCCTCCCACTTTCTCCCCCCTATCCCTGCATATAAACATGCTCACACATATGCATGGAGCAAGAGGAAGGTCATTTCATTCTTCTGCTTGAAAAACTTCCCTGGCCCCACACAGTCCATAGGCTAAGGTCCACACTCCTTAGTTAAAGCTGTCTTCAGAGGATGGCCCTAATACTTCCATCTTCTTTTTTTTAACATTCCCCATCATTTATTGCAGATTGACACACACTTACTGAGGGCCTGCTCTGTGTCAGGCATGGTGTTAGATGCTAGGGACGCAAAGATAAGTGAGATACAGTTATGTCCTTGAGAAACTAAATGATTCAGCAGTAGCGGGGGGTGGGGGGAGATAAGGATATAGGACCTTAAAATCTGTTTGAAAATGTAAAGAGGGAAGCAGAATTTGCTTTAGAAATACAGAATAGGGGGCTTATCAGTGTCTAAGTACAGCAAAGAAAGTATCAGAGAGAAGGTGACATCTAGGCAGAGGTGAGCAGGAATTATTCAAGTAAATAAGGCAGGGAAGGTAACACATGTATGGACATGGAGGAATCAAATAGTGTTGTGTGTAGATGAGAAATTATAAGCAGCCCTTGATACTAGAATGTAAAATGAGAATCGTAAAGTGGTGGTGAATGAAATTAGAAAGATCATAGGAGGGTGAGGGAACTCTATGCCAGGTTGAAAAACTTGTATATATCCCTTAGAGTTATGAAAACACTGGTAAGTGTTGAGCAATTAAATAAAATGGACAGATCTGTATTTGGATACATTATGTACTAGTGAGATGAAAAAACAGAGGCATGTAGCATAAATTTGGGAGTAGAGAAATAAAATGGGAGACTACTGCAATAGTCAAATGTGAGATGATAACTTAGCTAAGGGAAAAGTTTTACAAATAAATGGAGAGGAGGGATAAAAATATTTAGCAGTGCCAATAGGAGAACTTGTTGAGTGACTGGATATGGGTGGCCAGGGAGAGGGGAGAGTTTATATGACTCACTTCTTTTTATTTGGAGAAATGAGAATGATGGTGCCATTCAGAGCCTCAATGCTGCATACTCTTTCCAGTATGATCTTCTTCACTTTAAAAATTTTAAATTTTATTTTTCTCTTTCTTTTGTGGCCACACCATGCAGCATGGAGGATCTTAGTTCCCTGAATTAAGGGGGAATTGAACAGGAATTGAACCTGTGCCCCCCTGCATTTGAAGCCTGAAGTCTTAACCACTGGACTACCAAGGAGGTCCTCTTCTTCACTGTTTTAAAAGTGAACTTGAAGACTATGCCTCAAGACTAAACCTTCTTAAATTTCCCCAGGGTTAGGTGTGGCCTTCTCCATTTTTCCATAATACTTTGCTCATTTCTCCCCTATAGCACTTGGTCGTGAATATACAAATAAAATTTTTTTGTCCTATGTTTTGTAAAATTATCACAATGAGCATGGTCTACTTTTTCATTCAACAGAAAAGAATTTTATTATTACTATTTGGACTATAATAATGTGCTGGGAAAACTGGGGTTAAAAAACAGACATAATTCTTATATAATTTACCATCTTGTTGGGAGAGAGATAAGACTCTTTCCCTCTCCCAGGAGAAGCGGTTATTGTTTACATGCTTTTCTCCCACTAGATTATTAAGTTTCTTGGAAAATTAGACTAATTTTATATTTCCAGTTTTTCTATTTATCTGTTACATTTTCTGGTACACACTAAGGCCTTAATTTGTTAAATGAATTCATACTTGAAAATCTCAAAGACATCTCCAGCTGATCTTGTCTAAAACCAAACTACTGATCTTTATCAAAAAAAGCATTTATTTCTCCAGTCCTCAAGGCAGAAAACTGGGCAGCCTTACTTAATATCCATTGCAACCAATCATCTGTATGTCCCGTTGATTCTACTCCAAAGTACATCCGAAATCTTCCAATGCACTGTTCAGCCCAAGACACCAAGAACTTTTGGTGCCTGCAGTGGCAAGCAGCGGTAACCACCCCATCTATCTCCCTGGTTCCACTTTCCATTCATCTCCAAATTATTCTCCCCAACAGCAAACAGAATAATATTTCAGAAATATGCATCCAATCATGTTTTCTTCTTCTACTATACTCCCTGCAAAGTTTCTCAATGCACTTAGGATTAAACACGCAAATCCTGAACCTGTTCTGTAAGGCTGTATGTGAACCAGCCCCTGCTCTCTTTATGATCTCTTATCACATCGTTTTCTCATTGGCTTATCCATAAATAGACCATTTATCTTAGCCAGAAATGCCCTTCTCATCATTTTTTGATAGCTACGTCTGTATTTATCACTTAGGTCTCTGCTAATTTTCACTTCTTTAGAGAGATCTTTTATGATCACAAATTTAAATTATGTCTCCCCTACTATATTCATTTTCTAAAAATGCTTATTCTTTTGCTTCATACTCCTTAACACAATCTGTCTGTGCCTGTGTATGTGGGACAGGGGGAGGGAGGAAGAGGAAAAGAGTCATATCTCTCTCCCAACAAGAGGGTAAACTACATAAGAACCATGTATATTTTTCAACCCTAGTTTTATCCAGCACATTATTCTAGTGCAAATGGTAATAATAAAATACTTTTCTATTGAATGAATGAAAAGACCATGTTTCATTGTGATAGTTTTACAAAATATAGGACAAGAGTTTACATCATTACACTCATGTTCAAGGTGTTTAGCCATGTAGATAGTTGAATCTGTGAAATACTTGTTCAATTTAATGATAATCCATATTGAAATAAGAAGTTATGAATAGAAAAAAAGTAAAGAAATAGTATAAAGGAAAAGATCACCAATACTGATTTTTATTTCCCTCACAAGAGAACCAATTGTATTTTTTTTCTTTCTTATATTTTTACTCTATGTGTGTGTGTGCTTTATTTCATCTGTTTAGCTAAATTTAATAAAAACTTTATGTTCAGCCCTGACTTGGCTCTGGGGACACCGGAATTTATGAGTATCAGAAAGCTTATCGTCTGTGGTGAAAATGGGACTCAAATGCTGTCACAAGGTACTTGGGTGTTTTATTAAATCAGAATTTTTAATTTTTTTTAAGAAAAGGAAAGTTTTCTGCATAAATACCACTCACTGAAAACAAAGTCTTAATGTGAGCTGGTCTCAGAGGGCCCAAAATCGCAGGATTTTTAGAACCAGGCTTTTGCAATAAGCTAACACAGCTACCATGGATAATCTCTTGTCCTGTGAGGGATTGAGTGTAACACCAATGACATTATAATCTAGCCTCTAGGAGTTTGTGTTAAATCCATCTTAATTGTAAAATGACCAGATGACCTGACCTACCAGGTGGGCCCTCTGCCTGAAATGTCTTTTTCTCTTATTTTCCTGGAAAACTTAGTTTCACAGGTCCCCTTCTCATACTTTCTGTTCACAAATCTGTATCCTTTACTTTATTGTAATCACACTTTTACTTTTTGCCTCTCTCATTAACTTCTTGACAATAGAGTGGCATATCTTTATTTTTATATATTTCAGTGTTAGGCAAAAAGGTGCATAAAATGCATTTACTAAAGGTTTATTGAATAAATTGGAAGGAAAGATGGAAGGTATCATTCGGTTTTCATATTGTAAAGATTAGAAACAACTATAAACTACCATTTTGAGAAGACAGTGACAATCATTTCCTAACATTTTTGGAGGAAAAACTCCTAAACCAAAACATCACGAAAACAACAACAAAAAAAACAACCCTCCCAAAGTACCCCCCAGATCAGGGAGACACGAGTCTTACCCTGTGTTGACATTATTTGAAAACTCTAATGAGTTAGAGGTTTCTGGTTTAGGTTAGGATAAGCACTAAGAGAAACAAAGAGTTTTAGACCAAATTCTACCTAATTCTGTGCTATCCTTTGGTCCTTGGACATAGCATGACGTATTTTAGTCTCTTCCCGGCCAATGTTTCTCTCTCTACTCCTCTCTACGCCTCCACAGTTAACTGGGGTCCTTCCTAGCAACTTCTGGGAATATCCTGAAGATGGGCTGAAAATGCCCAGTAGACAACCTAAGGATTCTGGTCCAGTTTAGCGGTGAAGGCAGGAATGTAGGCTGATTTCTCTCTGAGATACAAGATTTTCATGATTAGCCTGGGTGTTGGGAAGCATTCTGTTCCTAAGGGAACTCTTTGTTGCATAAACAGTTCCACTAAGATGAGGACCGCTTGGAGATGTAACCCCCTCCCACGTCTGTGTCCTTCCGGAGTTTGGAGGGAGGTGCCTGTGCTGACATAGTGCTGCGTGTACCTGTGAGGTCGTCAGTGGGCCAGGACCCCAGCTGGCATGCCTTGCAGGTATACTCATCAAAGACATACTCGTTCTCCTTACAAGGTGTGCAGGTCCAACAGCAGCTCACCTCTCCCTTCCGGATCACCTACGGCAAATATCGACATTTTTGATTATTTTTTTTCTCACATAGATAAAAATACAGCAATCTCCTATTCAAACATACTGCTTTACAAAGCCGAAAGGGGCTTTCACATAAATTATTTCAGATGTTTTTGGTTAGTATGAATATGGACATTCTCATTTTATAATTAAAGAAACAGACTGAGTTTAAGCAACCAGTCCAACATCATAAACCTGGTTGGAGACAGGGTCAAGAATGAAATTAAGTGTAAATCTCTGGATAATTAGCTTTAGCTACCTGTACTAATGAAGTGACTGTATTTGTGCTCACAAGTAAATATGTTTACATTTCCATATGTGTAAATGTAACTGAATTTCCCCCAGAGTTTGTGCCTTTCTTTGCTTCAAATTATGAATTTTTGCTTTCTGGATTTCCCTTGGCTTCCTGCCACTAGTTGAATAATTGTTAGGGAAAAAAAAAAGCCCCTCGTGGTATATCTATTAAAGTTTAAAAAAATCTATCTATATTGATAAAGCAATTAAGAATTTGTTTTGAATTCAGAGGCAGAAGATGCTTTTTCTGGAGATCACTTCTTAGACTGTTTCTACTAAAAATCTGGCTCAACAATTCATCCCATTCCTTCCTATTCTAGTAGTTTTGATTTGCTTGGGAGGAAGAGGGATAAGGTCACTGAGACTGTTATATTCCTCTTCATCTGTTTCATTTTTTAAAAAGGCAATGGGAAATAATTGAAATAATTTAACAGCTGAAAGAGTCCCAGATGTTATTCTTTAGAAATGGGTCTCTCTCTCTCTTTTTTTTTTTTCCCCCCACCAACTGGTACATGAATAGCCTCTGTGGAATAGAGACAGCATTCATTAAACATTCCTATAAATAATTAAATCTGTGATTAAAAACTAGACACAGAAGTGATTACACTTCAGATTCCTTGTCTGAGATGCTAACTCTCTTAACGACCTTTGATAATAACGTCTGGATTTCTGTAGCTAAACACAGTTGTGAGCTGGCACGCCTTTCTTCTATTCTGCACTGTCCCTCGTGCTGACTTTTGGCACTCCAGCAATATAAGTAGGAAATGATGACAAAAGGACCTGAAACATCCTTTCCCTAAAATAACCAGATACATGAGGCAAAACTGCTAATCAGACCTGCTTCATCTATCTAAAGCTTCCTTCATAAGAATATTGACTGTGTACAGGTAATTTAGTGCATGCCATATGGTGTCATCTCATTGAAACTTTGGAATAGCTCTGTATAAGGCAGCTAGTTTTATTTTATTCATTTTTTTGGGGGTGGGGGAGAAAACTAAAGTTTAGAGAGTTCGCACAACATGTGGGTAAATGAGAGATCAAATAATGCCTGTTGGACTTTGAGGTCATGCTCATAAATATTGAGCCTTATTGGTTTATATCAAGATAGGGTTCATGATATTTTGAAATAGGTGGAGGAAAGAGAATCAAGGGGTACCAAAGTTCCAGTCTTACTTATGGTGTTGTTCAGTCGCTCACTTGTGTCCACCTCTTTGTGACCCCACAGAGCAGTAGCTTACCAGGCTCCTCTGTCCATGTGATTCTCCAGACAAGAATACAGGGTTGCCATTGCCTCCTGCAGGGGATTTTTCCAACCCAGATTTTGAACCCAGGTCTCTTGCATTGGCAGGCACATTCTTTACCACTGAGCCATCAGGGAAGCCATCTTACTTAGAGCCACCAAATAATTGTGTAGCCTGGAGCAGTCTCCCAGCTGATTCTCTTTCTTCCAACCGAGACTAATGCTTTTGAAATAAAACCTGTGTTTAGAGTCCCCTGAGGATTAAGTCTGTGGCGAAGGGAATGGCAACCCACTCCGGTATTCTTGCCTAGAAAATTCAGTGGACAGAGAAGCTTGATGCTCTATAGTCCATGGGGTTGTAAGGAGTCAAACACAGCTGAGTGAATCGAGTATCATGATGATTTGTAAACTGTGTGTGTGTTAGTTGCTCAGTTGCGTCTGACTCTTGCGACCCCATGGACTGTAACCTGCCAGGCTCCTCTGTCCGTGGAATTCTCCAGGCCAGAATTCTGGAGTGGGGAGCCATTCCCTTCTCCAGGGGATCTTCCCGACCCAGGGATGAAACCCAGGTCTCCTTCATTGCAGGCAGATTCTTTACCATCTGAGACACCAGGGAAGCCCTTGTAAACTGTAGAATACTTTTAAATATTAACTATTTTATTAGTAATATACATATACATACCCACATAGAGATATGGAATTCATTTTCAGGGTATTTTCAACCACACTTGGTAAAAAATTATCATTGGGACAGTTACTAGATTTTGTAATGCAAGGAGGCACATTTCAAATGCTGAAGGATTCTTTCTTAGCGGCCTAGCAAACAAAAGCACTTGCATTTTTCCTCTTAGAAATATGCTGACTTTCTGTGATTCAACTTGCATGGCTTTATAAATTTCAGTTTTTTACCAGAAAAGCTCATGACCTTTTCCAAGATTAATTCCAATTATTATGATCTTTTTTGAATTGATAGGGACAACATAATGTCTTCCGATCATTAAGAACTGGTTTGTTTTACCTTTTGTCATTTGTTATATATGTTCTGTTTCACATTCATTTTGAATACAAGAGGTGCTGACAGTTCTTTCAGACTAATTTCCAATCTTTTTGAACACCCTGGAAGTAGTATGCTTTCCTTATGAATAACAATATGTAAAATATTTGACCCTTTGCCAGACTAAGTGTCCTTTCATGGACCCTAAATTAACAAATCTGACCAATGCTATGAGGTGTTGATATCATTAGGGAAGCTGTTCAGTGACCATTTTAAGCCATATCAAGAAAGTGTAGTCAGTTATATATTTCAGTTCAGTTCAGTTGCTCAGCAGTGTCTGACTCTTTGCGATCCCATGAACCGCAGCACGCCAGGCCTCCCTGTCCGTGACCAACTCCTGGAGTCCACCCAAACCCATGTCCATTGAGTCAGTGATGCCATCCAACCATCTTATCCTCGGTCATCCCCTTCTCCTCCTGCCCTCAATCTTTCCCACCATCAGGGTCTTTTCAAATGAGTCAGCTCTTTGCATCAGGTGGCCAAAGTATTGGAGTTTCAGCTTCAACATCAGTCCTTCCAATGAACATCCAGGACTGATCTCCTTTAAGATGGACTGGTTGGATCTCCTTGCAGTCCAAGGGACTCTCAAGAGTCTTCTCCAACATCACAGTTCAAAAGCATCAATTCTTTGGTGCTCAGCTTTCTTTATAGTCCAACTCTCACATCCATACACGACCACTGTAAAAACCATAGCCTTGACTAGACTGACCTTTTTTGACAAAGTAATGTCTCTGCTTTTGAATATGCTATCTAGGTTGGTCATAACTTTCCTTCCAAGGAGTAAGCATCTTTTAATTTCATGGCTACAATCACCATCTGCAGTAATTTTGGAGCCCAGAAAAATAAAGTCTGACACTGTTTCCCCATCTATTTGGCATGAAATGATTGGACCATATGCCATGATCTTCGTTTTCTGAATGTTGAGCTTTAAGCCAACTTTTACACTCTCCTCTTTCACTTTCATCAAGAGGCTCTTTAGTTCTTTTTCACTTTCTGCCATAAGGGTGGTGTCATCTGCATATCTGAGGTTATTGATCTTTCTCCCAGCAATCTTGATTCCAGCTTGTGCTTCTTCCAGCCCAGCATTTCTCATGATGTACTCTGCATAGAAGTTAAATAAGTAGGGTGACAATATACAGCCTTGACGTACTCCTTTTCCTATTTGGAACCAGCCTGTTGTTCCATGTCCAGTTCTAACTGTTGCTTCCTGATGTGCATACAGGTTTCTCAAGATGCAGGTCAGGTGGTCTGGTATTCCCATATCTTGAAGAATTTTCCGCAGTTTATTGAGATCCACACAGTCAAAGGCTTTGGCATAGTCAATAAAGCAGAAATAGATGTTTTTCTGGAATTCTCTTGCTTTTTTGATGATCCAGCGGATGTTGGCAATTTGATCTCTGGTTCCTCTGCCTTTTCTAAATCTTGCTTGAACATCTGGAAGTTCACAGTTCACGTATTGCTAAAGCCTGGCTTGGAGAATTTCGAGCATTGCTTTACTAGCGTGTGAGATGAGTGTAATTGTGTGGTAGTCAGAACATTCTTTGGCATTGCCTTTCTTTGGGATTGGAAGGAAAACTGATGTTTTACAGTCCTGTGGCCACTGCTGAGTTTTCCAAATTTGCTGGCATATTGACTGCAGCACTTTCAAGGCATCATCTTCCAGGATTTGAAATAGCTCAACTGGAATTCCATCACCTCCACTAGCTTTGTTCGTAGTGATGCTTTCTAAGGCCCATTTGACTTCACATCCAGGATGTCTGGCTCTAGGTGAGTGATCACACCATCATGATTATCTGGGTCATGAAGATCTTTTTTGTACTGTTCTTCTGTGTATTCTTGCCACCTCTTCTTAATATCTTCTGCTTCTGTTAGATCCATACTATTTCTGTCCTTTATTGAGCCCATCTTTGCATGAAATGTTCCCTTGGTATCTCTAATTTTCTTGAAGAGATCTCTAGTCTTTCCCATTCTATTTTTTTCCTCTATTTTTTTGCACTGATCACTGAAGAAGGCTTTCTTATCTCTCCTTGCTATTCTCTATAACTCTGCATTCAAATGGGTATACCTTTCCTTTTCTCCTTTGCTTTTTGCTTCCCTTCTTTTCACAGGTATTTCTAACGCCTCCTCAGACAGCCATTTTACTTTTTTGCATTTCTTTTTCTTGGGGATGGTCTTGATTCCTGCCTCCTCTACAATGTCACGAACCTCCATTATATATTTAATGGAGTGAAAATGAGATCTGGTTGGGAAAATAGAATTTGGGATTAAAAAAGACTATATAAACATTACAACAAATTAACTAGTATTGAAAATATGGTAACAGGGAGTTAAGTTCTTCCACTGGGTAAGTTATTCCTGGGAGAAAGGGGTAGAAAAGCATATATAAAGAAATCTCCTGAAACAATCATTCAACATTTTGAAGTTACAGGTTCAAACTGTATTGCTATGAAGGGTCAAAACAGACCACTTCCATGTAGTAATTTATACCAGCTAATCTTTATATGGGAAGGGCTGGAAATTATGGACAGTTGATATTTTAAGTGAGTCTAAAAAGAGTTTCACATGAAGAGTTTAATTGCAAGATGATTGGTCAAGATGCAAATGGTCACTGAATATTAGGAGTTGGCAACCTTTTTCTACAAAAGACCAGATAGTAAATATTTTCGGCTTATGGTCGATAGCCAGGGCTGATTAAGGCTACCCCTCTAATGTTTTTTTCAAATAGCTCCCCTCCCACTTTCCACTCTCACTGTTGCTTCCATAATGCAGGGCCCTTGGCATCACTGTTGCGGTGTCCTTTTAACTTGTCTCTTCTTTCTTTATTCTTTTCTCATAACTCTTCTCATGAATCTTCACTACTCAGACGGTAAAGAATCTGCCTGCAATTCAGCAGATCCCTGGGTCAGGAAGATCCCCTGGATCTCCAGTATTCCTGCCTGGAGAATCCCTTGGACAGAGGAGCCTGGTGGGCCACATTCCACGGGTTCGCAAAGAGTTGGACATGACTGAGTGACTAACACTTTCGCCTTAATATGTCAGCATCTTGGACAAAATTTTTTCAGACTCCTGGTTAAAAATAAGTTCAACCTGTTTAGTATGGTATCCAAAACTCTCCACAAATGTGGCTTCAATCTATCATTGCAGCTTTCTCTTTCACAGTAACCATTTAGAGCACTGCACCCTAGCTTAATTCACTGTTATTCCAGAACAATCTGACCACTTCTGTACTTTTCCTATTGTTCTTCCCTCTAAATTGATGACTTCCCTGCGTCCCTCTCTGATATCATATCCACTTTTCATGGTTCAATGTCTGACATTTTATGGAGAAGACATTTGTTCCTTTCTTCTGTAGGAACTTATTTAAGCTCCCTTTTATTTTCTTTCTTTTAATGAAGTCATCACATTTTATATAACATTACTTCTCTGTGCCCACACGGTTGTTCCTCATTGAGACTATTAATCTTGTGAGAGTAAATGTGTCTTACTTATTTTTGCCCCACTAATGTAAACTATTACATTAGAGGAGTTTGATAAATATTTGTTGTTAATTAGAAATTGATGTGAATTCCAGCTGTGAACTCTTTATTCCCAGGAAGCACGTCTTCTAAAGGCTTACGTGAGTAGACAGGGTGTAAGCATGACTCACCAGTTGGTTCAGTCAGTCCCACTGCTAAGACTGTTCTGGGTTTTACTAAGTATTGAAAGGACTTAATAAGAAAAGAATTAGATGTTTTTGACATTAGAAGCTTACTGTGGAAAAGGCAAAACAAATGTCTCAACTTGTTCAAAACATTCAGTGATAATGAATCCATTAGAACTTACAACAAAAATGAAAGAAACACAGGCTCTATTTTACCTTTATCTGGCCTTTTTCACATGGTTCACTGCACACAGATCTGATGATGTGGCTTTTCTTGGCCCACACTTCATCATCATCCATTTTTAATTCTCCATTGTCCCAGCTTCCAACATTGATATAATCAAAATAATCTTTTCCCATTTCTTTGAAGTTCATTATTTCATACCTTAGAAACAAGAATGTAATAATTATTCAGCTAAAATATAAATATTCAGTTATGAAAAAGCAACAGATTTCTGTCCTCCAAAATGTACCTATTGTCATATTAGTGACACTGGAATTTTCCATGACAGTACACTTAGAATAACAAAAAGCTTGTCTGTTTCACTTTCTCTTCAGAGACCTTTTTTTTTTTTTTTTTAACTTTGAAGCTTACACCTGAAATAGAAAATAATCCCGTGTGAGAAGGTGACTTGACCTCAGTGTGATGAAAGACAGTTTTGGAAAAACTTTAAGAAGTTTAAGGAAGTACTTCTTTAGGCTTCTTAAAAAGACAGCAAGGTTTTCATCTCCTCTGAAATAAAATGATAAATTTCCTTTGTTAACTAAGTGAGAAATTTGGTAAATCTTTAATCTTAGCTTCAGCTTTAGAGAATGTGGAGGTAATTTGGATAGGATCTGAGCCTTTCTTATTTTATCCTTTATCAATGGCTAAACTCATTGTATAAAGACACTTTAAGGAATGATGTTTAAAATAGTTGTGACAATTGACAGCTTCTAAAGTACCGTATGCAATGTAGAAATGCTGGAAAGTACTAGTACCTTGTGAATTCTCAGCCTTTATCATCTCTTGTTCTTAGGCCATGTTGTCTGTTTTATATACTCATACTTACAAATCCCCACAATATAATGTTTATATTTTTGCTTTAAATAGTGATTTGTACTTAATCTGATGTTGATTCTCCATGTCTCCTCTGCTCAGTTATGGTTATTCCCAGGCATCAACATGTGTGTGTGTGTGTGTGCGCACGCGCGCATGTGTGTGTCTGACTCTCTTCGACCCCATGGATTGTATTCTGCCAGGCTCCTCTGTCCATGGGATTCTTCAGGCAAGAACACTGGAGCCGGTTGCCATTTCCTCCTTCAGGGGATCTTCCTGACTGAAGGATTGAACCCGAGCCTACTGCCTGTGTCTCCTGCATTGGCAGGCAGATTCCTTACCTCTTGAGCCACCTGGGAAGCCCCAGGCAGTCACAGGGCCTCTTAAACCTTATTTGTCAGTGGACTCCTATTTATCTGTTGGGGTCAGAAAACTTTTGCTATAATGGGACAGATAGTAAATATTTTAGGCTTTGTGAGATGGCTTCTGCTGAAACTACACAACACTGTTAGAGCAGTGTGAAAGAGCCATAGACAGTATCTAAACAAACAACTACGCCAGGGGAATCTTCCCAGCCCAGGGATCCTCTGCACCAGCAGGCAGATTCTTTACCACTGAGTCACCAGGAAAGTCCAAAATAAATTAAGCTGTGTTCCAGTAAAACCTTATTTACAAAAACAGCAGACCTGATTTGGCCTGTGGGGCAGTTTGCCAACCTGTGATCTATCCCGTTAGTGGTAAATAGTAAAGGTCCATGTTTTTTGTCTATAATTCTAAAATCCTTAGAGCTCTTACAAACCATAAGTTTTTTCATAATGCACTTGGCAGCAAATCATGAGCCATTCTGAACTTATCTAGTGACAGAACTTGACCCACAGTGTCATGAGACACTTAACTGTGAATATGCATATGTTTTGCGGTAGAAATATTAATGCGTTGTTTAAGGAATACTGCTCCATAGTATGCTGCAGGCATTATATGACTGTATACTTTTGTAAACCAAAAATTCAGAATTCTGTACCACACTTGCCCAAGGGTTTCAAGAACTGTAATAGTCTAGTTATGTGAGACTTAAAAGCAGTGATTGAATTTGAGTCTCTAACAATCTGTAGTTACGCGTGCCAGTCTAAGTTGTCACCTCTCCTAGCTTCCCCTGTTTATGATCTTCCCCTTGTGACCCCAGCATTTTAGGAGAACCCCTAATCACCCTAGTCTCCTCTGGTTTATGGCCCAGGTTGAAATGCCTTTGATTTAGCTGCAACTTTTACTCTAGAGAAATAACAATGCAGTGCCTACAAATACATTTCCACGAGAACAGGGGCTTTTTGATTTTGATACTGTAATTGGCAGGCTGCTGTATCGGGTTAGGAGTTGAAGTCCAGAAGACTGAGTTAGAATCTTGACTCTATCATATATTAGGCTGTATCTTTGGGCAAGTCATTTAACCTTTGTAAGTCTCAGTTTGTGAGCCTTCAGCTAGAAAAGAGTATGATAATATTACTTACCTCATAGGATTAAAATGTAGAGGATTTAGCTAAGTGTTTGCCTCAGAACACACACTCAGTAAATATGAGTTGTAATTATCTTGTAACTATCACTGGATTCATTGGAAAAAACAGAAAATTTGCAAACCGCTTTTTTTCTGAGTTTGGCTTGTATGCTCAGGGGCCAATTCTGATTATTTATTAGTAGATTACTGTAATATCCAACCTTAGTAATGAATGAGAAGTCTCTAAACAACTGTGAATTCCCAGAAATTGTTTGCAAAATTTTATGGATATTGTCCATGAGAGAATACTTATAAATCTCATCTGAGTCTTAAAGAGATTCCTATTCTGCAAATGGTTAAGGGCCAGTGTCCTAAACATCCCCTATTCCAGCATATTTGGGAGATTGTGAATGAGACAGTGATGTTCAGATCTGTTAAGCTTTCCCACTAGAATAGAGCTGAGCCATCTGAGCTATTTCTTCATTGTCTGGTTTCTGGAACTGACTTAGGTACATGTCATGAAAACTATTTGAATGGATGGAGCTGTAGTCAACAAAGGCTATGAACAAGTCCCAAGCTGATGTCAGTGCTCCAGGGATGCACACAGGAATAATAAATCCACGGGACGATGTCAGAGCCCAGCCTTGACCTGAGCCTGAAGCCTGAGCTTATTCACTGACCTGTCCTAAGAAGTTCTAGAGAAGGAAATGGCAACCCATTCCAGTATTCTCACCTGGGAAGTCCCATGGACAGAAAAGCCTGGCAGGCTATAGTCCATGGGGTCACAAATGACATGACTTAACAACTAAACACCGAACACCAAGCTGCCTTACAATGAATGTGAAGTTCTCTTTGGCCCAGAGAAAATGCTTACATTTCTGCCAAGTAGAAAGCAATATATAAAAGTCTTTATATATATATATAAAAGTCTTATCTTGGCCAACAGCTTGCATGGAGCAGTAGTCATCAACTCGCTAGAACAGAGAAAGTATCCAGCTCTCCTCTTGGCTGCCTGATTTGGAACTGCTGTCACATAGAAGTTCAGCTTGTGAGATAGTAACAGCTGCATCAGCGACAAACTCCAGCTCGCATCAGGCATGTGAAACAAGCTAGACCAAGATGGCTGGTACCATGTGTGGGCACATGGCGTGTGAGTCATGGAGGGACTCATGGGACCTTCTCTTGGCAGGATAAGCTGCAAACAGTGTAAACACAGCCTCTCCAGGCATACCTGTCAAGCAAAAGCTGTGGCTGGAAAAATAGCAGGGGTTTTACAGTGGCCAACCCAAGGACCCTGACTGTCCTAATGCAGGGCAGATCGAAGACTCAGCCCTGCTATAAGTCAGAATGTCACTTCAGTGACATTATCCCTCATGGATTAAAAGTCTCATGTGAAGAGTCACTTAAGAATTTAGAGTCTTAGATAGATGTGGAAGATGGTAAGTTCTAGGTACTTAATGACTTCCCTGGAGGCTGGCCTATAATTATGAGTGAGTTCGTATTTCTCAGGCTCCTCTGTAAGTGAAAGGTAAAATTTTAGAGAAAAATGCCATTTAGACCTCAAGAAGGGAGACAGTGTTCCAGTGGAGGATTCTAAAATAAAATATGACTTGTAACTTACTGTACCTACAACAAACAATAGAATAACACCTCAGTCCTGTTTCTGGATTACCAGAAATAAAATTCTTCCTGTTTCAGAATAATTCTGTGACCCAAGAAGATATCAGAATACATGGAATAACAGGGCAAGTATGTACAGAGAAACCATGAACTGGCTTTTAATTATCCAACTATACTGTGAGGTTCCTGCCTCTAAGTGTGGGTCTCGGAAGTGTGGTGATGATTCCAAGAGCGCGTTTTAGACATCGGCATTCACACTTTTTCCTGGCCACAGGAAATGGGGCTTCCTCTCTCTGTCTTTACTCGCTTTGTGATGTCAGAACTAAGCACACATGTCCGGGAAGCATAGATAACCACAAAGGAGAGAAATAGGCTCCACAGGATCAAGAGACAGAGTGATCAGGCTCTGGTGTCTAGAGGAGAACGGTAACAATACCTTCCTGGAGAGTCTCCATTCTCATCAAATAGGATCATGTCTCCAGAAACCCCAGTAAAATTGGTTTTCATCAGAGAGTCCAAAAGTTTCCGTCCGTCAATTGGCTTCATGGCGTCACAGAGGCCCGCATAGCCTGGACAGAGGGCCATCTGCATGTTGTGGAGCCCGTAGGCCATGGAATAGATTGCATTGATCACAAATCCCATTTTGGAGTCTTGCACATGATGTGTTCTCAGAGTCAGAGAACCTGTGGGAAAACAAATTAGGGATTAAATTTGAGATTTAATCCTACTGTAGCTCTTTATGGATTCTGAATAATTTGACAATGCATTAGAACAATTTATAAGAATTAGAACCAGAGGAAATACGAAGGACAGGTGCCAAAATAGTATTCCTAATACTATTAGTATTCCTAATTCTCTTCTATGTTCATGTTTTCCCCCCAAGACCTTAAAGACCTGAATCCCCTCCAGTACCAAGATTCACTTCCTCTATTACCAAATTCTGGGGATGGATGGAGTATAGCACTCCATCAAATTCCACAAACTTTATCTTAAAGACAGATTAATCTACCAAGTACTTACCTGTGATAATACACTTCCTTGGTTTAGATATCCTCAACAAATCTCCAGTTTCTCCAATTAATATCTGACAAATCTCCAATTAAGTCTTAGCTGAGCAAAGTAGATACCCTATTGTCTTGCCTCAACTTACCTAGTTGGATTTAACACCTACTACTTCCAGCCTCAAAGTATATGTGCTCCATAAATTGACCTATTTGGAAATTCTGAAATACAATATTTAAGCCCCATTAATTCATCCATGAATTAAATATTTACTGGAGTCTGAGTACACATAAAGCTCTGTGTATGGTGATCTAAGGAAAATATAAAAATGAATTGGAGATGGATTCTGCACTTAAGAGGAGACTTGTTCAGTAATAGAGATAAATTATGTAACACTGAAAGGCAGAAGGTGATAAATCTATAACAGATGTGGAGTTAAAATCTATTGAGATCCAAAGAGGGAGCAATCCCTGTCAATGAAGGGCCCTTGGGAACATTTCATTAAAGAACTAACATTTGGGATGAATTACTGGTTAAACAAATATGGAATGAATGCCTGTTCGTTCTGACTGCTCAGAACTTGCTGAAAGTGGGGAACATAATGTAGAATAAAATAGACATGGTTATTGTTTTTGTTACTCAGAGTCTAGAGGGCAGATAAGCATCTTAGCAGGACTGAACAGGGAGGAGCACTAGACCAAGAAACTCACTGATGCTGAGCACTGTAGCTGAGTATCTGCTGGATGAAGAGGTGAGGACAGCATGTTTGAAGGTTCACAGGTGAGATCAAACACACTATGTTGGGGAACCTTTAAAGAGGTTGGAATGTTTGGAATGTAGGGTAGGAGGTAGGAGAATGAGGAGAAATGAAATAGTAGAGGAAGGCAGGATTGCTTAAGCCAGGTTAAGAGCCCTAGGATCTTTTGCTGTGTTTAAAATAGGAAAAAAACATGATCAGATTTCTAATTTAGAAAGATCAATCTGACTACATTGGAGAAACATTTAAAGGGCTGCAGGAGTGGAGTCATGAAGACCCATTAAGCGGTAATGCAGTGATCCCAGGGACAGGTGAAAATGCCCTTGCTGAGGGTAGAGGTCATGATTATGGACAGAAGTATTTAGGAGATGGAATCTACTACCAGGCCTGGTGATTGAGGAATGGAGAGGAGTGAAACATGTAGAAAGAACATGGGTATTACATAAAAGTAACAGATCAGGTAAAGACAGAACATTTCATATGGGGAGAAGTTTTTATTTAAGAGATATATAGGAACTCTCCAAAGATGACATGACTTTTTATGACTTTCAAACAGTATTGGCATAGAGGCTCCTGGGGAAGCCAGCATGGTTCATCCTAACATAAGTATAAGATGGGTAATCTTGTTTCCATCTCAGGACAAGACACTGGCCCTAGGCTACTTTCCAACCAAATCTTACAATTTCCTTTTCTGCACAGACTCTATTCACATTCACATTTGACATTTGACCTCATACCACTGGAAACGCCATTGTTCTAGGTGCTAAGTCAATACTTGGGAGTCACTTTTGACTTTTTTTCTTTCCTTCATTCTCTGTCTACTTTTGTTTGATCTATCTTCAAAATATATCCAGAATTAGATTATTTGATGCAAATCTACTTTTGTCAGGTTCAAGATATATATCCTGTCTGGATTATAGCAATAGTCTTTTAACTAGATTCTTTCTTTCTACCTTAAACTATTCTATACCCACTCCAGTAAATTTTTAATGCAATAACTATAAAAATATTCTTAAAATAAGAGTCAGATTATGATACTCCTCTGATCAGACTTTCTAGTGGCTCCATTATTACTGAAGGAAAAAGCCAATGTCCAAGCCATGACTTTCAAAGACAAACAGGATTTTGACTCATGGTATTCTACACCTTATCCTTCTGACTCTTAATATTCTTTACTTAAATTATTCCTCCCTGAATATTTAGAAAGAAAAGCAACTAATTACATACAATTAAGAATGTTAAAAGACAAATATTAAAATAATCTGTACCTATTAATACAATAAGAAGTTGAGGGATACACAAAATTTAAAAAATGTAAAATATGACATCAAAACCCTAAAATGGTGGGGACTGGTGGTGGTAAAAGCATAAGCTTATTAGAATGCATTTGAATTTATGAGATCACTAACTTAAAATAGTCATCTATAAATATAGATTGTTATATAGGAACCTCATGGTACACAAACCAAAAACCTATATAATAGATACACACCAAAAAGAGAAAGGATGCTGAACATAACACAGCAGTTATAAAGTCAGAAGAGAGAAAGGAAAAAGGAACGAAAAAGAACTATGGAACAACCCCAGAACAATTAACCAAAATGCAATGAGCTAATTGCTGTTGTGGTTTAGTTGCTAAGTTGAGTCAGACTCTTTTGTGACGCTATGGACTGTAGCCCACTTGGCTCATGTGTCCTTGGGATTTCCCAGGCAGGCATACTGGAATGGGTTGCCATTTCCTTCTCCAGGATATCTTCCTGACCCAGGGATCAAACCCATGTCTTCTGCATTGGCAGGCAGATTCTTTACCACTGAACCACCAGGGAAACCCAATAAGTAAATACTTATCAATAATTCTTTAAATGTAAAGGGACTTTAGTCCATATATGTTCCAATCAAAATACATAGAATGAATGGATAGAAATACAAGACCCATGTATACATTGTCTATAAGAGACTCACTTCAGATCTAAAGACAAGTGAAAGTGAGGGGATGGAAAAAGATAATCCACGCAAATGGAAATGAAAAGAAACTGGGGCAGCAATACTTGAATCAGACAAAATGGACTTTAAGACAAAGACTGTTACCATCTTTCTAAATTCCATATATATGTGTTAGTATACTGTATTGGTGTTTTTCTTTCTGGCTTACTTCACTGTGTATAATAGGCTCCAGTTTCATTCACCTCATTAGAACTGATTCAAATGCATTCTTTTTAATGGCCGAGTAATACTCCATTGTGTATATGTACCATGGCTTTCTTATCCATTCATCTGCTGATGGACATCTAGGTTGCTTCCATGTCCTGGCTATTATAAACAGTGCTGCGATGAACATTGGGGTACACATGTCTCTTTCCCTTCTGGTTTCCTCAGTGTGTATGCCCAGCAGTGGGATTGCTGGGTCATAATGCAGTTCTATTTCCAGTTTTTTAAGGAATCTCCACACTGTTCTCCATAGTGGCTGTACTAGTTTGCATTCCCACCAACAGTGTAAGCGGGTTCCCTTTTCTCCACACCCTCTCCAGCATTTATTGCTTGTAGACTTTCGGATCACAGCAATTCTGACTGGCGTGAAATGGTACCTCATTGTGGTTTTGATTTGCATTTCTCTGATAATGAGTGATGTTGAGCATCTTTTCATGTGTTTGTTAGCCATCTGTATGTCTTCTTTGGAGAAATGTCTATTTAGTTCTTTGGCCCATTTTTTGATTGGGTCATTTATTTTTCTGGAATTGAGCTGCAGGAGTTGCTTGTATATTTTTGAGATTAGCTGTATACGAGACAGCAAAAGAGACACTAATGTACAGAAGTCTTTTGGACTCTGTGGGAGAGGGAGAGGGTGGGATGATTTGGGAGGATGGCATTGAAACATGTATAATATCATATATGAAACGAGTCACCAGTCCAGGTTCAATGCACGATACTGGATGCTTGGGGCTGGTGCACTGGGACGACCCAGAGGGATGGTATGGGGAGGGGAGGAGGAGGGTTCAGGATGGGGAACACGTGTATACCTGTGGGGTATTCATGTTGATATATGGCAAGACCAATACAATATTGTAAAGTTAAAAAATAAAATAAAATTAAAATTAAAAAAAAATAAAGACTGTACCAATAGACAAAGAAGGACATTACTTAATGATAAAGAGATCAATCCAAGTTGAAGATATAACTGTTGTAAATATATATGTAGTCGAAATAGAAGCATCTCAATATATAAAGCAAATAACTGAGAAACATAAAAGGAGAAATTGACAGTAATTCAATAGTAGGAGAATGCTTTAAGACTTCACTTAAATCAATGGACAGATTATCCAGACGGAAAGTCAGTAATGTCCTTATGATATATTAGACCAGATGGATTTAACAGCTACACATGGAACATTCCATCCAAAAGCAACATTCTTCTCAAGTGCACAGGGAACATTCCTTAGGATAGAAAACATACTAGGCCAGAAAACAAGCCTTAATAAATTTAATATTTATTAAATAAATAAATAAAACTCTGACCATAACAGTATGAGACTAGAAATTGACTACAAGAAAAAACTACAAAAAATACAAACAGCTGGAGTCTAAAGAATATGAAAATAAACAACCATCAATGAATAAGTCAAAGAGGAAATTATACTTAGAAATAAGTGAAAAATGGAAAAACAATGATTCAACTCTAAGGAGCACAGCAAAAGCAGTTTAGAACTGCTTTAGAGGAAAGTTGATGGTGATAGAGGCCTACAGCAGGAAACAAGAAAAGGCCAAGTTAACAACCTAAATTTACACCTAAAGTAACTAGAGGAAAAGGTCAAACAAAACCCATAATTAGTAGAAGATATATAAGATCAAAATGAAAATAAATTAGACTAAGAAAAATAGGAATGGTTAATGAAATTAAGAGGTTGTTTTTTAAAAATAAAATTGATAAAACTTTATCCAGATTAATTAAGGAAAAAAAAGAGAAGTAGCCTAAATAAATAAAATATTAATGAGTATAAGTTACAGTTAACACCACAGAAATAGCAAGGATCACAAGAGATTACTATGAATAATCATATGGCAATAAAATGGACAAACTAGAAGAAATGGATAAATTCCTAGAAATGAATGATCTCCTAAGACTCAATAAAGATGAAATAGAAAATATGAACAGACCAATTACTGGTAATGAAACTGAATCAGTCACTAAATAAAAAACTCTTAAGCAACAAAAGTCTAGGACAAAATGGCTTCACATGTGAATTCTATAAAACATTTAAAAGAAGAGTTAAAACCTAGCCTTCTCAAACTGTTTCAAAAAATTTAAGAGAGAGGAACACGTCTGAACTAATTCTATGAGGCTAGTTTCATCCTGATACCAAAGCTAAAGGCACAACATACACAGAAAAGAACATTACAGACAAATATTACTAATAAAAATATATGTAAAAATCCTCAATAAAATGCTAGAATATAGAATTCAAAAGTACAGTAAATGGATCGTATATCAAGATCAAGTGGGATTTATCCTAGGGATGCAAGGATGTTTCAATATTCAGAAAACAATCAATGTGACAACACCACATTAACAAATTGAAGTAATATGATTTTCTCTATAGATGCAGAAAAAGCTTTTGACAAAATTCAACATCCATTAAACTCTCCAAAAAGTGGTGTAGAGGGAATGTATCTCAACCTAAGGGTCCTACTGGATAAACCCATAGTCAACCTCCATTGACCATTTTATCTACTACTGTGGGCAAGAATCCCTTAGAAGAAATGGAGTAGCCCTCATAGTCAACAAAAGAGTCCAAAATGCAGTATTTGGATACAATCTCAAATACGACAGAAGGATCTCTGTTCATTTCCAAGGAAAACCATTCAGTATCACAGTAATCCAAGTCTGTCCCCCAACCAGTAGTGCTGAAGAAGCTGAAGTTGAATGCTTCTATGAAGGCGGATAAGACCTTCTAGAATTAACACCCCCAAAGATGTATTTTTCATTATAGGGGACTGGAATGCAAAAGTAGGAAGTCAAGAGATACCTGAAGTAACAGGCAAATTTGGTTTTGGAGTACAAAATGAGGCAGGACAAAGGCTAACAAGAGTTTGCCAAGAGAATGCACTGGTCATATCAAACACCCTCTTCCAACAACACAAGAGAAGACTCTACACATGGACATCACCAGAAGGTCAATACTGAAATCAGATTGATTATATCCTTTGAAGCCAAAGATGGAGAAGGTCTATACAGTTGGCAAAAACAAGACTGGGAGCTGACTGTGGCTCAGATCATGAACTCTTATTGCCAAATTCAGACTTAAATTGAAGAAAGTAGGGAAAACCACTAGACAATTCAGGTATGATCTAAATCAAATCCCTTACAATTGTATAGTGGAAGTGACGAATAGGTTCAAGGGATTAGATCTGATAGACAGAGTGCC
Organism: Bos mutus; assembly: GCF_027580195.1. Taxonomy (NCBI): domain Eukaryota; kingdom Metazoa; phylum Chordata; class Mammalia; order Artiodactyla; family Bovidae; genus Bos; species Bos mutus. The sequence continues at coordinate 6,281,429 of NC_091645.1, read as the reverse complement.
TAAAGAACTATGGACTGAGGTTCATGACATTGTAGAGGAGGCAGTGATAGAGACCATCCCCAAGAAAAAGAAATGCAGAAAGGCAATGTCTGAGGAGGCCTTAAAAATAGGTGAAAAAAGAAGAGAAGTGAAAGGCAAAGGAAAAAGGAAAGATATACCCATTTGAATTCAGAATTCCAAAGAATACCATACTGTCTTGATAACTGTGGCTTTGTAATAGAGCCTGAAGTCAGGTAGGTTGATTCCTCCAGTTCCATTCTTCTTTCTCAAGATAGCTTTGGCTATTCGAGATTTTTTGTATTTCCATACAAATTGTGCAATTATTTGTTCTAGCTCTGTGAAGAATACCGTTGGTAGCTTGATAGGGATTGCACTGAATCTATAAATTGCTTTGGGTAGTATACTCATTTTCACTATATTGATTCTTCCAATCCATGAACATGGTATATTTCTGTATCTATTAGTGTCCTCTTTGATTTCTTTCACCAGTGTTTTATAGTTTTCTCTATATAGGTCTTTAGTTTCTTTAGGTAGATATATTCCTAAGTATTTTATTCTTTCTGTTGCAATGGTGAATGGAATTGTTTCCTTAATTTCTCTTTCTGTTTTCTCATTATTAGTGTATAGGAATGCAAGGGATTTCTGTGTGTTGATTTTATATCCTGCAACTTTACTATAATCATTGATTAGTTCTAGTAATTTTCTGGTGGAGTCTTTAGGGTTTTCTATGTAGAGGATCATGTCATTTGCAAATAGTGAGAGTTTTACTTCTTCTTTTCCAATTTGGATTCCTTTTATTTCTTTTTCTGCTCTGATTGCTGTGGCCAAAACTTCCAAAACTATGTTGAATAGTAATGGTGAAAGTGGGCACCCTTGTCTTGTTCCTGACTTTAGAGGAAATGCTTTCAATTTTTCACCATTGAGGATAATGTTTGCTGTGGGTTTGTCATATATAGCTTTTATTGTGTTGAGGTATGTTCCTTCTATTCCTGCTTTCTGGAGAGTTTTTATCATAAATGGATGTTGAATTTTGTCAAAGGCTTTCTCTGCATCTATTGAGATAATCATATGGTTTTTATTTTTCAATTTGTTAATGTGGTGTATTACATTGATTGATTTGCGGATTGATCAATGGAACAAAATAGAAAGCCCAGAGATAAATCCATGCACATATGGACACCTTATCTTTGACAAAGGAGGCAAGAATATACAATGGATTAAAGACAATCTCTTTAACAAGTGGTGCTGGGAAAACTGGTCAACCACTTGTAAAAGAATGAAACTACAACACTTTCTAACACCATACACACACAAAAAAACTAAAAATGGATTAAAGATCTCAATGTAAGACCAGAAACTATAAAACTCCTAGAGGAGAACATAGGCAAAACACTCTCCGACATACATCACAGCAGGATCCTCTATGACCCACCTCTCAGAATATTGGAAATAAAAGCAAAAATAAACAAATGGGACCTAATTAAACTTAAAAGCTTTTGCACAAGAAAGGAAACTATTAGCAAGGAGAAAAGGCAGCCTTCAGAATTGGAGAAAATAATAGCAAATGAAGCAACTGACAAACAACTAATCTCAAAAATATACAAGCAACTCCTACAGCTCAACTCCAGAAAAATAAATGACCCAATCAAAAAATGGGCCAAAGAACTAAATAGACATTTCTCCAAAGAAGACATACAGATGGCTAACAAACACATGAAAAGATGCTCAACATCACTCATTATCAGAGAAATGCAAATCAAAACCACTATGAGGTACCATTTCACACCAGTCAGAATGGCTGCGATCCAAAAGTCTACAAGCAATAAATGCTGGAGAGGGTGTGGAGAAAAGGGAACCATCTTACACTGTTGGTGGGAATGCAAACTAGTACAGCCACTATGGAGAACAGTGTGGAGATTCCTTAAAAAACTGGAAATAGAACTGCCTTATGATCCATCAATCCCACTGCTGGGCATACACACTGAGGAAACCAGAAGGGAAAGAGACACGTGTACCCCAATGTTCATCGCAGCACTGTTTATAATAGCCAGGACATGGAAGCAACCTAGATGTCCATCAGCAGATGAATGGATAAGAAAGCCATGGTACATATACACAATGGAGTATTACTCAGCCATTAAAAAGAATACATTTGAATCAGTTCTAATGAGGTGGATGAAACTGGAACCTATTATACAGAGTGAAGTAAGCCAGAAAGAAAAACACCAATACAGTATACTAACACATATATATGGAATTTAGAAAGATGGTAACAATAACCCTGTGTACGAGACAGCAAAAGAGACACTAATGTATAGATCAGTCTTATGGACTCTGTGGGAGAGGGAGAGGGTGGGGAGATTTTGGAGAATGGCATTGAAACATGTATAATATCATGTATGAAACGAGTCGCCAGTCCAGGTTCGATGCACTATACTGGATGCTTGGGGCTGGTGCACTGGGATGACCCAGAGGGAGGGTATGGGGAGGGAGGAGGGAGGAGGGTTCAGGATCAGGAACACAGGTATACCTGTGGTGGATTCATTTCGATATTTGGCAAAACTAATACAATATTGTAAAGTTTAAAAATAAAATAAAATTAAAAAATAATAAAATGTATAATATATACTTTACATGATATAAAATAAAATTTTGTATTTTGCTTCAAAAAAAAAAAAAAAAAAAAGAATTCCAAAGAATAGCATGGAGAGATGAGAAAGCCTTACTCAGTGATCAGTGTAAAGAAATAGAGGAAAACAACAGAATGGTAAAGACTAGAGATCTCTTCAAGAAAATTAGAGATACCAAGGGAACATTTCATGCAAAAATGGGCTCAATCAAGGACAGAAATGGTATGGACCTAACAGAAGCAGAAGATATAAAGAAGAGGTGGAAAGAATACACAGAAGAACTGTACAAAAAAGATCTTCATGACCAAGATAATCACGATGGTGTGATCACTCACCTAGAGCCAGGCATCCTGAATGTGAAGTCAAACAGGCCTTAGAAAGCATCACTATGAACAAAGCTAGTGGAGGTGATGGAATTCCAGTTGAGCTATTTCAAATCCTGAAAGATGATGCTGTGAAAGTGCTGCAGTCAATATGCCAGCAAATTTGGAAAACTCAGCAGTGGCCACAGGACTGGAATAGGTCAGTTTTCATTCCAATCCCAAAGAAAGGCAATGCCAAAGAATGCTCAAACTACTGCACAATTGCACTCCTCTCACACGCTAGTAAAGTAATGTTCAAAATTCTCCAAGCCAGGCTTCAGCAATATGTGAACTGTGAACTTACTGATGTTCAAGCTGGTTTTAGAAAAGGCAGAAGAACAAGAGATCAAATTGCCAACATCAGTTGGATCATCGAAAAACCAAGAGAGTTCCAAAAAAAAAAAAAAAAACCCATCTACTTCTGGTTTATTGACTAATCCAAAGCCTTTGACTGTGTGGATCACAACAAACTGTGGAAAATTCTTCAAGAGATGGGAATATCAGACCTATCACCTTACCTGCCTCCTGAGAATCTGTATGCATGTCAAGAAGCAACAGTTAGAACTGGACATGGAACAACAGACTGCTTCCAAATCAGGAAAGGAGTACATAAAGCCTGTATATTGTCACCCTGCTTATTTAACTTATATGCAAAATACATCAGGTGAAATGCTGGGCTGGATGAAGCACAAGCTGGAATCAAGATTGCTTGGAGAAATATCAATAACCTCAGATATGCAGATGACACCACCCTTATGGCAGAAAGGGAGCCTCTTGATGAAAGTGAAAGAGGAGAGTGAAAAATTTGGCTTAAAGCTCAACATTCAAAAAACTAAGATCATGGCATCTGGTCCTATTACTTCTTGGCAAATAGATGGGGAAACAATGGAGACAATCAGAGACATTTTGAGGTGGTGGTGGGGGGCTCCAAAATCACTGCAGATGGTCACTGCAGCCATGAAATTAAAAGATGTTTGCTCCTTAGAAGAAAAGCTATGGCCAACCCAGACAGCATATTAAAAAGCAGAGAGATTACTTTGCCAGCAAAGGTACATATAGTCAAAGCTATAGTTTTCCCAGTAGTCATGTATGGATGTGAGAGTTGGACTAAAAAGAAAGCTGAGTGCTGAAGAGTTGATGTTTTTGAACTGTGGTGTTGGAGAAGACTCTTGAGAGTCCCTTGGTCTGCAAGGAGATTCAACCAGTCCATCCTAAAGGAAATAAGTCCTGGATATTTATTGGAAAGACTGATGCTGAAGCTGAAACTCCAATACTTTGGCCACCTGATTTGAAGAACTGACTCATTGGAAAAGACCCGGATGCTAGTAAAGATTGAAGGAGGGAGGAGAAGGGGACAAGAGAGGATGAGATAGTTGGATGGCATCACTGACTTGATGGACATGAGTTTGTGTAAGCTCTGGGAGTTGTTGATGGACTGGGAAACTGGTGTGCTGCAGTCCATGGGGTTGCAAAGAGTAGGAGACGACTGAGCGACTGAACTGATAGTCAACCTCATACTCTTCAGTGAAAAACAAGGTATTTCATCTAAGATCCGGAAAAAACAAGGATGCCCACTCTTTCTACTTTTATTCAACATCATATTGGAAATCATACCCATAACAGTCAGATAAGAAAAACAAAAGTAATGCAAAGAGGAAAGTGAGTGTGAAAGTCACTCAGTCGTGTCCTACTCTTTGCGACCCCATGGACTATACAGTCCGTGGCATTCTCCAAGTCAGAATACTGAATTGGGTAGCCTTTCCCTTCTCCAGGGGATCTTCCCAACCCAGGGGCTGAACCATCTCCCCCTCTGCAGGTGGATTCTTTACCAGCTGAGTCACAAAGTGGGAAAGAAGTAAAACTGTCACTGTTTGCAGATGACATGATACTATATATAGAAAACCCTAAAGACTCCATCAAAGAAACTATTAGAAGTATTAAAAGTATCAATTAAATTTTCAGGATACAATTTTTCTGGAATCTGTTGTGTTTCTATATACTAACAACAAATGATTAGAAATAGAAATTAAGAAAGCAATCCCATTTATAATCACATCGGAAAGAATAAAACAGTAGGAGTAAATCTAACCAAAATAGTAAATATTTGTACTCAGATAACTGTAAATTGTTGATGAAACAAATTGAAGATGACACAATGAAATGTGTCATGAATTGGAAGAGTTATCATTGTTAAAATGACCATACTCCTGAAGGAAATGTACCACTTCAATGTAATCTCTATCAAAATTCCAATGGTATTTTTCACAACTGGAAAAAATAATCCTGAAGTTTCTATGGAACCACAGAAGATCCCAAATAGCTAAGGCAATCTCAAGAAAGAACAAAGCTGGAAGAACTCCCTGCCTTCAAATAATAATACAAAGCTACAGTAATCAAAACAGTATGGTACTGGCACAAAAACAGACACATGGATCAATGGTACAGAATAGAGAGCTCAGAGATAAACCTCTTATATTGGCAATTAATAATCTATGACAGCGGAGTCAAGGATACACAAAAATACTTTCTTCAATAAATGGTGCTGGGAAAACTGGACAGCTACTTTCAAAAATTTTAACTGGATCACTTTTGTACACCATATGCAAACATAAACTAAAAATGGATGAAAGACTTAAATATTAGACCTAAAAATATAAAACCCATAGAAAACACGGGCAGTATACTCTTTGATAGTCTTAGCAACATTTTTTGTATCTGTTGCCTAAGACAAGAGAAACAAAAGCAAAAATAAAGAAATGGTACTAAAAATATCAAACTAAAAAAGCTCTTGTGTAGAAAAGGAAAACAGTAACAAAATGAAAAGGCAGTCTATTGAATGAGAAGTTAATATGCAAAATATATAAAGAATTGGTATAACTCAAAATCAGGGAAACAATCAAATTGGAAAGTGGTCTGAGAACCTCAATGGACATTCTTCCAAAGAATACACGTAGAGTTCCAACAGACACATGAAAAAATAATCAACATCACTAATCATCAAGGAAATGCAAATACAAACCACAATGAGTTACTCCCTCATGCCTGTCAGAATGACTGGCATCAAGTAGTATGAACTGGTGGCAAGGATATGGAGAAGGGGCTCTTGAGAATTGTTGGTGGGGTCATAAACTGGTGCAGTCACTATGGAAAAACAGTATGGAGGGCCCTCAAAAAAAAAACAAAAGTCATGCTTTCAGCAGTTTCACTTCTGGGTGTTCAGTCAAAGAAAACAAAAAACCCTAACATGAAAAGATATATGCACCCCAATGTTCATTACAGCATTGTTTATAATAACGAAGACGTGAAAGCAAGCTATATTCCATAAGTAGATAAATGGATAGAGAAGATGTGGTACACAGACACACACACACACACACAGAATGGAATATTATCCAGCCATAAAAAAGAAAGCTTGCCATTTGTGACAACATAGATGGATGTAGAGGGCATCATGCTAAGTGAAATAAGTTAGAAAGACAAATGCCAAATGACCTCACTTACATGTGGTATCTAAAACACAAATAAGCAAAACAGAACAAAACTAGGCTCATACATATGGAGAACAAGTGGGTGGTTGCCCAAGGGCAGGGTGGTGGTGGGGTGTTAGGTGGAATAGGTAGAGGAGATTAAGAGGTATAAACCTCCAGTTCTAAAATAAACAGATCATGAGGATGTAATATACAGTATGAGGGATGTGGTCAAAAATATTGTATTAACTTTGTATGAGAGTAGATGGTCACTGGACTTATTGTGGTGACCATTTCCCAATAAACGATTTACATAAATGTTGAATCACTATGTGGTACACCTGAAACTAATATCATATTGTGTATCAACTATATTTTAATAAAAATAGTTAAATCACTCATCAATCCTCTGCAGCTACACCATCCTCCTCCCTGATCCTCAAGCATTCTGGGCCCTTGAATTGGGTTGGCAAAAAAGTTCATCTGGATTATTAGTGTTTTGGGAAAACCTGGACAAATGTTTTGGTCCACCCAATACTTGCTGTTCATTCTATGTGGGGAATATTTGCCTCAGAGATGTGCAGAGCTATTCCCTCCCCAATTCAGGTCTTTCCTCAAATATCATCTCCTCTGTGAGATTTCTCTGATATCCTGTCTAAATCTCATCTCTGTTCCACTCCCCTCCACCCCCCACCACCACATACACACACACACACACTCCCTATCTCTTTTCTCAACATTATTTTTCTCCTTACCACTTCTTAGAACAGTTCCCAGAACAATTCCTAGCACATAGTAGGCCCTTGATAAATATTTGTTAAATGAATTAAAGAACCAACTTGGACTATCCCTTCTGTTTTCTTTTCCTCAACCCTACTAATGCTAATCAATGTTTCAAGACTCCAAGAGCACTTCTTTCCTAAAGCCACCATGGTTTCAGGTACTAAAATTAATCTTGCTCTTCTGATCTCCCTATCATTTTCTCTATACAAGCATACCTTGTTTTATTCCTCTTTGTGGATATCATCTTTTTCATAAGTTGAAAGACTATCACAACCTTGTGTTGAGCAAGTCTATGGACACTATTTTTCCCAACAGTATTTGCTCACTTCATGTCTCTGTGTAACATTTGGCAATCCTAATTTCATACTTTTTCATTATTATCATACTTGTTATGGTGATCACTGCAGATGTTGATTGCAGCCATGAAATTAAAAGATGCTTACTCCTTGGAAGGAAAGTTATGACCAACCTAGACAGCATATTAAAAAGCAGAGACATTACTTTGTCAACAAAAGTCTGTCTAGTCAAGGCTTTGGTTTTTCCAGTGGTCATGTATGGATGTGAGAGTTGGACTGTGAAGAAAGCTGAGTACCGAAGAATTGATGCTTTTGAACTATGGTGTTGGAGAAGACTCTTGAGGGTCCCTTTGACTGCAAGGAGATCCAACCAGTCCATCCTGAAGGAAATCAGTCCTGAATATTCATTGGAAGGACTGATGCTGAAGCTGAAACTCCAATATTTTGGTCACCTGATGCGAAGAGCTGACTCATTTGAAAAGATCCTGATGTTGGGACAGATTGAAGGCGGGAGGAGAAGGGGATGACAGAGGATGAGATGGTTGGATGGCATCACCGCCTCAATGGACATGAGTTTGGGTAAACTCTGGGAGTTGGTAATGGACAGGGAGGCCTGGCGTGCTGCGGTTCGTAGGGTCACAAAGAGTCAGACACGACTGAGCGACTGAACTGAACTGAACTGTGATCAGTGTTCTTTGCTGCTACTGCTATGACTTACTGAAAGAACAGATGATGGTTATCATGTTTTAGCAGCACAGGATTTTTGAAGGAAGGTATGTACATCTTTTTTTTTAGACATAATGCTATTGTACCACGTATGTATGTACTGTAGGCTACAGTACAGTATCTAAACATAATTGTCATATACACTTGAAACCTACAAGTTTGTGAGACTTGCTTTGCTGTAGCGTTCACTTTATCGTGACAGTCTGGAACTGAATTTGCAGCATCTGCTAGGTCAGCCTATACTTCTGTCAGGTACCCTTCCCACTATGTTTTAGAAATGTGGGCATACTTAGGGGGAGGGGGATTTGAAACATCCAGTTCCCAAGTTAGTCCAGCTCCCTTCCTCCATGTAACTCCCTAAATGGAGGTAGTTACTCACCTGACTGATTCTCTTTCCAGGTAGTCTTTGAGGCCATGCTTAAATGCTTCATATTGAGCCTAAGCTAGGTACTACAACTCAGCCTCCTAACCCACTATCAGGGTTTAGCAGTAAGTGCTTTTGCAGCTAGTAAAAGGTGGTAGGTAGGTACTTTGATTCTCATTCTTTTGTTTTGAGCAGAAGAAAGGGATCTAGGTTTAAATTCCTGCTTGATGTCATCATAGCTCTGTGACTTGGAGAAGTTACTTGGATTCTCTTAAAATTCAGCTTAACCATCTGTTAAATATAGTGACCTTTATCTTGAAAAGGGGATGTAAGAATGAAATGTTATGTTGCACACAGCCTGGCACAAGGTCGATGCTTCATCAAGATTAACTGTGCCAAGATGTAAATCATAATAACGTTTAGCCACTGTGTTTTGTGGTTAAGACTCTGGAGAATAAAAGCAAGCCAAAGGTCTCTCCTGATGTGATGCCCAGGAGAGCTCTCCAGCAGTCATCTTTCAGGTTCCCTTCCTGATTTTTCTTTGTGCCTCCTGGACAACAGACAGCAATTGGCATAAAGGCCAGTTGGAGCCTTATTCATTTGTAAATCAAACCAAAGTGTCAGGGCCCGGTTACTGTACTGTTTGTTGAATTGAATGGAGGCAAGGATGAAAATTTGCATTTGTATGATACTTTAAAAAATAATTTTGGCATTCATTAGCCAGGTGCATCAATACTGTTTCCATCCTGTAGAGATAAAGAAGCAAAGGTGCAGACGGGTCAAGTAGGTTTCCCAGGGTCACAAAGATAATAATAATTGGAAGTTGACAAGGGTTTCTAATTCCAAGATCAGTGTCCTTTTTGATATACTCAATTGCTTTGCATTGGAAATATGCACTCCCTGAACAGTATTATTGTATCACCTTTTAAAAATATTCTGATTAAGATATAAAGTTAGGGAAGACAAACTGATAACAAGATCAGGTCTTTCCTGGAAAGTGCTGTGTTTCTGTTCCCTCAAATAATGCCCATCAGTGCTGCCCAAGACCTGGGCCCGGAATCCGCAGAAGAAGCTGACTGAGAGCAAGAAGTTGAAACCCAGGGGATACAGTGTTCATGTGTAGTCTGCCAAGTCCTTTGGTTTTGTTAGGCATCTGGGAACATCTGACCTCTTTGGGCAACATTAGGGTCTTGTAGATGTCCTGGTGACTATCTTCCCTTGCCACCCAAACATTCCAAATGATTACAAATTCAAAACGAAAAAAGGAAAAAATATGCCAGAAGAAAACCAATGGAAGTGTACCTTTGTAATTTCTCCTTAAGTCATTTTGATGCCTGTGGTTTCCCACCCTCCTTCCCTGATTTTGTCTCTATTTATCTATTTTTATGAAGTATAGTTAATTTACAATATTATATTAGTTTCAGATGTGAAGACTCAGTATTTGTGTGTGTGTGTGTTTTAAAGAAAGATATCTTAATCTGTTTCATGCATTCAGGATGCAACAGGGGATCAATTCAGTGCAATTCAAGTTTGAATTCTCCTTACACCAGTTTGTCATCTTTCTAGTCTTATCCCTCCATTATAAGAAGCAGCCATAGATGGGCTATGAACTTCAGGTTGCTAAGAAAGCTCTGTTGAAATGTGAGCTAACAAGTGCTTTAAAAACATTTAAATATCATAAGACTCAGGGAGCTAGGAGCTATTTCCACTATACATGAAGAAATGAAGGAAATCAAGACGACTGACAGTAGTTGACAAGCTTGTCTTTCTTTGGATGTAGGCGGGCATCTGGTACCCATAATTAAAAGAAATTTATGCAATAGACTCAATATTTGTAGCTATTGGGGAGATATTGGCTTCTTAGGGGATTCTTATGCCTCTTATCTCTTTAGGCTTAGATCTCTGTCTATCTTCACCCCTCCCTAATGCCACATATCTAAAGGGGGTGAATCTGCGTGATATTGTCTTACTTTGTGTTAGAGGGTGTGGGTTGCAGAGTAAACAAGATGAGAGTACAGGTTCTGGGACAAGGTAGCAGGTTAGTGTTTTCGGCTCTGCTACTTACTATTCATAGCTGTGTGACTATGGCCAAAGTCATTAGCGTCTCTGTGCCTGAAAAAAATGAGCTTAATAATAGTTTCTAACTAATAGATTTATAATAGGATGAGATGGCTGGATGGCATCACTGACTCGATGGATGTGAGTCTCAGTGAACTCCAGGAGTTGGTGATGGACAGGGAGGCCTGGCATGCTGCGATTCATGGGGTCGCAGAGAGTCAGATATGACTGAGCAACTGATCTGATCTGATCTGAATAGATTTATACAAAGAATAAATGAATTTATACTTATAAAGCATTTGATAAATTGATCAATATTACTTGGTTCTTGATCGATGTTACCCAAGTTCTGTTTCTAATGATTGTTTGTTTCTTTCTATTCAAAATATAAACATCTGGAAGAAGTATGTTGCTAAGAAGAGACATTAGCTATTGAGTAAAGAATAGAACAAAGGCTAAAACAGTGAGGAAGGGGAAGAGAAGCAGGATTTGAGGGATGGCAGCTAGGCAGGGCTGTAGGGTATAGGTTTGGGGATTTTTTTTTTTTACTCAGAGAACGATCATAATCTCATTTTCATTTAAACATTTTTTTCATTGAGGATGGAAAATAGAACGAGAGTGGAAAAAACTAGGGGATAATGAGATAGGATGCTAAGAGGTGATGGTGGCTTAATCCAGGGTAGGATTCTAATTATATATTGAAATCAGGGAGAATAGGATATATTGGTGGATTGTATGTGAGTTGTAAAGGAAAAAGAAGAATCAGGAGTTAGTCCAGGTTTTCCTTTTTAAGCAATGGATTAGAATGACGTTGAATGTGAGAAATAGGTTGGTGGGGATGTAGGCTCAAAAGTGCTGTTTAACCTGTTAAACAGCGAGGTCAGTGTCCAAAGGGACTGAGCAGACAAGGGGTATTGGTGGCTTAGATTAGAGTGATAGCAGTTGAGATGATAAGAAGTGTTCAGATTCAGGACATATTTGGAAAATAGAACTGACATGAGTACCTGGATCTATCTCAGACACCAGACTTCTTTTTGAGTTCCTGATCACTCCTTTAAAACAAGCAGAAATGCTAGATTAATTTTACTGGCTGTATAGTGTTCTCTTGTATGGATGTATTTTTACTGGTTTCAGAATGTCTTAAAAATTCCTTGCTTGGGTTACTACAACAGCCTCCTAACTAACATCACTGCCTCTAATCTTGCCCTGCTCAAATCTGTGTATTTCCAGTGTAGATATATAGTGAGTGGTCTTTCTCAAGAACAAAAGTGATTTTGGTAGTCTTCTCTTGGAACCATTCAGTTGATAAACAAATTATACCCTAAATACTTTGTCCTGACCTTCAAGACCTTTCCTCTCCTGCCCTGTATTCGCCTCTCTGCTCTGATCCATCATACACTGTGCATCAGCTGTCTGGAACTTCTTGCATCCACATAACAAACTCTTCTGTATCTGAGCCTCTGGGTGTCTCACTCCATACATCTGGAACATACTTTCTGGTAGATTTTCTACTTATTAATTTGTGTGTGTCTAGGAGTCACTTCCACTTAGAAGTTGTTTAGGGCCCTCCTCCAGTTCAGAATTAAAGTTTTGCTCTGTTCTCCTCTAGCCCTGGTGCTCAGTAAATATCTGATAAACATCAGTTTATCATACACTGAACATCCTATAAGGAAATTTCCTGCTTACATATCTGTCTCTAATATAGACTTAAGGTTCTGCTTCGTCCTCTCGTAGCACTGGTGATGACCTGTGGCTGATTTCTAGTACACGGTGGCCTCCCTGAGGACAAGGGTCCTATGCCTTTCACAGAGGTAGCCTTTGTGCTTACCATAGCATCTGACACATAATTGTCACTATTAAAATAACTTAGGATATGAATGAGGTCTGATGCTTGACCAGATGTCTCAAAGCAAGTCACCAAATACCACGTATGGTTTTCAGATTGTCAAGTCAGTTTATTAGAGTAATCATTGCTTTGCAGGATGGCACCAAACAAAACTAAATATCAATGTCAGTTTACAACAGAATCTGCCAGGTGATCCATACAATCCCAGTAAGCAATCTTCTGTGCTTTCACCATCTAATAACATTTCATGGGGAAAATTCTGATCTAATCAAAGTGGAGTAAGCACTGTCCACCATGTTTCTCCTGTGGAGTGCAGTTGAAAATCCTGAATGGAATGACTGGAGCAGCTTTTTGAGCATTCTGAAAAGTAAATGGTAATGAGTGGATTGGGGAAAAAAACAGAATTGAGAATGCTACTGAGCCATGCATGAGATTTTTGGATTTTTTCCTTCAGAGTCTCCAGAGCTAGAGTCAAATAAAGACAGTGAAAGTGTTAGTTGCTCACTCATGTCCGACTCTTTGCTACTCCATGGATTGTAGCCAGCTAGTCTTCTTTGTCCATGGAATTCTCCAGGCAAGAATATTGGAGCAGGTTGCCATTTTCTTCTCCAGAGTATCTTCCTGATCCAGGGATTAAACCCAGGTCTCCTGCATTGCAGGCAGATTCTTTACTGTCTGAGCCAGCAGACAGCCCCAAACGGGTACCAGACAAAAAGAGCTCTACGAGAGGGCCTCCTTTGTGGTCTGTGGAAAGGGGCACCCTACAAGTCAAGGAGAGTGGGAGAAATTCCATTTTTGTTTTTTGTTTGCTTTCCTGTGTAAGTCCTGGAGCAGCCCTGCAGAGATGGTGGTAGCGAAGGCCATGGTGGCTGGGCAGGCACCTGTAATTCAGGAAGGAAACCCTTCTCCATGACCTGAGGAACTGTCCCCAAAAGTATGGGGAAACTCCCTGTTGCTTTTTTCCATTCTTGAGCCTCTCCCCACTTGGCTCCCATGGCAGTCTAGCTGGGGAACAGGATGTGTGAGGCAGAGGTAGAAACTAAAGCCTTTGACTTTTGCCCAGAGGTCCAAGAACGGGATGGAAGGGACTGGAGGCTGGGAAGTTTCAGGGAGACCGTGAACAGGGCAGATCTCAAGAAAACGATCGCACGAAATTGAGTATGAACTCCTGGGCTCCTTGCTGAGTTGTGCAGGGATGGCTTTGACCCTGGTCAACACACCAGAGTTCTGAGAAGGAAACAACAGGATAGAATTCTGCCTGAATCCCAGACTCATTCAATGAGGCACACCTTCAGCAAACTCTGATCGAACTTCAAAGGCTCTGAAAACCGCACTGACGACGGGACCACAGCCACAGAAGGCAGGTGTGAACTCACAGCCTAAAGCAAACCAGGCTGGTTTCTAATTTTTTAAAAATCAGTATTCTCTGTAAGATAACATTATATCTGAAACATCCAGAACCACGAGATGACACTTGGCGTAAAGGGACCATCTGTGACCACTGGGGGTGCTGTAAGAGTCTATATTCCCAAACGCTCTTCTTTGGTCGGCATAGCCTTTCTTTAGCTGTCTTAATAGAAACTTAGAATTATATTCCACTGTTTTTTATCTTGCTTCTTAGGCCCTAAAGAGAAATCCTGGCTTCTTAAGTAATTTATTTGTTGACTCACTCAGAGATTAAGTTATTGATTAAACAGACATTTATTAAGCCCTTACTGTAGGTCAGATATTATGCTGCAGGGGTCCCGAACCCCTGGGCCATGGACAGTACTGGTCAGTGGCCTGTTAGGAACCAGGCCACACAGCAGAAGGTGAGTGACGGGCAGGCAAGCAAAATTTCACCTGTATTTACAGCTGCTTCCCATTGTTCTCCCTTCACCCGAAGATGAAACCATCTAGTTGCAGGAAGCTCTGGGCTCCCACTGATCCTGCGTTATGATGAGTTGTATAATTATTTCATCATATATTGTAATGTAATAATAATAGAAATAAAGTGCACAATAAATGTAATGCACTTGAACCATCTCGAAACCATCCCCACCACCCGTCTGTGAAAAAATTGTCTCCCGTGAAACAGGTCCCTGGTTCCAAAAAGGTTGGGGACCATTGTTTTTCTGGATGCTGGTGATCCCAGCATGAGTGACATAGTATCTCCTCAGAAACACAGCCTATGAGGGACTGGCTCAGGGATAGAAGTGTGTGGTGGGCCCAAGGAGTTTCACCTTATCAGGCAAGGTTTAAAGTCGATGCACGATACTGGATGCTTGGGGCTGGTGCACTGGGACGACCCAGAGGGAGGGTATGGGGAGGGAGAAGGAAGGGTTCAGGATGGGGAGCACGGGTATACCTGTGGCAGATTCATTTTGATGTTCGGCAAAACTAATACAATATTAAAAGTTTAAAAATAAAATAAAATTAAAAAAGAAAACAAACAAACAAAAAGAAAACAAAACAACAACAACAAAAAGAAATCAACCCTGAATATTCATTGGAAGGACTAATGCTAAAGCTCCAATACTTTGGCCACCGGTGCAAAGAGCCGACTCATTGAAAAAGACCATGATGCTGGGAAAAACTGAGGGCTGGAGGAGAAGGGGGCAACAGAGGATGAGATGGTTGGATGGCATCACCGACTCAATGGACATGAGTTTGAGCAAACTCTGGGAGATAGTGGAGGATGGGGAAGCCTGGTGTGCTGCAGTCCATGGGGTCACAGGGGGACACGTGACTGGGTGGGACACGACTGGGTGACTGAACAACAAGAAAAAGCCCTGAGTGCTCATTTTATCCAGGCTTCTTTTCTTATCCACTAAGTGGTAGGGAAGAGAGGGGATGTTAATTAGTTGGCATGTTAACGCACAAAACAACTAGACTTCATTCAGCCGTATTTGCTTTGCTCAAGGATGAGTTTTTAGGGTCTCCTGAAGGCCAGACCCAGGGTCAGCATGAGGATCTGTGCAACCCCGAGCTTGCCAGCTGCTCCTCCAGGCTGGGTCTGTCCATCAGCGACCCGGAGAGAGGAAGTGGAAGCCGGGTAGCATGGCTGTTTCTGCTTTGTTTCTTTCTTCAGAGCTGGGTTCTCTGATTTAGAACACTTCACATTCCATCCTAATTTTACTATTGTTTAATCAAATCAGAAGGCTCCAAAGGGATAAGCAGCAACTGAAATACTTCAATCTGTGATCACAATTTAATTTTACAGCACTCAAAGCCTGTTCTTTAATTCATCTGGGGAACCGGAACTTTGAAGTTGCTGTTAAACAAAGGGAAATCAGACTCTGAATGCAGAATCAGAGAAGGTCTGAGATCCAAGGGACATTGACTAGAGAGTGCCTAGTTCCGAAGCTGCAGAAAGCAAGCCCTTGGGCTGAATCTGGCCTTTAGTTATATTTCGTTGGGCCTACGTGCTATTGTGTGGAAATTTCACGTAAAAATCGAGCTTTGTACACTCTCTGGGAAAAATCAGAAGTTATCACAATTCTGGCATCAGATTCTGAAATGGCAAATGCTGACCTGTTTCTATCTCTTACATTCTCTCCCTGACCCTATACTCACTGGAGAGTGGCACCTCATAATCTGGTCCAGCAAACTCACTGGAGGAAAATAAGGCCAAGAGAGGAAAAAGTACATCCCTAAAGTCATACCTGTGGTTAGTGACAGCTGGCCCCAGACCTTTTGCATCACCTCTTGGACTGAAGCTGTTTTCATATGGGAGGCAAAGGAGATCATGATTTAACACTCTTTTCAGCAAGTGAATTTATGACCAGAGAGTAATGAAACCAGCAACAATTTATTTTTTAAAAATCCAAAGCTGTTCTTTGTGTTAGCCCTTATACTAGATACCGAAATACTTTGGGATCATCTTCATTATTTCCTTTCTACTCACCAGTAGGGGAAAGATAGTAAAGGGAAGGAGGATATAAGGAAAGGGATTCAAGGGGGAAAAAAGTGAAAGTGTTAGTTGTTCAGTTGGCTCCAGACTCTTTGTGACCCCATGGACTGTAGCCTGCCAGGCTCCTCCGTTCATGGAATTTTCCAGGCAAGAATGCTGGAGTGGTTGCCATTTCCTTCTCCAGGGGATTTTCCTGACCCAGGGATCAAACCTGGGTCTCCAGCATTGCAGGCAGATTCTTTATCATCTGAGCCACCAGGGATTCAAGGGAAGGAGACCATAAATCTACAAGAGTCCGTTGGATAACATATTGTAACATTGCAGTGAAACAAATTCTCCCCGCTCTCATTTATTTTCTACTCATTCCTTACGCATCTGGCGAATGGATTCCATTTATACTCAGTGGATGAGACAATAATTTGTTTCCTGCCGTGACAGAAGGGCAAAGTGTCCCCCTAGCCAGAATTAATCTTTTGCCATTACACGCTCCCACAGAAATGTGTTTATACCTCTATTACGGCACAAATGCTTTCTGCCATGCATTAGGATTATCTATGTGCTTGTCTGTGCCCACCACAGAGTATGAGCATCCTGAAAACTTAAAACTGTCTTGTTTAGGCTGTATCCTCCACAGTTCCTAACACAGTGGCATCGAGTGAACAATCCATTCTTTCACTTAACATTTACTAAGCATTTCTTTGGTGCAAAAGCCTCTATAAACATACCATGGGATTCAGGGATTGATTCAGAATAGACTTAGATTTGTTCAGAATAGTTCAGCTTCAAGCAGATTGGGCCCACACTGATTCTGCATATATTGCATTGCTTGTACCCAGAACTATGGTCATAATAATGGTTGGTTATATGAATGATGGGCTTCCATCATTCACTGGTAGCACAGTAGTAAAGAAACTGCCTGCCAGTGAAGCAGACATAAGAGACATTGGTTTAGTTCCTGGGTCAGGAAGATCCCTTGGAGGAGGACACGGCAACCCACTCCAGTATTCTTGCCTGGAGGATCCCATGGACAGAGGAGCCTGGCAGGCTGCAGTTCATGGGGTCACAAAGAGTGGGACACAACTGAAGTGACTTAGCATGCATATAAATGATGAATGAATATGAACAAACTTACTGTATAGTGATTCAGACAGAGAAATGAATGTTATAATGAAGATGCAGGTAGGTTCTTGGGAGTGTAGGTTCAGTCAGTTCAGTTCAATTCAGTCGCTCAGTCGTGTCCGACTCTTTGTGACCCCATAAATTGCAACACTTCAGGCCTCCCTGTCCATCTCCAACTCCTGGAGTTCACCCAAACTCATGTGCATCAGTCATGATGCCATCCAGCCATCTCATCCTCTGTTGTCCCCTTCTCCTCCTGCTCCCAACCCTTCCCAGCATGAAGGTCTTTTCCAATGAGTCAACTCTTCGCATGAGGTGGCCAAAGTATTGGAGTTTCAGCTTCAGCATCAGTCCTTCCAATGAACACCCAGGACTGATTTAGGATGGACTGGTTGGATCTCCTTGCAGTCCAAGGGACTCTCAAGATTCTTCTCCAACACCACAGTTCAAAAGCATCAATTCTTCAGTGTTCCGCTTTCTTCACAAGCTTTCTTCACAGTCCAACTCTCACATCCATACATGACCACAGGAAAAACCATAGCCTTGACTAGACGAACCTTTGTTGGCAAAGTAATGTCTCTGCTTTTGAATATGCTATCTAGGTTAAGATTAGTAAAATAAAGAACTGGTTAGGACCAGTTAGGTGATGTAGGGCTTGAACAGGGACTAGTGATGTCAAGCTGGAAGGCACAACCTACAAAAGTGTTGGAAAAAACTGATGACATCATATAAATCATTCAGCCTTTATTCTTAACACTATATGTGCCTCTTCTGGGTCAGGAAGCATGGCAACATTGGGAACCCAGAGCTGTAGCCACAAGCCTAGAGAGACACTGGTTTGTAATATCTGTAGCTACTTCAATTTATTTAATTTATTTTTTTGTAGCTACTTCAATTTAAACTGTGCCTGAAATACAGGCAGTTGACCCCTAAATGCTCACATTGAAATGCAAATGAAGGCAGCATCTGCGGAGAGAAGACATGTCTCCAGGGAGCTACAGAAACTCAACAGGGATGGTAAACTTCTATGTGCAAAACACCAAATTTTAAATTTAAATGATTCACCATGAAATGCAGGTTGGCAGCCCTCTGATGGATATGTTATTTCAGATAGTATATCCCTTTTATTCACATTACAGATTTTTGAGGAACTTCCATATGGTGTGTAAATGAAGGAAGAATTTCACAGGGATATGAAAGCTGGCGGTTATGATATTATTTAAAAGACTATGTTGCAAAAAGTCCTAGCATTCCATTCTCCTTACTATACTAAGACCAAATTCCTAGGCCAGACCTTTCCTACTTGGCTGTACATCCTACTTGGTCCATCTTCATCACCACTCTTCTTTTTCATTTTAATTGTGTTTCATAATATTTCCTGAAGTCTTGACTTTCCCATTTCTATTTGATGAGCTTCCTATCATATTTTAAAACATGGTTTAACGACCACTTTAGTGTACAGCTTTGCTAGAGTTATTCAGGTAGAATTCTTTTTCCAGGGCTTCCTCATTTGGAAAATAAAGAAAATAATACCTTCTTGTAGAGTTGTGACAATTAAAGACAATATATGTAGAAGTCAAGACCCCGTAGGGTACTTGCTGTTGTATATCTAGTACAATTTAATACAAGAAGTCACTAGATTAGTGTAAGATATTTGTAAAATTAGCACTCCCACCTTTGAAAATTTCAGAATTACTATATTTTTATTCACAAAATGTTCCAGAGTTTATGTTTCTGAAAATAAGTGATGCTAAAAATTTAAGTTCCATTAAGACTTTTACTTCTAATTAAAAATAACAAGCAGCTAAATGAAAACCCCATCTCATATAATAAGCTTCACTAGAAGTGAAATAGAAAATTAAAAAAAAATACACTTCAGCGTATAAATCTGTAAATGCAGAGTTCACAGATTGTACCCATGGAAGATTAATTATCATGTCTAATACAAGAGACTTGATTAGGGTAGAAGGATTTGTATAAAATGATAGACATTGGATCATTTTTATCAAAATGTTTTTATGAAGCACCTTCTTATGAGTATGCTACTTATGAGTGGCTATTATGCCACTTGTACCAGCTTCTTTGTTATAGAGGTTACTTTAAAATGACAATAATGTCACTTTCAACAATGACAATGATTATTTTCTATAGGTGACTTTATTTTGAAAAGTTCAAAGGCAGTCATTAAAGGAGAAGAGATGGGAGAAGGAAGTATCCCACACATGCTAGATGCTATGTGCTGGACATTCAGTACCTTATTTAACCCTCACAGCAAACATAAAAGCTTGATAAGCATTGTCCTCTGCCTTGGTTTAGATGAGAAAATTTGGACTCATAGAGTTAAAGTAAAATGCCCAGTAACATAAAACTAAAACTTAAAGTAGGATTTCAAACTCAGTATCTCCCCTTTTTATAAATGTAACAAGCTTAATTTTGTGACTATCATTTTCCTTCACTGGAAAACAAGAATAATCATCCCTACTAACTTCTGAAGACAGCACTTGAGAAAATAAATGAGAGGTTATATGTAAAAGATTCTGATTAATAGTAATGGGTACATTTATTGAGAAATGACTACTATTCTAATTTAGCCATTTCAAAAGCCTTCTAAGTAGTTACTACCATTAGTCTCACTGTATTTTTTTTTTTTTAACAAGGAAACTGAGTTTTGCAGACATTTCACTTTTTCTAAGAACTCATAGATCAAAAGGGCTTCCCTGGTGGCTCAGATGGTAAAGAATCCGCCTGCAATGCAGGAGACCAGGTTCGATCCCCTGGGTTAGGAAGATCCCCTGGAGAAAGGAATGGCTAATCACTTCAGTATTCTTGCCTGGAGAATTCCGCGGACAGAGGAGACTGGTGGGCTACAGTCCACGGAGTTGCAAAGAGTCAGACACCACTGAGCAAATAACACTACTACTACAGGTTGCTGCTACTGCTGCTGCTAAGTCGCTTCGGTCGTGTCCGACTCTGTGTGACCCCATAGACAGCAGCCCACCAGGCTCCCCCGTCCCTGGGATTCTCCAGGCAAGAACACTGGAGTGGGTTGCCATTTCCTTCTTCACAGGTTGAAAACACATCAAATTGCTTATATCTTGACTGAGCATTTTTCAAACACTGCAGCACTGTATTAACATAGAGAATCACTGAGGGGTTATAAGAAACCATTCTTTGAAATACTTTTTTATCTCCTGGACTCAGTCCCAACTTAACTCTATGCCATCATGTCACCAGACATGCCTTCAGAATGCCAGACACAACACAGCCCAGGTCCTTTCCAGTGGATTGGTATCTAATACAATGTACTGAGGGAGAAGGCAATGGCACCCCACTCCAGTACTCTTGCCTGGCAAATCCCATGGACGGAGGAGTCTGGTGGGCTGCAGTCCATGGGGTCGCTAGGAGTTGGACACGACTGAGCAACTTCCCTTTCACTTTTCACTTTCCTGCATTGGAGAAGGAAATGGCAACCCACTCCAGTGTTCTTGCCTGGAGAATCCCAGGGACGAGGGAGCCTGGTGGACTGCCGTCTATGGGGTTGCACAGAGTCGGACACAACTGAAGCGACTTAGCAGTACAATGTACTGAAGTCAAAACCCAATAACATGGGAAGCACTAGACTAAATCTCCTTGAGACTACTCAGTGAGAGACTGATTTTTCTTGCTTTCCATCATTCTGCGATTCCATGTTGGATTCAGTGGTGTCCCAATATTAGCAACTGGACAACCACTTGCTAATTACTGTATTTGAGTTCCAATTCAACTATTCATTTTTATAATAATTACAATTTTGTTTCTATACAGTGTCCCATGGATTTGTTTTGCATTTACTGAAAGCAACACAATATAATTAAAAGAATGTAATTAAAATAACACAGATTCAGATTTTAGCTCTTAATTTGTCAGTTATATGCCCTTTCCTGGGCAAGCCAGGAAACCTTTTTGAGTTTGCTCATCTGTAAAATAACAACAATAATATCTGAGGATCAAGAGAGGGCCAGTGAATCAAAGAGGAAACAATGAACCATTTTGCAATTGTAATAAATTAGTGTTATTATTTTCTAATCTATAGATCTGAGAATAAGATCTCCAAAGAAATATTTGGCCTGTCTCATTCTGGTCTGATTACTATCTACAGTGAAGCAGTTCAGAGCTGACACACTGTACTTTGAAAAGAATTTCTGACTTTTTAAGTCTAATTTTTGCTTAAGTCTTAAGCAAAATTTAAGTTTCTTCATTCTAATTATTGCTAGAGGTTAAGGTGGAACCTGTCTTTGGGTATGTTAACTGTGGCTCATCCATAGATGTCTGTCCAGTGTCTAAAATATTCTTTATTTCTTAATCTCCAGGATTGATCCATTTTTTAAAAGGTGGAGTGGAAAACCATGGAGTTAAAGCATTAAATATTCACAAAGATATTCCAACTGTATACAATCTTTTATCCAAAGAAGCCATTAAAAATATTATCATATATACAAATTAATAAAGATAAGAAACTGCTTAAATACACAGTTTATGGTATCATTATGAATATACATTCATTTCATTATAACTTAGACTTCAATCCTTTTTTCCATGGGATCACCAACTCAGCACTGGGTTCAGACTGCATGCTGCGGGGGAACTATGAAGGGGAGGGACACCTGCCAGGTGTTTTATTAAATATGTAATATTGTTGTTGTTCAGTAGCTAAATTGTGTCTGACTCTTTGTGACGCCATGGACTACAGCATGCCAGGCTTCCCTGTCCTTCACCATCTCCTGGAGTTTGCTCAAACTCATGTCCATCGAGTTGGTGATGCCATCCAACCATCTCATCCTCTGTTGTTTCCTTCTCCTCCTGACCTCAATATTTCCCAGCATCAAGGTCTTTTCCAATGAGTCAGCTCTTCGCATCAGGTGGCCGAAGTACTGGAGCTTCAGCATCAGTCCTTCCAATGAATATTCAGGATTTATTCCCTTTAGAATTGACTGGTTTGATCTCCCTGCAATCCAAAGGACTCTCAAGAGTCTTCTCCAGCACCACAATTCAAAAACCATCAATTCTTTGACAATCAGCCTTCTTTATGGTCCAACTTTCACATCCGTACAGGACTACTGGAAAAACCGTATCTTTGACTAGACAGACCTTTGTCAGCAAAATGATATCTCTGCTTTTTAATATGCTGTCTAGGGCTCCAAACTCACTGCAGATGGTGACTGCAGCCATGAAATTAAAATTAAAGCTTTTCTTCTTCTTAGAAGAAAAGCTGTCACCAACCTAGATAGAATATTAAAAACCAGAGACATTATTTTGCCAACAAAGGTCTGTCTAGTCAGAGCTATGGTTCTTCAGTAGTCACGTATGGATATGAGAGTTGGACCATAAAGAAACCTGAACACTGAAGAACTGATGCTTTTGAACTGTGGTGCTGGAGAAGACTCTTGAGAGTCCTTTGGACTGCAAGGAGATCAAACCAGTCAATCCTAAAGGAAATCAGTCCTGAATATTCATTGGAAGGACTGATGCTTAAGCTGAAACTCTGATACTTTGACCACCTGATGCGAAGAATTGACTCATTGGAAAAGACTGTGATGCTGGGAAAGATTGAAGGCAGGAAGAGAAGGGGATAACAGGATGAGATGGTTGGATGGCATCACCGACTCAATGGACATGAGCTTGAACAAGCTCTGGGAGTTGGTGATGGACAGGGAGACCTGGCGTGCTGCAGTCCATGGGGTCTCAAAGAGTCAGACATGACTGTACAACTAAACTAAACAGAAGTTTGTCATAGCTTTTATTTCAAGGAGCAAGTGTCTTTAATTTCATGGCTACAGTCACTGTCCACAGTGATTTTGGAGCCCAAGAAAATAAAATCTGTCACTGTTTCCACTTCCTTCCCTTCTATTTGCCAAGTAGGTATGAGACTGGATGTTGTGATATTAGTTTTGTGAATGTTGGGTTTAGGCCAGCTTTTTCACTCTCCTCTTTCACCCTCATCAAGAGGCTCTTTCAGTCTTCTTTGCTTTCTGCCATTGGAGTGATATTGTCTGCATACCTGCTGCTGCTGCTAAGTTGCTTCAGTCGTGTCTGACTCTGTGTGACCCCATAGACGGCAGCCCACCAGGCTTCCCCGTCCCTGGGATTCTCCAGGCAAGAACACTGGAGTGGGTTGCCATTTCCTTCTCCAATGCATGAAAGTGAAAAGTGAAAGGGAAGTCGCTCAGTTATGTCCGACTCTTTGGGACCCCATGGACTGCAGCCTACCAGGCTCCTCTGCCCATGGGATTTTCCAGGCAAGAGTACTGGAGTGGGGGTGCCATTGCCTTCTCCATCTGCATACCTGAGGTGGTTGATATTTCTCCTGGCAGGCTTAATCCCAGCTTGTGATTCATTCAGCCTGGCATTTTGCATGATGTAATATACATTTCTTTATTCATTCAACAAGTATTGAGCACCAACTATATACTCCAGCTGTTCAAGCTGAGTTTTCAGCAGGTACTTATTAAGCAGTTGGTGTATTTAATAATCTATAAAATTGCCTCGTGGCAGCTGAGAAGTCAGCTCCATGTGTGTGCTTTAGCTTATTTGGAGTTACACAGCCTGAAGTTTGAGGTTGCTTTGCTACTTACTAGCTGTGTAATCTTAGCAAGTCAGTTAACCTCACTAAGTATTTTTTCTTCCATTTTTTTCCATAAAAGAATGCTAAAGGTAGTTATAAGATTGTTGAGAGCTTAAAATAAGACAGAGCCTAGCAAGCAAATAACTGCTTATTAAATGTTAATTATGATAATGATGCTAGTAATGAAGCCACTTATATCATTTCCAATTACTGAATTAAGCGATAGTAAACTTCACTATTTGGTTGCCTAGAATCCAAATCCTTTCCTAATACTGATGAATTCCTCATTGTACTTAGATTCTAGAAGACCATATATTCCTTTCATTAGGGAAGCTGAAGTAGCTGTTTCCTCCTTCATTCTCCATGCCCTGGTTGCCAGGTAACAGGAATGTAACCCAGGCCCAAGGAATTAGAAGCTTTTCCCCAGGAATCTGGAGAAAGTGAAGTAAATCAAAGCATGGCCGCTATTTATTCAAAATAAAGTGAGTGGATAGGGTCCAAGTGCAGATATACTCTGGCCAAACTGCTGAAAGCTGAAAGCTGGGAACAGGTCCTGTTTCAACTTAGTCCTCTAGCTACCAGTAACAGGTCCACAATTTTCTTCCAAATAATAGTATTTATTTATATTTATATGTATTTATTTTACTTAAGAGAGCCAAGCTAAAATTGGTTTCCAGTGATTACAACCCAAATCCCAACATGAGTCGGATTCTTGTTTGGAAAAGCAACCTGTTATCAGCTGGACAACTAATGGACTAATTATTTGAATTCTAATTCTACTGTTAATTTTTTGTAATAATTACTGGTTTTACTCTATCTAGTATTTCATGGGTGCCTACAGTACAAGAGAGGCAAATTATTTAATTTTATATTGAAGTAGAACCATGGACCAAAAGATTTCTGGGACTGAATTATTTGACAAAGAGAATGCAGACATCAAATTTAACTCACAATTCCTCATCTGGGATAGCAGATGCCTTGTACCCTGGAAGCTGACCTCACGATGAAGAACATTCTCCAGTTACCTGTGACTATTTGAACCACCTATTCAGTTTAGAAAGAATCAGCAGATGACTTTTCTTCTCTCTCATCACTAATTGAGGTTTAATTAAACATTGCCTGAGAACATAAAAGGAAACCCTGGTCCATGCCTACTTCTTCACCTCCTCCAAAGAAACTAAGAGACATGGAAGAAAGAAAAAATAACATCAGATAAAGTGGGATCAGAGGCTTAAAATTTCAGGCATCAAGGGAACTCCCATGAAACAAAATTTGCCATGTGCTTTTGAGGCAGTCAGTTCAAATACGAATTTTGTTGTCCCAAATCTCCCACATGGGGTCCGATTACCCTTAGTTATCCAGAATTTTAAAGAAACATCCACTTTGAAGGAGTTTACTAAATGCCAAATAAAGTATTTTAGAACCATTAAATGCCCTTGAATAAGGTTTTTATATTTTGCTAGAATTTCCCAGATGCAACATACACCAATTCAATCAGAATCTGGAAAACATTTTGACCTGGAACATTTGTGGAAGCAAGGGTTTGCACATGGTTCATAAATGCACAAATCTCTTGTGTTTCTACTGTACTCAGTAGAGATTTGTGACTTACACTTGTTTGAGTTGCATTTTTCATACATTGTAAATTTTGGTTTAGAATTCTTAGAATCACATTTTTTTATTGTTGTTCTTAGAATCACATTATTGTATTTATTTTGAAATGCTGGGATTCGTAAGAAGCTCTGTGAAATTTCTAGAGAAAAATACTGTGCAGAAGAAAAATGCTACTAGTGATATGATTTTTTGAATTTTACTAAATGCTAGAGACTATGTGCTATGGACCGATTTGTGTCCCCTCAAAATTCACACATTGTGGTCCTAACTGCCAGAGTGTTGACAGGACTTTTGAGGTGGGTATTTGGGATGGGGCCTGTGAGATCCAAGGGTGGGGCCCTCATCATGGGATTAGAGTCCTTATGAGCAGAGATACCAGAGAGCTTGCTCTGTTTCTCTCTGCCAAGTGAGGAGGTGGCTGTCTGCAAGCTAGGAAGAGGTCCTCACCACAGCCCAACCATACTGGCACCGTGATCTTGGTCAGGCTTAAATATTCCAGGCAACAGTATTTTGTTTTGGTAGCCTGAACTGAGACACTGTTAAATGCTTCATGGGTACCAGTCAATGTTCTTCTCTTAAGACCGCTATCAAGTAGGCATTTAATATCCCAAACTTACAAGAGAAGAAAGTGTGGAAAGAGCATTTCAGTAACTTGTCCAGTGCTGTTGTTTTGTCATGAAGTCGTGTCTGACTCTATTGCAACCCCATGGACTGTAGACCCACCAGACTCCTCGGTCCATGGGATTTTCCAGGCAAGAGTACTGGAGCAGGTTGCCAATACTTCAGTACTTTCATTCTTCAGGGGATCTTCTCGATCCAGGGATCAAACCCAAGTCTCTTGCATCTCCTGCACAGGCAGGTGGATTCTTTACCAGTGCTCTTCCGGGAAGCCCTTTGTCCAGTGTAACAAAGCTACCAAGCAGAAAAGTCAGCATATAAATGACTTTGGCATTTGACAGGCTAGTCCAATGCCAACAATTGCCTCTCTATGATGATGTCTTAACTTTCCATTTGTGCAAATTCACCACTCAAAAATCAGTCACATTGTCATACAAAATATATTTGTCACAATATATGTTTACTGGTTCCAAATAGGAAAAGGAGTACGTCAAGGCTGTGTATTGTCACCCTGTTTATTTAACTTATATGCAGAGTACATCATGAGAAATGCTGGACTGGAAGAAACACAAGCTGGAATCAAGATTGCCGGCAGAAAGATCAATAACTTCAGATATGCAGATGACACCACCCTTATGGCAGAAAGTGAAGAGGAGCTAAAAAGCCTCTTGATGAAAGTTAAAGTGGAGAGTGAAAAAGTTGGCTTAAAGCTCAACATTCAGAAAACGAAGATCATGGCATCTGGTCCCATCACTTCATGGGAAATAGATGGGGAAACAGTGGAAACAGTGTCAGACTTTATTTTTCTGGGCTCCAAAATCACTACAGATGGTGACTGCAGCCATGAAATTAAAAGACACTTGCTCCTTGGAAGGAAAGTTATGACCAACCTAGATAGCATATTGAAAAGCAGAGACATTACTTTGCCAACAAAGGTTCGTCTAGTCAAGGCTATGGTTTTTTCCTGTGGTCATGTATGGATGTGAGAGTTGGACTGTGAAGAAGGCTGAGCACTGAAGAATTGATGCTTTTGAACTGTGGTGTTGGAGAAGACTCTTGAGAGTCCCTTGGACTGCAAGGAGATCCGACCAGTCTATTCTGAAGGAGATCAGCCCTGGGATTTCTTTGGAAGGAATGATGCTAAAGCTGAAACTCCAGTACTTTGGCCACCTCATGCGAAGAGTTGACTCATTGGAAAAGACTCTGATGCTGGGAGGGATTGGGGGCAAGAGGAGAAGGGGACGACAGAGGATGAGATGGCTGGATGGCATCACTGACTCGATGGACGTGAGTCTCAGTGAACTCTGGAAGTTGGTGATGGACAGGGAGGCCTGGCGTGCTGCGATTCATGGGGTCGCAAAGAGTCGGACATGACTGAGCGACTGATCTGATCTGATCTGATAAGTTTACCTCATAGTTCTTTGTGAAACATTTTTAGGTCTCTAGTGGTCCCTGATCTTCCTGCAGGTACTGTCTGAAACACAGATATTAAGGACAGTTTTCATTTGCCTCGAAGTTCTTCATGCCTCCAGGCTTCCAGTCCTCTACTGACTGCCAGTCATTTTGCTCCAGGGGCTCTCCACTACCGCCGCACGTCACTGTGGTACCGGTTCCACTTCTCTCATTCGTCTTCACACGTCTACCTGTGTAACTTCACACTTCAAATATTTTGTGCGAAACTCAGCTTCTTTACCCACCCTGTCCCCCTTTCCCTTTTCCCTACTAACAAAATTTTCTCAAGAACCTACAGCTGAAATCTTGAAGTCACCTTTGACACCTCCTCTCCCCTCAGCCCTGCGGAAGATCACCAAGGTTACACCACTCCTGTGTCATTCGACAGCACATGCTGTTACACCCTCAGATTCCCAGTAGCTTCGTGCAATAAAAGTTCATTTCTTGCTCACATCCAGTACTGACTTCTGTTTCGTCCAATGAACTTCAAATGATACTGTCAGATTAACATTTTTAAGTGTGATTTTTATCATATAATTTTCTTGCTCCAATGTTTTTGTCAATTACTTAGGATGTAGAAGAAAACTCCCCCTCTCATGGCCTAGCATATTTGATCCTTAAGACATCTTTTCCCACTTTCACGGCCCAGCCTTATCTGTTGTTCCATATGACACTTCCACTCTGGTTGAAACAAGTTACTTTCCATTATCTGAACCGGCCTTGTATTTTCTCAGCTCCAGTCTTCCATTTTCCTAGTCTTCCAAGCTTGGAAGACTAGAAAACTAGAAAACTAGTTTGCCTCAAACTCTCCCTCTTGCAGCCCAAACTTTAGGACTCAACAAGTGCTAACCATATCGTGAAGCCCTAACGTCCCCAGCCAGACACAAGCATTTTCTACCTTTGCTAATGCCTAGAGCTCTTAAGGACCATTTCACTTAGTTTCTACTTAACATGTGTAGTTTTATCATTTTTTTAATGAATTAATTGTTGGCCGTGCTGGGCTTTCTCTGCTTGCTGTGCAGGGGGTCGCCCTCCCGTTGCAGTGTGCAGGCTTCTCACGGTGGTGACTTCTCTTTTTGCGGAGCACTGGCTCTAGAGTGCCAGCTTCAGTGGTTGCTCTGCATGCACGTAGCTGCCCTGAGGCATGTGCAGTCTTCCTGCATCAGGGATTGAACCCATGTCCCCTGCACGGGCAGATACTCTCCACCAGGACCACCAGGGAAGTCCTGTATAACCTTATTTTAAAGGTATCTCCAGATAAATTATAACATACCTGGAAAGAAGAAAGAGATCAATTGCTAGCTAATCTTTGCATCCTCTCTTAACAACTCTTGAATGAACTCATGAGCATGTTAAAGGATGTTCAAAAAGTGGTAATTGGGTAAAGAAGCTATGCTGCTACTGCTGCTGCTAAGTCACTTCAGTCGTGTCCGACTCTGTGCGGCTCCATAGACGGCAGCCCACTAGGCTCCTCTGTCCATGGAATTTTCTAGGCAAGAGTACTGGAGTGGGGTGCCATTGCCTTCTCCAAAGAAGCTATAGCAGAAGTTTAATAAATGCCCTGAACTTGGATTAATACTTTATTTCTTGGAAAAGAAATCACGTGCCACTTCAGTCATATTTAATATCTGCTCTGATAGTCATGAAGCTTTGAATTAATCAGTAAATATTTTGTAAGCAACAGCTTGGTGGGAGTCACCATGGAAACGGATGCATCCTCTAATTTCTGTAGTCACTTTGGAGTGGCGGAGCGTTTGCGAATCTCGATGAAAAGCCTGGGAGCTGCTGCCCCTCAGCAGTTGTGGGAAGGTATTAATGTATCAAGTCAGAGTAGTAAATATACCTTCTGTGACAACCCTCAGATTTCTGCCAGCTTCATAAAAGTTTATTTCTTGCTCACATAACAGTCTGACGTAGACGGTGAAGCTTTCTATCACAGGACTTGTGGGTTGGAATCCTGTCATGATTGTCCCTCAGCAAGTAGAAGCCCCCTTTGTAATGGACTCTTCTCCTCCAGCACTGTTTTCTCTTTGCTTGGGCTACTTTGGCCTGACCTCTCCTCTCTACTCACCCATATCACATCCAAGATGTCCCTTCCTTGGATACCCTGATCCGTGCTGATTTCTCCTGCCCATAGACTTCCATGACTCTTACTGATGCAGTCACACATCCTGTAGTGCTTTAAACCTGAGAGACCTTGTGGCAGACTGTGGACTCTGGAGTCAGACTGAGTTCAATACATGTGGTCTTAGAAAAACTAGTGAACCTGCCCAAGCTTTAGTTCCCTATTGAACAAAACAGTTATACTACTACTTGTCTCCAGGAAAGAGTACTGGGCCTGGCAAACCACTCTGCTATTCTTGCCTGGAGAATCCCATGGGAAGAGTCTGATGGGCTGCAGTCCACAGGGTTGCAAAGAGTCAGACATGACTGAAGCAACTTAGCACGCACTGTCCAATAGAACTACATGAAGAACAAACGATACGACTGTACCTGAACCTCCTTTCACAGTGCCTGGCACAGAGGCACTCAGCAAATGGAGGTTCCCTGTATTTGACTTTCACTAACTAAAAATATCCATTGCTTCCACTGCTAACTGCGTGGATCCAAGGCATCATATCTCATCCTGATATCTCAGTAGTCTTCTAATTATCTCTGTGGTTTCTTTTATGCCCATGCCTACTATCTATTCATTTTTTGTTTAAAATTTTTATTGTGTATTGGGGTATTGCCAGTTAACAGTGTTGCCGTAGTTTCAGATGAACAACAAAGGAGCTTAGCCATACATATACATATATTCTTTCCCCCCTAAATTCCCCTCCTGAAACTCCAGTACTTTGGCCACCTCATGCGAAGAGTTGACTCATTGGAAAAGACTCTGATGCTGGGAGGGATTGGGGGCAGGAGGAGAAGGGGATGACAGAGGAGAGATGGCTGGATGGCATCACTGACTCAATGGACGTGAGTTTGAGTGAACTCCAGGAGTTGGTGAGGGACAGGGAGGCCTGGCGTGCTGTGATTCATGGGGTCGCAAAGAGTCGGACACGACTGATCGACTGAACTGAACTGAAACTCCCCTCCCATCCAGGCTGCCACGTGACACTGAGTGGAGTTCCATGTGCTGTACGTCTACCATCAATTCTTAACATAAAGTGATCTTTAAAAAAAAAAAAAAGTCAGTGCAAGTACTTCCTTTGCCCAACCTCTAAAGGTTTCATGTTTCATTTGAATAAAAGCCAAGGTCAATGCAGTGCCAGTCGACCCTACAAGACCTCCCCTCTGTGACCTCTTTGCCATCATCTGCTGGGTTCCCTGAACTTTGCTCCAGCCGCACCAGCCTTCCAACTGCTTCCTCAAATATCGCAGCTCGTGCCCTTCTCTGGACTTTGTACCTGTGGTTTCCCCCTCCTGGGATCATCTTCCTCTGTGTCCACCTGTTTCCCCCATGTTACTCCCTCATCTCCTCCTGGGATTTACCAAGTCACGTCCCCAGTAAGATGGTCCCTGACCACCCTATTTAGTTGTGCTCTGTCTCACGTTCTAAATCCTGTTTCCCTAGTGTATCTTCCTCTTAGCAGTCATCATCATGTAACATAGTATAACTTACTTTACTTTATTTTTTCCTGCCTTCCTCTAACAGGAATGTTAAGCTCCATTCAGGAAGGTATTAATATTTTTCTCTGTTTTGTTTCCTGCTATAGCTCCAGAATCTAAAAATAAATGAGGGGCACATAATAAGCATTCAGTAAGTATTTGCTGAAGAGATAAACAAGTTGCTAGTTTTAATAGTACATTTTTTTATTCATTTATATGGATACCCTGAAGTCAAGTACCAGAGCATGTGTTTCCCCTGGATTCTACCCTGGCATGTTGTCAGGATGCAATCACAATTTCCTAATTCACATCATCTTTTAATGGTCAAGTTCTTTCACATCATTTTCTCAGTGACCGCATCTTTGATAGAAGCTCACTTGTCACCTCAATGCCCATCACAGTTGTAGGGGACAGTAGCTTCTTTATTTAGTAGCCATATGGCCTGGGTGCCAGTTCTTGACAATTTTTAAAGGTTGCGACACTTGCAATTACTGGAATGTCAAAACTCCAGGCCAAGCATGTGGGCTGCGGCAACAGTTATCCCACACAGTTGCTATGGTGATGTGGACACATATATAGCATCCGACACTGAGCCATAAGATTACAATAGAGATTTGCTCTCTGTAGTGTCTCCAGGGAATGGCACTTGTTATAAGGCAGGTATACTAAACTAAAACACCTACGTTAATATGAAGACTAGGGCCACCAATAGGCAGAGGAACCCATCTGTTTTTTTATATTGTATTCTAATAATATGTGGGCTTCCCAGGTGGCAATAATGGGAAAGAGGCCACCTTTCAATGCAGTAGATAGAAGAGACATGGGTTGAATCCATGGGTTGGAAGGATCCTGTGGAGGCAGGCACAGCAACCCACTTCAGTATTCTTGCCTGGAGAATCCCCATGGACAGAGGAGACTAGCGGGCTACAGTCCATAGGGTTGCAAAGAGTCAGACACGCTGAAGCGACTGAGCACACATGCAATCATCACCTGTAGCCGTGGGATTATTAGAAAATATATTTAACCATACCACCTGGTATATTCCTTCTTCATAACAATGTAAGCATAAGAATTTTTTAAAGCACAATCTATTGTGATAATTTATAAGCATAAGTACAATAGAACATTTCTAGAGATCCTTTTATTAGAATCTTTACCTATACCATCTTCCTTTATCTTCATAATGACTCTGAAATATAAGAATTATTTACATTATATCATTAAAGAAGGCAAGGCTAAGTGACTGGCCCAAGGTTAAAGAGCGAGTGAGTGGTGAAGCTGAATTTAACACTGCTCCTTACTCTCTAGCCTTCTGGCCATCACTCAGCACAGCCTCCTGAGTCAGCTCCATGAGAGAATGCTCCACTGGGCAACCCCAAAGTGATGAGCTTAGGAATGAAAAGCAAGAGGGAAAAAATCCTTCTATAAAATCAATTTCTATTTGGCTCTGGGCATCAAAATTGCAAGAGTTGTAAGAGATAGACAGCTTGGTTATTTGCGAAACTTCTCTGAAGCCTGAGACAAAGTCTGGGAAAAAATGGTACATTTTTATATAATATATATTTTATACCTATCCTAATGTGATATATTAATATAATTTGTATAGGTAGATTGTTATATAATTTTTATGTAACACTTCCCAGGTGGCTCAGTGGTATCCTTTATTGAAAAGAATAGTGTTGCATGATGGGGAAGGAAAATAAACATCTAATTTATGTTGCTGCATGCATAATGGCACATCCTCTATTCTTCCATCACCTAGAAATCATATTTCCAGTATCCTACTCTCTGAATAGAGGCTTCCCAGGTGGTCATTGATAAAGAATCTGCCTACCAACGTAGGAGACCACAGGTTCGATCCCTGGGCCAGGAAGATCCCCTGGAGAAGGAAATGGCAAGCCACTCCAGTATTCTTGCCTGGGAAATCCCGTGGACAGAGGAGCCTGGTGGGCTACAGTCCATGGGGTTGCAAAAGAATCAGATACAACTTAGTGACTAAACAACAATATCTATATCTATATCTATATAGATATATATACTTAAACACCTCTAAAGAGCTTTTTTAAGATAAAATTGACATACAATGCACTACACATATTGAAATTGAGCAATTTGGTAAACATAAATTTTCATTTATGTTTTCTTTTGTGAAATCATTTCAACAAACAAGATAGCGAATATATCCATCAACTCCAAGTGTCCTCATGGACTTTCTTAATGCCTCCCATCCCCTGATGCGATCTGATGTAACTACTAATCTGTGTTCTGTCCCTGGAGATTACTTTGTATTTTTCTAAAGTTTCATAGAAATTGAATCATGCAGTGTTTATCTTCCTTTTCCTGGTGTCTTTCACTCAGCGTAATTATTTTGAGATTTGCTACACAGGTATATCAATCGTGTATTGCTTTCTGTTGATGAGTTTCCAATGAACTAATGGCTATCCAGATTTTCCAGTGCCATTTGTTAAAAAGCCTATCTTTGCATATGGCGGGTGCATGCTTAGTCACTCCAACTCTTTTCAACCCCATGGACTGTAGCTCACCAGGGCCCTCTGTCCATGGAATTTTCCAGAAATAGAAAAAGAAATACTGGAGTGTGTTGGCATTTTCTTCTCCAGGGGATCTTCCTGACCCAGGGATTGAACCATCATTTCTTACATCTCCTGCATTGCCAGGCAGATTCTTCAGCACTTGCACCACTGGGAAGCCCAATATTTGAATATTGAGTTATTTTGAGTATTCTAGATCCTTTGCATTTCCATAAAATATATTTAATCAGTTTTCCAATTTATGTTTCAAAAAGATTGCTAGGATTTTGATTAGAATTCTTCAAATCCATATATCAATTTTGGGAGAATTGACATCTTAATGTTATGAAGTCTCATGATATGTGCACACAATGTATCTTAAACAACAAAAAAGTTGCTTAAGTCATCTTTAATTTTCTGAGCAATGATTTGTAGCTTTTATCATAAAGAGTTGCATATCTATTGCTAGATACACCCTATAGTATTTCAAAGTTTTAGTATTATTTTAAGCAGTACTAATTTTTAATTTTACTTTCTGTTCACTGTTACTGTAGAGAAATAGAGTAGATTTTTGTAGGTTAATCTTGCAGACTTAATACACTCCCTAGAACTTTTTGTAGATACCACTGGATTTTTTTAGGCTAGAATTCATATAATTTGTTAATAAAGACAGTTTTATTGTTTCAAATCTGGGTGCATTTAATTTCCTTTCTTGATGTATATTTCACTGACTAGACCCTCTTGTAGTAAGAGCTTATCTCTTTGCCTAATCATAGGGGGATATATTATTAGCTTGAGATTTATATCTAATTCTAATTTGCTGAGAATTTTGTCAGAAATAAATATTAGGTTTCAACACATTTAACAGTTTTGTAGGTTTTGTGGCTCAGCTGGTAAAGAGTCTGCCTGCAATGTAGCAGACCTGGTTTCAATCCCTGGGTTGGGAAGATCCCCCGGAGAAGGGAAAGGCTACCCTGTCTGGTATTCTGGCCTGGAGAATTCTATGGTCTGTAGCGCCCATGGGGTTGCAAAGAGTTGGACACAACTGAATGACTTTCACTCATAAAATTACTTTGATGAATCTTTGACTATTTAATCAGTCTTACATGTGGGGCTAAATCATACTTGTTCATGACATAATATACTTTTTACATTTGTTGGATATGATTTGCTAAAATTTTGTTTGGAATATTTATACCAATGCTTATGAAGTACATTGGTTGTAGTTTTCTTGTGATCATCTTGGTCTGATTTTTGTACAAGGCAATGCCAGCTTCATTGATCAAACTGGGAAGTATTCTTGCCTCTTTAATTTTCTGGTAGAGTTTACATAGAATTTATATCAGTTCTTCCTTAAATATTTGGTGGCATTTCACCAGTTAAATGATAAAGCTTAGAGGGATGTGTGTGTGTATGTGTGTAAGATAAAGTTTTTAACTACTACTACTTTATCATACTACTACTATGATAAAGTTTTAACTAAATTAAATTTAAATTGAATTTCTTTAAGAGCTATAGGACTATTTAGGCTGTGTGTTCTTCTTTGAAGTCCTGTAGGTTTTGAATTTCAAGGAACTTCTCCATTTTATTTAAATTAACATTTATTAGATGTTTTAAAAAATATTTCCTTGTTTCCCTTTTCACATCTATAGACACTGTAGTGATGTTACTGCTCTCATTCCTGACAGTGGTAATTTGTGTTTTCTATCTCTCTGCGATCAGTCTGTCTTCAGTTTTATTGATCTTTTCAAAGAACCAAGCTTTCGGTTCATTGATTTGCTCTACTGTGTTTCTGTTTTATATTTCATTGAGTTTTCACTCTGATCTATTACTTCATTTCTTCCATTTACTTTGGGTTTAATTTTCTCTTTTTTTCCAAATTTCTTTTTTTTTTTCTTAAGCTGGCTCTATGGTCACTGAGTTGAGATATTTTTCTTCTCTAATATATCCTGCTCATGCTACATGTGCTGTGTATACTTAATCGCTCAGTTGTGTTTGACTCTTTGCAACCCCATGGACTGTGGCCCACCAGGCTCCTCTGTTCATGGGGTTTTCCAGGCAAGAATACTGGAGTGGTTGCCCTTTCTTTCTCCAGGAGATCCCTCCAACCCAGGGATTGAACTGTAGTCGCTTGCATCTCCTGTGCTGGCAGGTGGATTCCTTACCTCTTGCGCCACCTGGGAATCCATTAGTGCTACATAGTTTCTCTTAAGTATTGTTTCTGCCCAGTGAATTATGAGTTTTTCCATTCTGACTGCTGGGGACAGACACTGTTCTTGTCCCATATGGGTGCCAGGAGCCCTGATCTCTCTGTTCCTTCGGGGTGGTTCTTTCTCGGGTCTCAAGTGTTATCCTCACATGCATATAATGATCAATACTCAGCTGAATACTCAAAAGGGAGCCTACACAGATTCCGAGTTCTCTTTACATGGCCCCTTTGCCTTTTTGTTCTGTGCTCTGTGAACTCTAGCTTTCATGGTCTCTCTTAACTTACAATTCCATCTTCTCAACTCAGAGGGCTCACCTCATTTATTTCCTGTCTCTTAAGAATAAACTGTCCTCCACCTCTTCATGTCCAATATCTTGAAAACAATTATTTTTAGTGCTTTGTCTTATATGTTGTTGTTATTTCAAGCAGGAAAATAAGTCCAGTGTCAATTATTTTGTTTTGGTTGGAAGCAGGCATTTTCTTCCCACACACCATCCTATTCAATCCTCTCTCAAGTCCTGTGAGTTAGGTGTTTTTAATAATCATCATCCTCTCTCGAGTCCTGTGAGTTAGGTGTTTTTAATAATCATCCCCATCTTACACATGAGAAACTGAGACTCGGGAAGATATAGTGTCAGCTACTGGTTAAGTTTTCTTTATAGATCTTTGGAATCTAAATCCAGTGCCTCAAGTGACTGACTGAGCAAACTGGTTGGTTTATTTTAAACGTCTTTATTACATCTTGGATTTCCGTCCCAGTGTATTAAGAGTTTATAAGATTTTGCAGTTTTCTAATGCAGGGGCTTTTTTCAAAGGATCTCTTGGAGTACTTTTGATGGTGGGTACTCATCATGGAAAATTACATGCACTAACACTTGGATGGATAATTACTCTCATTTCTTAAACTCTGGAATTGAAATAAAAAAAAATGTGACAGCTAATGTTTCTCAAAACTTTGATGTGTTAGTATCTGAGGTCTTGATCTGGCTCTATGTTCCATTTCCTTAAAGTAGACTCCAAGACAGAAATTTTTATTTACCCCGGCAATGAGAAGTAGTGTCAAAGTGTAAAAAATCCAAGAAGTATATTAAGCCAAAGCTGTCATGTCAAATGTTAATTAACTTAAATCTTTGGCTAACAGAAAGACAAACATGGACTTCTGTTTAGCACAGACCCTGATTCTGGGAAAGACTGAGTACAGGAGGAGAGGTGGTGACGGATGATGAGATGGTTAGATAGCATCACTGAATCAATGGACGTGAGTCTGAGCAAACTCCAGGAGACGGTGAAGGTCAGGGAAGCCTGGCGTATGCAGTCCGTGGGATCACAAAGAGTTGGACACAACTTAGCAGTAGAACAACAGCAATGACAACAGCAACAACAACAGCAACAACACTAGTATAATGTGATGAAATTTCTTCATCAATGTATGGTTATTAATACTGTTCTGGTATAGTCTTTCTTGAAGTGAGTTCATACATAGTAAAACAAAAAGGAAGTGCTGAATTAAAGAAAGATAATTTTCTTTTTGTTTCTACAAAATTTGACCTTTGTCAATGTGTTGGTGTATTTTATGACGAGAAATCTCTAATTCAGGGGTGGCTGTGACACTTAGTTTATTTTGTTTGGCCCTCGTGATAGTTTTCCTTTAGTCCAGCTACTCTTACCAGACAGTTCTTTCCTCTCAACACATTGTTTTGGCTTTTCCACTCATGCTTTCAGACGGAGCTGCTGAAGTGTTTTGAGCAATGGCTAAACCATTAATAAGCTTTTTTAAAGCAAACAAGGTGGTAGGAAAGAAATTCTGAGGCATCAGGAAGTATCCTGTAACTAACCACCTCAAATCCTCATGAGATATTTTTATCAGATAAAATGTGGACAGCTCCAGCTGGAAATGTACTGTAACAGAAAGGGAAAAGAAACTCTGCCACACTAGTGGGACCAGCCTTTTTAAATAAAGAAAATTGTTTTAATGCCAAAAAATTCCATGTACTTCATAAATGTTATTTGTACTTTTAGTATTTTTTCTTACAGAAAACACATAGTAACCAGAAATTACTGACTTCAGTCACTTAACAATTAATTTATAATTTGTTAACTGCAGCAGCTTGTGTATTAAAAATAAGGCACATGTATGTATAAACACATACACATCTATAAAAGGAGATGCAAGGTATAATTCAGTATCCTGACAGTGCTCAACCATACAAGAATTCTAGACCCAGTCAACAAATCAACGGTGACCCCTGGAACCTGCAGCCCACAGACTGGGAAGAAGCACTGTTTTAGGTTCTCTAGCCATTGTAACCCCACCTAGGTCGGAGGGAAATAAAGTCATGTTTATTTAGCAGTATTTTTCAAATACTTGCCATATATAAGGCATTGTGCTAGGAATTTGGAAAGCAGAGATAAGTAAGGCATTGTTTTCTCCAGAAATCTATAGTTTAATGGAGAAAAAGGAACATGTTTATATGCTGGTGTAACAATATGAGATTTCCATTTGTATGTTGGTGTAATTCAGTGGAAAAAATTACATTGCTGCAGTTGCGTTATCCCCTGTAGGGAGCACATCATTTTTTTTCCTCTGGAGTAAATGGCCTTCTATGTGACAGAGTAACTTATTTATTTTGGTGTGTAGAAATACTGAGAAGAAAGGAAGTAAGGATTACAGAGAAAGCAAGGGAGAAGAATCAATCATCATGGTGGCAGAAATCCGGTTGGAGGCACAGGAGTGTGCAGGGGAGAGTGCTGTGGAAAAAAAAAATGTGGACTGGAAGAAATGTTAGACTGGATATAGTGATCATAGGACTTTTATCTGCATAGAGGGTTAAGGTGAACTCTTATGAAAACATTAAGACAGGAAAGTGTAAAAATCATAACCATACATTAGTTTTTCTCGAAACACACACATCCTGGCTCAAGAAATAGAGCATTATTAGAACTCCAGAAATTCCCTAAGGAATTTGTTCAGAACTTGTTTATTGTTCTGAACCTATTTATCTCATCCTCATTTTGTTGATAGTAGTTTGGCGCACACATAGATGCCTGTGTGAGTGGTTGTGATGTGCCGTGCCAAGTCGCTTCAGTTGTGCCCGACTCTTTGGGACTCTGTGGACTGTAGCCCACCAGGCCCCTCTGTCCATAGGATTCTCCAGGCAAGAATACTGGAGTGGGTTGCCAGGGATTGAACTCATATCTCCTGCATTGGCAGGGGGTTCTTTACCACTTGAACCATCTGGGAAGCCCGAGTGAGTGCTTAGTTGGTGGCATAAAGCTAAGGAAGCAGAAAATCTGTGTTCAGTATCTGGATTGTACGTGACAAAAGGAAGACAAACACAGGAAGTGACATGTAAGGGACATAGTTTATTTGAGAATGGACAACTAGAGTTATTAGAAACCAGGAGAATGTGAGCTCAGTGGAACTGACCAATAACTCGAGGTAGGCTTTTCACTGAGAGAGACTTAGCGTGTGCAGAAGCACAGGGATATAAGTGGGCGTGCAGCTTTAAAATGCAAGAGCACTATCAGTGAAGAGGCTGGAGCATAGATTTCATGCATTTAAAGAATTAAAGAGGCATGAAAAATGTAAATGATGAATCTGAAGAGTTTTGACTGGAGCAGAGGAGTTGGGATTCCTTTTTGTAGCCACTGCAGAACCAAAGATCTTTAAAAATGGAAGTAACGTGATAAAACCTGTTCTTTGCATAGACAGTTTAAGAACTAGTTTTCAGCATAAACGGTAGGAGGAAAAAGCCAGTATCAATCTAGAGGAGTGGGATGGGGTGGGAGGTGGGAGGGAGGTTCTAGATGGAGGGGATATATTTATACCTATGGCTGATTCATGTTGATGTATGGCAGAAACCAACACAATATTGTAAAGCAATTATTCTCCAATTAAAAAAAATAAATTTAGTTTTTTTTTTTTTTTTTAAAGAGAGAAGATTCAATAGGGAGATTATTCTAAATGCTGAGGTGAGAGATGATGAAAATCTAAACCACAGCAATAGTATAAAGATTTGAATTCAGGCAGCAATGTAAAGGAGGGAACAGATGTGGAAGGTGTTCAGACAGAAGAATTCGTAGTATTTGGTCACCAGTTGGCGGTGAAGATGACAGAAGGGGATACAGGAGGATCCCTTAGTCCCACATCTTTGGAGACAGAGTGGATGAGTGTATTATCTACTTAAATTGGAGAGGCGAAGAGAAGGAACTCAAACTTTGGGGCTGTGGTTGGAAAAGTTATAATGAGATTAGTTTTGAACACATAAGTTTGAGATGCTCTCAGGATATGGAGGTGAGAATGTTTGTGTGTTAATGTCATAAATAATACCACTGGAAGTTACCGGAGGTGACAGGGAGAAATCATAGCAAGGAGACAGTAAATGAATGTGAGTGGGTGACAGAGTATAACTGTAAAGGAAATAGTCCTTAAATTGGTCCCAAAATAGAACAGCATTCCATTAATAGAAAACAGTTTTATTTTAATTCTCTGTAGCTTTTCTTACTGGGTTACTTAAGTGAACAATTAGAATTAAATTATATTCTTAATGCTTTTAATTTATTAGTATTCATTGAATTTATAATTTAGCTCTGACATAATTATGCATTTCAAGTAAAGTTTACTAAATCAGGCTCATGGTTATCAGTAGATAAAGCTGTAGTCTAACAATACCACATAGTTTAAGTTTCTGAATGCTTAAAAGCAAAACAAAGTTGACAAAAGTATAAGCATTATAGGCATTATTAAGTTACAGGTTTTAATTAGACATCAACATTGGGATGGGGTGGTAGCAATTAAAAGTAGAGGAGGAACTTGTGGTGTTAGGTAGAAGGGAGAAGAAAGCAAATGAACATTCTTTTACTGTTATGCAGTACAATACAGCTACTGTGCAGTAATTTAAAAGGTCAAAAATGCAAAAACCAAAAAAATTAAGGCAATGAAGATGTAGAGAAGCAACAAAGTTAAAATGAACAGAGAGGAAACCTGTACAAGTGGACAGGAGTCACCAGTTGCTTTACTGTCTGAGCGTACTAAGGTGCTTCAGTTGTGTCCTACTCTTTGTGACCCCACGGACTGTAGCCCACAAGGCTTCTCTGTGGGATTTTTCCAGGCAAGAATACTGGAGTGGGTTGCCATTTCCTCCTCCAGGGGCAATTCCCAACCCAGGGATCTAACACACGTCTCCTAAGTCTCCTGCATTGGCAGGTGGGTTCTGTACCCACTAGCTCCACCCAGGAAGCCTCTTTACTGTTGGAGGGTATCTGCAGATGCTGAACTCAGGCTGATGATCCAGCTTGGTTTAAATGAAGGGTCATTAGTTTCCTAAGTTTTCCATACAAAGTGCCACAAAATAGGTTGGCAATGGCACCCCACTCCAGTACTCTTGCCTGGAAAATCCCATGGATGGAGGAGCCTTGGTAGGCTGCAGTCCATGGGGTTGCTAGGAGTCAGACACGACTGAATGCCTTCACTTTCACTTTTCACTTTCATGCATCGGAGGAGGAAATGGCAACCCACTCCAGTGTTCTTGCCTGGAGAATCCCAGCGACGGGGGGCCTAGTGGGCTGCCGTCTATGGGGTCGCACAGAGTCGGACACGACTGAAGTGACTTAGCAGCAGCAAAGCAACAGAAATTTATTCTCTCCCAGTTCTAGATGCTAGAAGTTTGAAATCACAGTGGGAGCAGGGCCTCACTCCTCTGAGACTCTGTGTAGACTCTTCCTTGCCTCTCCTAGCTTCTGGTGGTGGCTGTTAATCCTTGGCGTTCCTGGGCTTTTGGCTGCATCACTCAAGCTCCCGCTGTGTCTTCCCATGCCACTTTCCCTCTGTGTCTCTCATCTCTGTGTCCCTTCTCTCTCTCTCTCTCTCTAAGGATTTATTTATTGGCTGCATGTGGGCTTTCTTTGGTTGTGGTGAGTGGGGGCTACTCTCAAGTTTCCATGTGAAGGCTTCTCATTGCAGTGGCTTCTCTTGTTGGGACCATGGGCTCTAGGAGGAGCAAACTTCGGTAGTTGGGGTGTTCTGGCTCAGAAGTTTGTCTCCCAGGCTCTAGGGCGCATGCTCAGAAGTTGTGGCACATGGGTTTAGTTTCCCCATGGCATGTAAGATCTTAGTTCCCAGACCAGGGATTGAACCACTAACCCCTGCATTGGCAGGCAGATTCCTAAGCCCTGGACTACCAGGGAAGGCCCTGTCCCTTCTCTTCTTTTTGTCATATTGAATTACAAGCACATCCTCTTTCAGTCTGACCTCATTTTAACTAATTACATCTACAGTAACACTATTTCTAGTGAAGTCACATTCTGAGGTTCTGGGAAAGGATATGAATTGGGGTTGGGAGAGGGGGCAATGTAATTATACCTAGTATATGACACTGCTGGAAGAAAGAAACTCAAAAAATGTTTGGATATTGAAATGATCTGATGTGTGAATTTGTAAACTCCAGGAGACCTAAATGCATAATAGTCATTTGACCTCATGCTTCACTTGCTGATTCTGGAAGCTACATGAGAGGCTCATGACTCTGAAAGTGAATACTGAAATCTTACACTGTTTCGTGATATTTGGAAGAAAAGCACCACTTGAGGAATGAAAACTGCTCAAACTTCCATTAGGTTTTTACTCATGCTGTATTTAGAAACATTATGGTGCAGGAGGTTAGAGGACAAAACTCAAAAATATAAAAATCTAAGTCAGCCAGGTTAGGGGATACGTTAGCTAGTTGTTGTTGCTAAGTTGCCAAGTTGTGCCTGACTCTTGTGACCCCTTGGACTGTAGCTCACCAGGCTCCTCTGTCCAAGGGATTCTTCAGGCAAGAATACTGGAGTGGGTTGCCATGCCCTCCTCCAGGGGATCTTTCTGAGCCAAGGACTGAACTTGTCTCCTGCATTGGTAGGCAGATTCTTTACCACTGAGCCACCAGGGAAGCCCTCATGCTAGCCAGACTCTCAATTAAAATTCCATGCCAACTGTCCTGTAAAGATGTTCTTAATCAGAAGTTGATTGCTTCTGTCTTCTGCTGCAACCTTGTCTATCTCAGTTACTTTGAATCTGGAAAAGGCAAACCATCACTGGGGGAAAAGTAAAATCCAGTCCATATGGTTACTTTATATTCAATATCTGGCATTAAAAATAAACACTGTGATGTGTCAAGAA
This sequence comes from Bos mutus, assembly GCF_027580195.1. NCBI lineage: Eukaryota > Metazoa > Chordata > Mammalia > Artiodactyla > Bovidae > Bos > Bos mutus. The sequence continues at coordinate 6,238,114 of NC_091645.1, read as the reverse complement.
GCATAAAAGGTGACCAGTAACTGAGAAAAATAAGTCAATAGAAGTAGACTGATAGAAGATCTTGGATGTTACAGTTTGAAGAAAAGTACCTTAAAATATCTATAATCAATATGTTCAAAAAATTGAGTAAGGATTGAAAAATGAATGAGGAGAACTTCAACAGAAAATTTGAAATTATAGAAAGAATTAAGTAGGCATTCTTGGATTGTAAAATGCTATATCTGAAATTAAGAAATTTAATGATGGTTAACAGCAGACTGGACACAGGAGAAGACATGATCAGTGAAATCAAAGAAAGAAAAGCAGAAAAAAGTCAAACACAGAGTGAAAGAAAGAGAGCCCAGAGAAAATGTCACATGTGAGACATAGTCAAATGATCTAATGCAGGTGTGACTGGGTACTATAAGGAGCAGAGAGAGAAATGTGGCAGAAGGAATGTTTCAGGGAACAATATCTGGTGAAGTTTCAAAACAGATGCAAGTCTTTAATCCACAGGTTTAAGAAGTTCTAGAAACCCTAAAAACGAAATACGTAATGGAAATCACAACTACTTTCATTATAGTCAACCAAAACATTTTTAAAAAGCCATCTTGAAACCCTAGAGAAAAAGACATATTTGTATCAGTGAAACAACACAAAGAATGACAGCTAATTTCTCAATGAAATCATGATCTTAAGGGAAAAAAGGAAAGCTGTTTTTAAAGGAAAAAGAAAACTGAGAAAAACGTAAATGAGAAAACCTACCAATATAGAATGCTATACTCAGTAAATATATCCTTCAAAAACAATACATTTTGAAATGTATAGAAATATCAAATAACAAACATCAAATCAAATAGATCATATCTCTGGCTACCAGAGGGAGAGGGGGCAGGAGAGGGGTTTGGATGATGGCAGTCAAAAGGTACAAACTTAGAGGATAAATAAGTACTAGGGATATAATGTACAATATGATAAAAATAATTATTAATAACACTGCTGTACATTGTAAAGGAAACCTGTTGAGAGAGTAAATCCTAATAATTTTCATCACAAAGAGAAAAACATTTTTTTTTCTATAAAGTGTCTAAATGAGATGACAGATGTTCACCAAACTATTGTGGTAACCATTTCATAGGGCTTCCCTGGTGGCTCAGATGGTAAATAATCTGCCTTCAATGCAGGAAACCTGGGTTCAGTCCCCAGGTTGGGATGATTCCCTGGAGAAGAAATGGTTACCCACTCCAATATTCTTGCCTGGAGAACCCCATGGATGGAGGAGCCTGGTGGGCTACAGTCCATGGGGTTGAAGAGTCAGACACAACTGAGTGACTAACACTTTCACTTTTCATGATGTATGTAAGTCAAATCATTATGTCAAACACCTTAAATTTATACAGCACTGTATGTGAATTATATCTCTATAAAACTTGAAAAAATAAAGGGAAAATAAAGATATTCTGAGGAAAAAATATGATAAATTTGTTGGTAGTGGCCTACATTATAAAAAACACTAAAGAAAAATCTTTAGCCTGAAAAAATCAGAGATGAAAACAAAGACATACCAGAAGGAATGAAGAAAAAGCATGAGTAAATCTGATTGTTGACCATTCAGAGCAACAATCATGACAAATCAAATGAATCATAACAAAGTAGTATATATAATACATATAAAATAAATTAAATGGCAGTAACAAAAAAAAACAGTGAAAGCAGATCAGTTCAATTCAGTCACTCAGTCATGTCCAACTCTTTGGGACCCCATGAATTGCAGCACGCCAGGCCTCCCTCTCCATTACCAACTCCTGGAGTTCGCTCAAACTCACGTCCATCGAGTTGGTGATGCCATCCAGCCATCTTATCCTCTGTCATCTCCTTCTCCTCCTGCCCACAATCCCTCCCAGCATCAGAGTCTTTTCCAATGAGTCAACTCTTCACATGAGGTGGCCAAAGTACTGGAGGTTCAGCTTTAGCATCATTCCTTCCAATGAACACCAAGGACTGATGTCCTTCAGAATGGACTGGCTGGATCTCCTTGCAGTCCAAGGGACTCTCAAGAGTCTTCTCCAACACCACTGTTCAAAAGCATCAATTCTTCAGTGCTCAGCTTTCTTCACAGTCCAACTCTCACATCCATACATGACCACTGGAAAAACCATAGCCTTGACTAGATGGGCCTTTGTTGGCAAAGTAACACCTCTGCTGTTCAATATGCTATCTAGGTTGGTCATAACTTTCCTTCCAAGGAGTAAGTGTCTTTTAATTTCATGGCTGCAATCACCATCTGTAATTTTGGAGCCCCCCAAAATAAAGTCTGACATGGTTTCCACTGTTTCCCCATCTATTTCCCATGAAGTGATGGGACCAGATGCCATGATCTTTGTTTTCTCAATGTTGAGCTTTAAGCCAACTTTTTCACTCTCCACTTTCACTTTCATCAAGAGGCTTTTTAGTTCCTCTTCACTTTCTGCCATAAGGGTGGTGTCATCTGCATATCTGAAGTTATTTGATATTTCTCCTGGCAATCTTGATTCCAGCTTGTGCTTCTTCCTGCCCATGATGTACTCTGCATATAAGTTAAATAAGCAGGGTGACAATATACAGCCTTGACGTACTCCTTTTCCTATTTGGAACCAGTCTGTTGTTCCATGTCCAGTTCTAACTTTTGCTTCCTGACCTGCATATAGGTTTCTCAAGAGGCAGGTCAGGTGGTCTGGTATTCCCATCTCTTGAAGAATTTTCCAGTTTATTGTGATCCACACAGTGAAAGGCTTTGGCATAGTCAACAAAGCAGAAATAGACGTTTTTCTGGAACTCTCTACCTTTTTCCATGATCCAGCTGATGTTGGCAATTTGATCTCTTGTTCCTCTGCCTTTTCTAAAACCAGCTTGAACATCTGGAAATTCATGGTTCACGTATTGCTGAAGCCTGGCTTGGAGAATTCTGAGCATTACTTTACTAGCGTGTGAGAGGAGTGCAATTGTGTGGTAGTTTGAGCATTCTTTGGCATTGCCTTTCTTTGGGATTGGAATGAAAACTGACCTTTTCCAGTCCTGTGGCCACTGCTGAGTTTTCCAAATTTGCTGGCATATTGAGTGCAGCACTTTCACAGCATCCTCTTTCAGGATTTGAAATAGCTCAACTGGAATTCCATCACCTGCACTAGCTTTGTTCATAGTGATGCTTTCTAAGGCGCACTTGACTTCACATTCTAGAATATCTGCCTCTAGGTGAATGATCACACCATTGTGAAAGCAGATAAACAGGTATAAATATTTGTAAGATTCTTGAATGTAAATAAGAGCCAACTTAACATAGTTTGTATTAAGGATTCATTTATATTTATTGAAAACTCAAAATGAAATGTACTGAGATGAAATAAAAATGCTCATAGAGGTGACAAAATAGGATAATAAAAAGTACTGATTAATCCAAAATAAAGTGGCAAGTAGGAAAAAAAGAATAAAAAAATTAAAGAAAAATTGGACAAATAGAAAAAAAAAGCAAAATAAATAGCAAATGAGAGAAATAGAAAATAGTAATAAGCTACACTTCAACTGGGTGATTTTCATGGTATGTATATCTAACCAAAGACTTGTATCCATAGGATATAGGAAGTTTTAAAATATATATTAAGAAGTAATCAATTCAAAGAAATATGCAAAAGACTGGACAATATACTTTACAAAAGAGGATACCTATATTTCCAATAAACATTTGAAATGGAACTTAGCTTCCTAATGCACAAGGGAAATGCCAATCAAAATCACAATATAATAATCCAACACTAACAATGTTTAAAGTGAAAAAAGATAATACCAACTCTTGTGACGGGTGCACAGAAACTTGACTTATTACACATTTCAGTGGAAGTTTAAATTAGTTCAGTTAGTCTGGAAAACTGCTTGGTAATATCTAAGAAAGCTAAACATATGCTTAGCTTATGACCTAGCAATTTACAGGTATATAGTACATTTAACAGGAATTAGGATGTGTTTGCCAGATGGTATGTATAGTAGTGTTCATAAAAGCTTTATTTATAATACTTAAAACTGTGAATAATCCAAATTTCCGTCTATAGGAGAACTGATAGATAAATTCTGCTCTCTCCATACAAAGGATCACTACACAATGATGACAAAGAATAAACTACTGATACATATAACAACAGGGATGAACCCTACAACATTATTTTGAGGGGGAAAGGCCAGACACAAAAGGTAAATAAGATATGATTCCATTTATATGATGTACAAGGGTAGGTGAAACTGATGGGCATTAAAAAATGTTATATTGGAGGAGAACAAGAAGGCGGAGGAGTAGGTGGGCGTGGAGTACATCTCTCTCCACGGATACATCAGGAACACACCTTCAGACACAGAAGTGCATGCAGAACACCCGCTGAGAGTGGACAGGAGGACCTGACCAGTGGAAAAGAATATATAGACCCACACAAACCTCGGTAGGATGAAGGAACTAGCGGGGGAAACAGGAGTGTTAGTAGGACTGGACCTGCCCTCGGCGGCTAGGGGAGCTGAAGCAGGGGTCTGATCCCCACACCGGGGGAACTGTCTGAGTCAGAGGAGAAATCTTTAAGGCTGAGAGTGAAACAGCTGATCTGTGGCGGCCTAAATGGAATGAGAATCAGACTGGCCTTGCCGCAGCCACACATACCCTGAATGGGGATGCCGGTCCCCTAGAGGGAGCAGCAGCTGGGAGCTGGAGTTTAGGGATTGCAGAGCAATCCCAGGGTGAGGACTGTTGTCGACTGCAGAGAGAAGGACTGAGGGGATGTGAAGGAGGAGATTGTGGTGGGAAATGCCTGTGGAGGAAAGCCAGGCAGCCATGGAAGCAAGGCAATACTGCTGAGTCATGCATAGGGGGTAGAGCCATCAACCATAGCCTCTCTCTTCCCACATGCCAGCATTGGCAACTTAACAATAGACAGGCTGGCCCATCAAGCACCTGACCTGCCAATGTACAGAATAGGACCCCAGCCAGGGGGCCCTCTAAGTGCCTGAACAGGTGGAACTATGGAGAAAGACTGGCCAAAGAGGCCTTCTGATCACCAGCTACAAGGGGTTGAAAAAAGACTCTGATTGGGCCATAACTCCTGCAGAGGAGGCAGTCCATGTCCCTGCACACTTGGTGCCACAAGGGTTTCCACAACCCAAGCAGCTGCACCAACTTCAGGCTCAACCCTCACTGGGGCAGACCTGCCACAGGCAAAAAAAAGCTTGCGTCTATGCACGCAGGGTCACTTCGGTCATGTTCAACTCTTGGCAACCCTGTGGCCTGCCAGGCTTCTCTGTCAGGGGCTTTCTCCAGTCAATAATACTGGAGCGTACTGGCCAATACTGGTTGCCATACCCTTCTAGAGCACTATATTTCCTACTACCCTAGTCGCCAACCCCCCTGAGTACCTGGTGCTGCCAGAACCCCTGCAACCCAAGCAGCTGCACCACCTCCACACCTGGCCCTCACTGGGGCAGACCCAAGTCTTCTAGGACAGCCTCAGGAGGAAACCCCAGTGGATGACCCACATGCAGAGGTGGAAATAAAACTACAATTGAAACCCAGGGCCAGTGTGGCTAAAGAAGAACACTCAAAACCTTCCCCAGGCTGTACAAGCTGCAGATTAAATCCACATGATCAACTAAGCAGACTCTGTGCCTCTGGAATATATAAAAGGACATTGAAAGCTCCCACAAAAGAAAACACACTACTTCTGATAGACATGGACACTGGAGGCAAGAACACACAGGAGGAGGACCAGATTAGAATCTGAGCCGCCCCCACAGCAGGTCCAGAGACCAGCACAGTGTTGGAGGGCATCCGAGGGAGGTGAGGTGGACTGTGACTCCCAGCGAGGGGAAGGACTCTGACAGCAGTGACTCAAGAGAAACACCTATTATTCTTATGTTTTGACTTGTTCTGTAGATTCTTTTGGATGTTTTTTACTTTTTTTCTTTTCCTCCCACCTCCATTGTAGTTGTCAATTTTATTGGCACAATAAACTCGAATTAAGCTTTTGATTTTTTTTTTTTCCCACTCAGTAACATTTTTTATTGTTGTTATAAACCTCTGTCTCTATTTTGGGCTTTCTCAGTTCTGTGGAGTTTTCCTTTTTTTCTTTTTTCTTTCTTCTTCCTTTCTTTTTTTTTTTAATTAAAAATTTTAAACCTAATATTATTTTTCCACATTTATTCCTTTGTTTACCTTTCCTACTGTTCTTTTCCCCTTGCAATTAATCTTTAATGTATATAAATCTTCCTCTACCTCTATTTTCTTTGCATATCTGTTCTTTCTTTCCTTTCCTCTCCACATATTTGCTAGTTTTGTGTTCATTGCTTTGTTCCCCACTTGGCACCTTGCTTTAGTTGTGTCTTCTAGTTTGTGCATTAGTTAGTTTTGTCCTTAACTGGTAGATACAATTTTGGGTCTCCTTTGTTTGCTGGGTAAATCTATTGTACTTTATTTTTGTTGAACTATTTTGATTTTATTTATGGGTGTATATGTGTATATTCCCTTATTTTAATTATTAAATGCCTGATTTGTAACGGCCATTTGTCTGGGGTTCAAACATCTTTGGTTTCTTATTTTTGGATATCTGACTCAATCTCACTTAATGCCGTAACAAACCACTTGTGGAATCTTCATTCATGACCAGAGATCAAGCCATGAGCCTTTGGAGTGGGAACACTGACTCCGAGACCCTAGACTATCAGAGAACTAACCCAAGGGAGTATCAGATAGTGAGAACTCACACAAAGGAAACCACTTGAATACAAGACCCAGCATCACCCAACCGCCATTAGCACCATGAGGACACCTCATCTAAACAAGAAACAAAACAAAAATACAAACCCAGTCATCAGCAGACAGAACCACCTCACTCAGCCTTGCCCATCAACAAAAACTCAGCACAAATTTGACCCTATACAAAGTTTATACAAACCAATGGACCAAACATAGGAGGGCAGAAACCAAGGGGAAGAAAGAATTCAACCTTGAAGCCTCAGAAAAGGAGACCTCAAACACAATAATTAAAAAAAAAACACACAAAAAGGCAGAGAAATAATACACAAATGAATAAACAAACTAGAAACACAGGAGTCCAAAGAAATGAAGAAGAAATTACCTGAAAACTCAGAATAATGATAGTAAAGATGATCAAAAACCTTGAAAACAGAATTGAAAAAATGCAAGAATCAATTAACAAAGACTTAGAAGAATTAAAGAATAAACATACAGAGACAAACAACACAATTACTGAAATTAAAAATACTCTAGAAGGAATCAATAGGAGAATATTTGAAGCAGAAGGATGAATCAGTGAGCTGGAAGATAAAATGGTGGAAATAACTTCTGAAGAGCAGAATAAAGTAAAAAGAATGAAAAGAACTGAGGACAGTCTCAGAGACCTCTGGGATACTATCAAACACACCAACATTAGAATTATAGAGGTCCCAGAAGAAGAAGAGAAAAAGGGTATGAGAAAATTTTTGAAGAGATTATAGCTGAAAATTTCCCCAACATGGAAAAGGAAACAGTCAATCAAGTTCAAGAGGCACAAAGAGTTCCATATAGGATAAATCCTAGGAGAAACACAGCAAGACACATACTTTTCAAACTAATGAAGACTAAACACAAAGAAAAAAAAATTAAAAGCAGAAAGGGAAAGGCAACAAGTAATATACAAGGGAAACCCAACAGGTTTAACAGCTGATCTTTCAGCAGAAACTGCAGGCCAAAAGGGAATGGTAGGATATAAAGTACTGAAAGGGAAAAACCTACAACCAAGATTACTGTACCCAGCAAGGATCTCATTCAAAATTGATGGAGAAATCAAAACCTTTTCAGACAAGCAAAAGTTAAGATAATTCAGTACCACCAAACCAGCTTTACAACAAATGTTAAAGGAACTTATATAGTCAAAAAATACAAGAGAAGATAAAGATCTACAGAATCAAACCCCAAACAATTAAGAAAATGGCAATAGGAACGTATATATCAATAATTACTTTAAATGTAAATGGATCAAATGCTCCAAATTACACAGGCTGGCTGAATGGATACCAAAACAAGACCCATATATATGCTGTCTACAAGAAACCCCCTTTAGACCTGAAGACACATATAGACTGAAAGTGAGAAGATGGAAAAATATATTCCATGCAAATGGGAAGCAAAAGAAAGCTGGAGTAGCAATCCTCATATCAGACAAAACATACCTTATAATAAAGAATATTACAAGGAAGGACACTCCATAATGATCAGGGGATCAGTCCAAGAGGAAGACAGCACAATTGTAAATATCTCTGCACTCAACATAGGAGCACCTCAATACATAAGACAAACACTAACAGACATAAAAGGAGAAATTGACAGTAACACAATCATAATAGGAGACTTTAACGCCCCACTCATACCAACGGACAGATCATCAAAACAGAAAATTAATACAGAAACCCAAGTCTTAAATGATACATTAGATGAGATGGATCTCACTGATATCTTCAGGACATTTCATCTAAATGCAAAAGAATACACCTTCTTCTCAAGTGCACATGGAACATTGTCCGGGATAGACCACATCTTGGGTCACAAATCATACCTCAGTACATTTAAGAAAATTGAAATCATATCAAGCATCTTTTCTGATCACAAGGCTATGAGACTAGATATCAGTTACAAGAAAAGAACTGTAAAAAAAACACAAAACATGTGGAGATCAAACAATATGTTTCTATATAACACACACACACACCCAAAACAATATGTTTCTAAATAACAGGTTACTGAAGAAATCAAAAGGGAAATAAAAAAATTTTCTAGAAACAAATGACAGTGAAAACACAACTCAAAACCTACGGGATGTAGCAAAAGCCATTCTAAGAGGGAAGTTGATAGCAATACAATCCTACCTCAAGGAACAAGAAAAACATCAAATAGACAACCTAACTTTACACCTAAAACAACTGGAAAAAGAACAAAAGACTCCACAACATTAGCAGAAGGAAAGAAATAATAAATATCAGAGCAGAAATAAATGAAAAAGAAATGAAAGAAATAATAGTAAAGATTAATAATACTAAAAGCTTGTTCTTTGAGAAGATAAACAAATTTGAGAAACCTTTACCCAGACTCATCAAGAAAAAAAGAGAGAAGAATCAAATCAACAAAATTAGAAGTGAAACAGGAGAGGTTACAACAGACAATGCCAACATACAAAGGATTTAAGAGACTATTTTGAACAAATTTATAGCAATAAAATGGATAACCTGGAAGAAATGGACAGATTCTTAGAAAAGTTCCATCTTCCAAGACTAAACCAGGAAGAAACAGAAAGTATGAACAACCCAGTTACAAGCACTGAAATTGAAGCTGTGATAAAAAAAAATCTCCCAAAAAACTAAAGCCCAGGACCAGATGGCTTCACAGGAGAATTCTATCAATAACTAAAGAAAAGCTAATGCCTATCCTTCTAAAACTCTTTCAAAAAATTGCAGAGGAAGGAACACTTCCAAACTCATTCTACGAGGCCACCATCACCCTGATACCAAAATCAGACAAAGACAACACAAAAAAAGAAAACTACAGGCCAGTAACACTGATCAACATAGAGGCAAAACTCCTCAACAAAATTTTAGCAAGGAGAATTCAGCAACACATCAAAAAGCTCATACACCATGATCAAGTTGGGTTTATTCCAGGGATGCAAGGATTCTTCAATATATACAAATCAATCAATGTGATACACCATATTAACAAATTGAAACATAAAAAACATATATTAATCTCAATAGATGCAGAAAAAGCCCTTGACAAAATTCAGCACCCATTTATGATTAAAACTCTTCAACAAATGTGCATAGAAAGAACCTACCTCAACATAGTAAAGGCCATATATGATAAGTCTACACCAAATATTGTTCTCAGTGGTGAAAGACTGACAGCATTCCCCCAACATCAGGAACAAAACAAGGGTGTCCACTTTCATGACTATTATTCGACATAGTTTTGGAAGTCCTGCCTACTGCAATCAGAGCAGAAAAAGAAATAAAAGGAGCCCATATCAGAAAAGAAGAAATAAAGCTCTCACTATTTTCAGATAATATGATACTGTACATAGAAAACCCTTAAGATACTATCAGAAAATTACTAGAACTAATCAATTAATTTAGCAAAGTTGCAGGATACAAAATCAATACACAGAAATCTCTTGCATTTCTATATACTAACAATGAAAAATCAGAAAGAGAAATTAAGGAATCAATCCCATTCACCATTGCAACAAAAATAATTAAATATCTAGGAATAAACTTATCTAAGGAGACAAAATAACTGTACACAGAAAATTATAAGACACTGATAAAAGAAATCAAAGATAACATAAACAGATGGAGAGATATGCCATGTTCCTGGGTAGGGAGAATCAATATTGTGAAAATGACTATACTAACAAATGTAATCTACAGATTCAATGTGATCCCTATCAAATTACCAATGGCATTTTTCACAGAAGTAGAACAAAGAATTTCACAATTCATATGGAAACCCCAAAGTACCTGAGTAGCCAAAGCAGTCCTGAGAAAGAAGAATGGAGCTGGAGGAATCAAACTTCCTGACTTCAGATTATACTACAAAGCTACAGTCATCAAGATAGTGTGGTTCTGGCACAAAACCAGAAATATAGACCAATGGAACAAGATAGAAAGCCCAGAAATAAACCCATGCACCTATGCGTACCTTATTTTTGACAAAGGAGGCAAGAATATACAATGGGGCAAAGACAGCCTCTTCAATAAATGGTACTGGGAAAACTGGACAGCTACATGTAAAAGAATGAAATTAGAACACTTCCTAACACTGTACACAAAGATAAACTCAAAATGGATTAAAGACCTAAATGTAAGACCAGAAACTATAAACCTCTTAAAGGAGAACATAGGCAGAACACTCGATGACATAAATCAAAGCAAGACCCTCTATGACCTACCTCCTAGAGTAATGGAAATAAAAACAAAAGTAAACAAGTGGGACCTGATTAAACATAAAAGCTTTTGTATAGCAAAGGAAACTATAAGCAAGGTGTAAAGACAACCCTCAGAATGGGAGAAAATAATAGCAAATGAAACAACTGACAAAGGATTAATTTCCAAAATATACAAGCAGCTCATACAACTCAATTCCAGAAAAACAACAACCCAATAAAAAATTGGGAAAAAGACCTAAACAGACATTTCTCCAAAGTAGATATACAGATGGCTAACAGACACATGAAAAGATGCTGAACACCACTCATTATTAGAGAAGGCAATGGCACCCCACTCCACTACTCTTGCCTCATTATTAAAGAAATGCAAATCAAAACTACAATGAGGTATCACCTTGCACCAGTAAGAATGGCCATCATCAAAAAGTCTACAAACAATAAAGGCTGGAGAGGGTGAAGAGAAAAGGGAATGCTCTTGCACTGTTGGTGGGAATGTAAATGGATACAGCCACTATGGATGACAGTATGGAGATTCCTTAAAAAACTAGGAATAAAAGCACCATATGACCCAGAAATCCCACTCCTAGGCATATACCCTGAGGAAACCAAAATTGAAAAAGACACGTGCATCCCATTGTTCATTACAGCACTGTTTACAGTAGCTAGAGCATGGAAGCAACTTAGATGTCCATCAACAGTTGAATGGATAAAGAAGTTGTGGTACATATACACAATGGAATGTTATTCAGCCATAAAATGGAATACATTTGAGTCAGTTCTAATGAGGTGGATGAACCTACAGCCTATTTTACAGAGTGAATTAAGTCAGGAAGAGAAAGACAAATATCATATATGAACACATATATACGGAATCTAGAAAAATGGTACTGAAGAATTTATTTGCAGGGCAGCAATGGGAAAGAGACATAGAGAATAGACTTATGGACATGGGGAGAGGGAAGAGAGGGTGAGATGTATGGAAAGAGTAACATGGAAACTTACATTACCATCTGTAAAATAGATAGCCAATGGGAATTTGCTGCATGTCTCAGGAAATCAAACCAGCCCACTGTATCAACCTAGGAGGGTGGGATGGGGAGGGAGATCGGAGGGGATATATGTATGCCTATGGCTGATTTATGTTGAGGTTTGACAGGAAACAAAATTCTATAAAGCAATTATCCTTCAATTAAAAAATAAATTAATTTTTTTTCAATTTTATATTAATGGAGCATGTTATTGTTTGGGACTGGGTATGAGAGAACTTTCTGATATTGTTTCTTTGGATGGTATTTACAGAGATGTGTGTGTGTGTTTATGTATTTATTATATAAATTCATAAAACATAAATTCACTTGAGTTGTGTATTTTATGTAATTACTATTATTATAAGACATACATGCACCACACACATATAAATGAAAATGCCTCAATAATGTGTGTGGGGGGTGTAGTGTCCTTAAATAATAATTTGAAAATGTTATTTCTTTTTCTTTTTTTGGGGGGATAAGAAATAACTTATCCTCATTCTGGAATGTTTGGAAAATACAGAAAGATAAAAGGAAGAACATTTGTATTTTTACAATTAATAATGAGAGTGAACTTTTCTCAATAACGAGTGAATTTTTCTTATGTTTATTAATAATTTTTAATTGTTCTATGAAGCATTTGCTAGAATATCCATTGTACATTTGTTTTGTTTTTTATTTTTATGTTTTAAAGTTGGATGGGTTTTTCTTGTAAGAAATAAATATTTAGACTGACATATTGGCCCCTTTTCCCTTTTTATTATGTTTTTAACACATGGAATTTAATTTTTTTAATTTAATTAAAACCACCATGGAGTAGTACACTCATTTTCACTATATTGATTCTTCCAATCCATGAACATGGTATATTTCTCCATCTATTAGTGTCCTCTTTGATTTCTTTCACCAGTGTTTTATAGTTTTCTCTATATAGGTCTTTAGTTTCTTTAGGTAGATATATTCCTAAGTATTTTATTCTTTCCGTTGCAATGGTGAATGGAATTGTTTCCTTAATTTCTCTTTCTGTTTTCTCATTATTAGTGTACAGGAATGCAAGGGATTTCTGTGTGTTGATTTTATATCCTGCAACTTTACTATAGTCATTGATTAGTTCTAGTAATTTTCTGGTGGAGTCTTTAGGGTTTTCTATGTAGAGGATCATGTCATCTGCAAACAGTGAGAGTTTTACTTCTTCTTTTCCAATTTGGATTCCTTTTATTTCGTTTTCTGCTCTGATTGCTGTGGCCAAAACTTCCAAAACTATGTTGAATAGTAATGGTGAAAGTGGGCACCCTTGTCTTGTTCCTGACTTTAGAGGAAATGCTTTCAATTTTCACCATTGAGGATAATGTTTGCTGTGGGTTTGTCATATATAGCTTTTTTATTATGTTGAGATATGTTCCTTCTATTCCTGCTTTCTGGAGAGTTTTTATCATAAATGGATGTTGAATTTTGTCAAAGGCTTTCTCTGCATCTATTGAGATAATCATATGGTTTTTATTTTTCAATTTGTTAATGTGGTGTATTACATTGATTGATTTGCGGATTTGAAGAATCCTTGCATCCCTGGGATAAAGCCCACTTGGTCATGGTATATGATCTTTTTAATGTGTTGTTGGATTCTGATTGCTAGAATTTTGTTAAGGATTTTTGCATCTATGTTCATCAGTGATATTGGCCTGTAGTTTTCTTTTTTTGTGGGATCTTTGTCAGGTTTTGGTATTAGGGTGATGGTGGCCTCATAGAATGAGTTTGGAAGTTTACCTTCCTCTGCAATTTATAGATTCAATGCAATTCCTATCAAGCTACCAACAGTATTCTTCACAGAGCTAGAACAAATAATTTCACAATTTGTATGGAAATACAAAAAACCTCGAATAGCCAAAGCGATCTTGAGAAAGAAGAAAGGAACTGGAGGAATCAACCTACCTGACTTCAGGCTCTACTACAAAGCCACAGTCATCAAGACAGTATGGTACTGGCACAAAGACAGAAATATAGATCAATGGAACAAAATAGAAAGCCCAGAGATAAATCCACGCACATATGGACACCTTATCTTTGACAAAGGAGGCAAGAATATACAATGGATTAAAGACAATCTCTTTAACAAGTGGTGCTGGGAAAACTGGTCAACCACTTGTAAAAGAATGAAACTAGAACACTTTTTAACACCATACACAAAAATAAACTCAAAATGGATTAAAGATCTAAACATAAGACCAGAAACTATAAAACTCCTAGAGGAGAACATAGGCAAAACACTCTCCGACATACATCACAGCAGGATCCTCTATGACCCACCTCCCAGAATATCGGAAATAAAAGCAAAAATAAACAAATGGGACCTAATTAACCTTAAAAGCTTCTGCACATCAAAGGAAACTATCAGCAAGGTGAAAAGACAGCCTTCAGAATGGGAGAAAATAATAGCAAATGAAGCAACTGACAAACAACTAATCTCAAAAATATACAAGCAACTCCTACAGCTCAACTCCAGAAAAATAAATGACCCAATCAAAAAATGGGCCAAAGAACTAAATAGACATTTCACCAAAGAAGACATACAGATGGCTAACAAACACATGAAAAGATGCTCAACATCACTCATTATCAGAGAAATGCAAATCAAGACCACTATGAGGTACCATTTCACACTAGTCAGAATGGCTGCGATCCAAAAATCTACAAATAATAAATGTTGGAGAGGGTGTGGAGAAAAGGGAACCCTCTTACACTGTTGGTGGGAATGCAAACTAGTACAGCCACTATGGAGAATAGTGTGGAGATTCCTTAAAAAACTGGAAATAGAATTGCCTTATGATCCAGCAATCCCACTGCTGGGCATACACACTGAGGAAATCAGAAGGGAAAGAGACACGTGTACCCCAATGTTCATCGCAGCACTGTTTATAATAGCCAGGACATGGAAGCAACCTAGATGTCCATCAGCCGATGAATGGATAAGAAAGCTGTGGTACATGTACACAATGGAGTATTACTCAGCCATTAAAAAGAATTCATTTGAATCAGTTCTAATGAGGTGGATGAAACTGGAGCCTATTATACAGAGTGAAGTAAGCCAGAAGGAAAAACACCAATACAGTATACTAACGCATATATATGGAATTTAGAAAGATGGTAACAATAACCCTGTGTACGAGACAGCAAAAGAGACACTGATGTATGGAACAGTCTTATGGACTCTGTGGGAGAGGGAGAGGGTGGGAAGATTTGGGAGAATGGCATTGAAACATGTAAAATATCATGTATGAAATGAGATGCCAGTCCAGGTTCGATGCATGATACTGGATGCTTGGGGCTAGTGCACTTGGACGACCCAGAGGGATGGTATGGGGAGGGAGGAGGGAGGAGGGTTCAGGATGGGGAGCACATGTATATCTGTGATGGATTCATTTTGATATTTGGCAAAACTAATACAATTATGTAAAGTTTAAAAAAAAAAAAAAAAACCACCATGGAGAAGGAAGGGGCAACCCACTCCAATATTCTTGCCTGGGAAATCCAATGGACAGAGGAGCCTGGTGGGTTACAGACCATGGGGTCACAAAAGGGTTGAACAATAACTGTTCAATGTTATAGAACATTTTATTATAAATAAAAACAATATTATTACAATAATGTTACAATAACAATAACTACACCCCACACACACATTTTTGAGGCATTTTCATTTATATGCATGTGGTGCATATATGTCATATAATAATTAATAGTAATTACATGAAATACACAGTTATTTAAAGTTATTTTAAGTTATTAAAATAACTTAGTGACTAATCAACAACAACATGAAAAAAAAAAAACCACGAAACATCCTCAGTCTCATAAACTGTATCATTCTTTTTCTGAGTAAAACCTTCCTAATCTGTATGCAGGTCAAGAAGCAACAAACAGTTAGATCTGGACATGGAACAACAGACTGGTTCCAAATCAGGAAAGGAGTACATCAAGGCTATATATTGTCACCCTGCTTATATAACATATGCAGAGTACATCAAGTGAAATGCTGGGCTGGGTGAAACACAAGCTGGAATCAAGAGTGCCAGGAGAAATACCAATAACCTCAGATATGCAGATGACACCATCCTTATGGCAGAAAGCAAAGAAGAACTCAAGAGCCTCTTGATGAAAGGAAAAACACCGATACAGTATAATAACGCATATATATGGAATTTAGAAAGATGGTAACAATAACCCTGTGTACGAGACAGCAAAAGAGACACTGATGTATAGAACAGTCTTATGGACTCTATGCGAGAGGGAGAGGGTGGGAAGATTTGGGAGAATGGCATTGAAACATGTAAAATATCATGTATGAAACGAGATGCCAGTCCAGGTTCGATGCACGATACTGGATGCTTGGGGCTAGTGCACTGGGACGACCCAGAGGGATGGTATGGGGAGGGAGGAGGGAGGAGGGTTCAGGATGGGGAACACATGTATACCTGTGGCGGATTCATTTTGATATTTGGCAAAATGAATACAATTATGTAAAGTTTAAAAATAAAATAAAATAAAAAAAAAAAAAAACATATAGAAATTTAAAAACAAACAAACAAAAAAAACTCAACATTCAGAAAACTAAGATCATGGCATCCGGTCCCATCACTTCATGGCAAATAGAAGGGGAAACAATGGAAACAGTAACAAACTTTATTTTCTTGGGCTCCAAAATCACTGCAGATGGTGACTACAGCCATGAAATTAAAAGACGCTTGCTCCCTGGAAGAAAAGCTCTGACCAACCTAGATAGCATATTAAAAAGCAGAGACATCACTTTGCTGACAAAGGTCCATCTAGTCAAAGCTATGGTTTTTCCAGTAGTCATTTATGGATTTGAGAGTTGAACTATTAAGAAAGCTGAGCACTGAAGAATTGAATGCTTTTGAACTGTGGTGTTGGAGAAGACTCTTGAGAGTTCCTTGGACTGCAAGGAGATCCAACCAGTCCATCCTGAAGGAAATCAGTCCTGAATATTCATTGGAAGGACTGATGCTGAAGCTGAAACTCCAATACTTTGGCCTCCTGATGTGAAGAACCAACTCATTGGAAAAGACCCTGATGCTGGGAAAGACTGAAGGTGGGAGGAGAATGGGATGACAGAGGATGAGATGGTTGGACGGCATCACTGACGTGATGGACATGAGTTTGAGTCGGCTCTGGGAGTTGTTGATGGACAGGGAAGCCTGGCGTGCTGCAGACCATGGGGTTGCGGGGAGTCAGACATGACTGAGTGACTGCTCTGAATTGAATCCCTCTACAGTGATTTCTTTTGTCTCCATAGTTTTCTTTTTTCACACTTAAGTATTTTGCTCATCTGGGTGTGTATGTATATATGTATACAAGTGTGTGTGTGTATACATTGTGGTATGAGGCTACACCAGCTTTTTTCTCTATAGTTAGCCAGTTGTACCAATATCTGATTTCATAGGTGTAATGGCTATTTAGTGGAAGTCTTCCGGGCACTGGCATTCCGATGGCTGCCTTTCTCAAAGATTGTTGTTACATGAGTTTTCTATTGTTATGGATACAGTCATCAGTACTTTAGTGGGAAACCAGAAGAGGCTATATGAAAGACTGTTATCCAGGTGTTACTATAAATCATTAGTTTAAAGAAAAATAAACTGTACTTAGAAAATTATACTAAGGTAATATTAGTGGTTTTGCCATGAACATTGTGCTGTTAATATTAGTCACATTGGTTTCCCATACAGATTAAAAAAAATCACTTCAGCTGTAATCTATTGGGAATTAATTTCTAGGAGTTGGTCTCTAAGATGGCTCCTATACTTATTCAGTGTTAAGTGTTTTCTGTTAAGTGTTAAGCTTTTTGGTTACTCAGAGCTTTTCTTTAGCTCATTCTGTATAAGGCTACTGCTAATTTTACTCAGATTCATATACTTCTCCTAGGTCTTATACTTTGCCTTTAAGAAGTTTCTAAAAAAACAAAACAAAATGGCAGTTATTCAGCTATGAGTATTTCCACTCTTTGTATCAAGTCATTTTGCTTATTGACGTATCTATTAGATTTGGGTACTATAGAGAGTGAATAAGGTGAAGATTTCTTGCTTGTCATGAATTGTAAAGTCCAACTTACTTCTCCAACTCAAAAATGGTTGTCTTATGCACACTGCTTGATGAAAGTATATTCAGGGAAACACTACTCATATTCAGTAGTGTTACAGAATAAACTACCTGGGGTCATTTGAAAATGTAGATACTGAAAGGACATTTGAGTAAATAAGGAAATATGGTCAAAAGTAGAGATTATTGAATATTGAGGTATCTATTACTGCATTCCATAGTTATATACAAATAATCTTAATATTTATTTTTCTCTTTTTTGTATTTTTGACCTATATGTTAACTATTATAGAAGGCAATTTTGATTGTGATTTTTAAAATTAAATAGTCTCTCTCTTTAGTGTAGTATGGACTTCCCTTGTGGCTCAGCTGGTAAAGAGTCCACCTGCAAAGTGGGAGACCTGGGTTCGATCCCTGAGTTGGGAAGATCTCCTGAAGAAGGGAAAGACTACCCATTCCAGTATTCTACTATACAGTATTCTGTATAGTCCATGGGATCGCAAAGAGGCAGACATGACTGAGTGACTTTCACTTAGTGTAGCATATAAGCTAAACTTCAGACAAACCTGAGTTTGAGTCTCAGTTCTGGTGTTTTCCTGAGCAAGTTGTTTTGTCTCTCTAATTCTTGGTTTTGTTATCTTTAATGATAACGACAGTTCTTCTCTCATTGAGAAGAATAACGGAGGTATTACATACCCGTGTTCATCTTTATGTACACGGATGACACCTGTTGACAGATAACATTCCATGGGGGTGGGACTAAAAGAATGCTTTTCCATAACTAGAGTAAGGGACAGCCCCTGAGCAGAGAAATCACATCAGGGTGTTCATGGGAAAGGCAGAGCTGCAGCAACAATTTCAAATGGAGAATTTTATAGAATAATTTCCATAGAAATAATGTTTCCATGTAAATCAAAGAGTTTTTCAAGACTGTATGTCAAAAGGCCTCCAAAAGAAAAAAAAAAAAAGTAAGAGAAACAAAGAATTATTTCCAGGAGAGGACATTTCAGACAAAAAGAAGTTGGGGAGGAAGAACACTAGTACAAAAGAGGGCGAAGGAACAACTGGAAAAATTTACTTAGCCACACTGGTTAGGGGCTGTCACTAACTCCTTACCAGAAACGAGACTGGGTCTGCAGCTGACCCTCCAAAATGCCTCCAATGTAGCTACATAGAGTTATCTGTACACAATCATAGGATCAGTGCATAGAGGATGTGTGCACCCCAGATCTCAAGGGAAGAAAGAAGTTTGTGTCCTTCAGAAACTGGATAGACTTTTTGATGATGGCCATTCTGACTGTTGTGAGATGATGCCTTGTTGTGGTTTTGATTTGCATTTCTCTGATAATGAGCGATGTTGAGCATCTTTTCATGTGTTTATTAGCCATCCCTATGTCTTCTTTGACTTCCCTGGTGGCTCAGATGGTAAAGTGTCTGTCTACAATGCGGGAGACCCGGGTTTGATCCCTGAGTTGGGAAGACCCCCTGGAGAAGGAAATGGCAATCCACTCCAGGACTATTGCCTGGAAAATCCCATGGACAGAGGAGCCTGGTAGGCTACAGTCCATGGGGTTGCAAAGAGTCAGACATGACTGAGAAATGTCTTCTTCTTTGGAGAAATGTCTGTCTAAGTCTTCTGCTTAGTCTTTGATTGGATTATTTTTCTGGTATTGAGCTTCATGCATTGCTTGTATATTTTGGAAATTAGTTCTTTATCGGTTGTCTCATTTGCTGTTATTTTCTCCCATTCTGAGGGTTTTCTTTTTACCTTGCTTTTAGTTTCCTTCATAAGCTTTCCTTGCAAAAGCTTTTAAGTTTAATTAGGTCAGAGTTGTTTATTTTTGTTTGTATTTCCATTACTCTAGGAGGTGGGTCATAGAGGATCTTGCTGTGCTTTATGTCAAAGAGTGTTCTGCCTATGTTTTCCTCTAAGAGTTTTATAGTTTCTAGTCTTACATTTGGGTGTTTCTTTAATCCATTTTGAGTTTATTTTTGTGTATGGTGTTAGGAAGTGTTCTAATTTTATTATTTTACATGTCGCTGGCCTCTTTTCCCAGCACCACTTTTTGCATTTAGGTTGGTTCTCATGTGGTGGACAAACCTAGAGATTATTATACAAAGTGAAGCCAGAAAGAAAAAGACAAATATTGTATTTTAACGCGTATGTGTAGAGTCTAGAAAGACGGTAGTGATGAACCTATGTACAGGGCAGCCCTGGAGATGCAGACGTGGAGAACGCGCTTTTGGGCACGGTAGGGGGAGAGAAGGTGGCGTGATTTGCGAGAGTAGCATTGACACATATCTATGGCCATATGTAAAGTAGCTAGCCCGTGGACTTTTGGCTTCCCTGGTGGCTCAGACGGTAAAGAGTCTGCCTGCAATACGGTGGACCTTAGTTTGATCCCTGGATGGGGAAGAGTCCCCGGAGAAGGGAATGGCAACCCACTCCAGTATTCTTGCCTGGAGAATTCCATGGAAAGAGGAGCCTGGTGGACTACAGTCCATGGGGTCACAAAGAGTCAGACATGACTGAGCGACTAATGCACACAGTGAGCATTTGCTGTATGACACAGAACCCAAAGCCAGTGCACTGTGACAGCCTAGAGGGAGGGGTGGGATGGGTGGGAGATAGGAGGGAGCTTAGGAGGAAGGCAATGTATGGATACATATGGCAGATTCAGGTTGGTGTACGGTGGAAACCATCACAATATTGTAAAGTAATTATCCTCCAATTAGAAGTAAAATTAAATTGAAAAAAGAAACTGGATAGAACTGTGAAAAATATAAACTTGGGTATAAAAATTGTGAAACAGAAGTCACAGTCCTGTGTATTCACACACGTTTTTTTTTTTTCATGAAAATAAAACATAAAAACAAAGGAAATGAAGAAGCATTTGAAGATTCTGGACAAGAGTTGGCAGTATTTAAAGCAGGAGAGAAGCAAATGTAGTTTCATAGCAGGCTGCTGTGGCTTCTGGATTTCACGGGGCAGTACCATCCCACACCCCAGCCTTCCTGTCCACTGTTGCTAGACTAGGTAGGAACTTACATGAGGCTACCACAGTCTCACTTTTCCAAATACTGACATGTAAGAGTCATCACAGATCAGCACTTACTACTTCTTTCATTTCACAAAAGAAGGGACTGATGGAAAAAACACAGTATGGATGTGAACTCAGGAGATGCATTATAAAGAAGTCCCTACATTGTTCCTATTTTCCTCATTTTGGTGCTGGTGACAGCTTCTCTGTAGACTGGAATTAATTCATGGGCTAGGATTTCAACCTCAGCCTCATTGCTCCAGTGCTCTCTCCTGTTCCAGCATCATGATAGAGACATTATACCACCAACTAAAACATTTCACTCCTTTGTAAACACATATGAGGTGCTTGTTACACAATGCGGGACAAATCAGTCTTAGCAAACCCTTTGTTGGTTTTAACAAATCTTAACCTTTGCACTTTGACTTACAGATCAACATTGACCCTGTCTGATTATTAAGAGTCAAGATTCCCTTTGGATTTGCTACAAATAAAACTGACCAAACCCTTTGTTTAAAATTCCGGTTACATCATGTACAACACTGAAGTGCAACTTTTGTTGGCATCATGATCTCCCTAACTAGACAATAAATCCCTTGAGGGCGGGATCTAGTTTTCCTCATCTTGTTACCCTTACAACTAAAGGATTCGTTGTGAATCCTTATAAATCATTTGAATGGCTCTGCTTAGTTTATGTCTCCTGGAACATCATAATTATACACAGCAAATCCTTGCTACTGTTTTATAGTTTATTGATGGAAGTAGGAATTGGTCCGTCCTTCAACATGCACTAATTCATTTTTCAGACATACATGAAACCCTTGTTATGTGCCTTCCACTGTGCTAATTGCTAAAGATAATCAAAATAACCAGAATGTAGTTCTTGCCTTCAAAAATGTCAAGAAGAGTTCCTTTCTGGAGCTCACATTAGCTTTGTAGTACACTGCCAATATCCTGAATGATAGAAACAGTTTGCAATCTTAATAGAGTGAACATTTACTCTCTTATGTTTTCTTATCCCTCTAAGAAGCAGTACCCACTCTATATAAGAGCCCTCCTTTCTAACAGATGACAGCCGCTATCCTCATAACACAGTTCACTTAAATTGGAGCCTTACCCACTTTAAATGAAAGAATAAATCTGCTTACTATTGCAAGTCTTGTTGTATTTGCTGTTCTCCTGTGCAAACCCTTCCAGCCGGCACTGAAAGCGATGCTGCCAGAATTCTTGAAACCAAGGGTTTCGGAGGTTTGTTTCTGGCCGGAGCTTCAGATAATAGTCATCAAACCACTTGACGTCGGGAGACTGGAGCTTGATTGTGATTCCACCAACAGCTTCTCGCTGATAGCCATCTGTCACATCATACCTGTCAGCCCAGCCGTCACTGTGGGGAAACAAAAACCCCTCAGCTCAGAACAGGTCTCGTCTGAGAAAACGATGCTGTTTGCTATCGTTTTGAAAACATTCATCAGTAAATGGCACTCAGGCCACACTATGGTCTTACATTATACTACATGATTATTGAGATAGCAGCTCAAATCAAATAGGATAAAAAGTGCAAAATACAATGGAAACTTTGCGTCTAAGAATGCTGGAAGGTACTGGTCTCACTTACCTTGGACTGCAGAGAATAACCTAATGCTTTTGGCAGAATTTCACTGGTTGTAAAATAGAGTATAATCATGAAAGCTATATATCACCGTTCACACTATTTACTGAATGTTTAATAGCTAGGTTAAATTAATTTTAAGTATATTTCTTTTCCTTTACTTAATAATAAATCATGATAAGGATCATAAAGTAAAACTGAAAAATACTTCTAAAATATACCTAATGTTAATTTAACCATCATATGATATTCATTTTTTCCTACATTTTACATGTAATGATGTGTGAGTGTGTGTGTGTGATCACTTGTGTCTGACTCTTTGTGACCCCATGGACTGTAGCCCACCAGGCTCCTCTGTCCATGGGATTTTCCAGGCAAGACTACTAGGGAGGGTTGCCATTTCCTACTTGAGGGGATTTTCCTGAGTGGTTAAACAAGAGAAACTTTCTGATCATGATCATTCTATTAATTGATTCATCAGAGCCCAAACCGAAGTCCTTATAGTCCATATCCTCTTTCCTATCCCATGACACTTCTTTAATAAGGATACATGTAAAATACACATATGAAATCATGTTTTACACTATCAGTACCAGTTCAGTCACTCAGTCGTGTCTGACTCTTTGTGACCCTATGGACTAAGCAAGCCAGGCCTCCCAGAACCTACTCAAACTCATGTCCATCACGTTGGTGGTGCCATCCAACCATCTCATCCTCTGTTGTCCCCTTCTCCTCCTGCCTTCAATATTTCCCAGCACCAGGGTCTTTTCCAGTGACTCAACTCTTTGCATCAGGTGGCCAATGTATTGGAGTTTCAGCTTCAGCATCTGTCCTTCCAATGAACACCCAGGACTGATTTCCTTTTCATGGACTGGTTGGATCTCCTTGCAGTCCAAGGGACTCTCAAGAGTCTTCTCCAACACCACAGTTGAAAAGCATCAATTCTTCGGTGCTCAGCTTTCTTTATAGCCCAACTCTCACATCCATACATGACTACTGGAAAAACCACAGCATTGACTAGATGGACCTTTGTTGGTAAAGTAATGTCTCTGCTTTTTAATATGCTGTCTAGGTTGGTCATAGCTTTTGTGTCTCTTTACACTAGAGTCATTGAAACAACTTCTTAACAACAGGCCATCAACGATGGTGACAGGAATCATACTCTTCAACATCAATATCATTCTATGTACTGATCACTCAAAGTAACCTAGGAATTTCAAAACAAGTTTGAAATTGGAGAGTTTCTATTATAATAATGTAACAGAATAAGGAAGAGTATTCTAAGCTTATTTGGAAAATACATGAGATAAAACTTTGGAAATAAAAGACATAAAAATGTGTTTCTTTGAAATCTGGACACACCTTGGGACATTCAGGAAAAAAGTGTCTGACTTTTCCCATCCTTCCTGTCATTTGAAATATGCATAGCTTATGCTGTGTATCTGCTGGACCCAGCAGTACTAACCGTCCTTTAAAGAGGCACACGTGCCCTTTCAGGAGAAGTAAATAAAGTCAAGGGAAATTTAACAATGAAAAAAGGGTAACAACAAAGAAGGAAGAGATGACATGGAGAGAGTTGAGAGGAAGAGTGGAATGGAGCCTCCTGAATGCAAGGCAGGAAAGGGTTTGGAGATAAGCTGGGTGAGGGGCAGTAGGCACTGGGAAAAGTTGAGTGAAATGGTTTACATTAACAATCATTATTTATTTCACCAATATTCAGGTATTTCTATTTATTGGAATGTTCATTTCTTTTTATCTTCCTCCCAATGCATTTTTGTTTTTTATACTTTTTATTTCAGTAAGCAGAGGGCATGCTCCAATATTTTGGATATAAAATCTGTGTATTATGTAAGGTTTTATGTAAGTAATATGTAAGTAATAAATTAGAATAAGTAAAAAAAAAAAAAAAAGCATGTACTTTTTTCAGTGTGTTCTGCTATACTAACTCTGACTTAAAAATTGATGAGAGTTGTTCCAAAGGTCACAGATTACTCATTAAGATATCATAGGGGCTTAGGATAACTTGAGATTCTTCCGAAGGCATCAGTGGGTGAAGAAGGAGGAAAAATAAACAAACAGAAAAAATAAGCAATTTCTTCCTCTTAAGTCCTCCTTGACAAGAAAAGATTTTATTAAAAATGATCTCTGCTGAAATTTCAGAAACTTTTGTGGCAGATCAGGAAAAAACAAGTAATGGAATATGTTTTGTCCCCAAGTTGAAAGTGGTTACTTCACACATTGTCTTCCCTCAAGTTTCTCATTTTCAGCTGCAGAGGTTTTATTTAAAGCTGACAAGTTGAAATGAAGTGGGCTTGTTTGCTTCATTTTCTCGCTCTGTTTTGGAGGGTTTATTATATCACTGATAGGAGAGTGTGGGTCTCACTGGCACTCGAGGAGATGCATGGGCGTGCTGCAAATGGGACAGGAAGCCCTGTTTGTCAGGCGGAGCGGCGTTCTTCAAGAAGGGGAAATTTAAATTGCTCCTTTTGTTAGTGTTAGCTTGCTCTTATGTAATGCTGTGATTATGAGTATTACATAAGAAATGTTAAGATTATAATGGGTCCAATTTACCCTTCACAATTCATTCACTGAATTTAATGGGGATTGTAAAAAGCCTGTCTTGATAAACTTTTCTGGAGGTAATGTTTCCATTAAAAAGTCAGGACCAGTTTGTTAATTTACTCCTCTCTCATAACATTCTTCAGCTTTTTTCTTTCTTTTTTTTCCCCCAGGAATTAATTTCTACATTTAATTTAGTAAAAGATGATCTTTTTTTCAGTAGTATATAAGTAAGCTGATTTTAAAACAGGTTTGTTGTAGGGATTTCCATTCAACAGCAAAATAAAAACTGTAGCATAGTTTGTACATAAACAGAAAATTCCAGTATCTGTGGACAGAAAAGTGTTATTGTGTTTAAGCTTAGTGGGGAATATTTGCCATCTAAGTCTCAATAAAGTTCAATCCATATTGGCTAAGTTAGATGGTGCTCTATTGACTTTAGCTTATTAAATATTAACATTTTCATAAAAATATGCTTTTAAGGTTTGCTTTAAGATGATAGGGTATCTCTTAGTAAGGAATAATAAATCCAAAAATGAATAGCCAAGAAAACCTTGGGCTTACCTTTCTACTATCTAATGCTTTCCATTGCATTGTTAGAGTGGACTCTTAGGATTCTGGCACTACTGTAATGCTTTTGGGTGACCTGTGTGTGTGTGTGTGTGTGTGTGCTCAGACATGACTGCCTCTTTGTGACCCCGTGGACTGTAGCCCACAGGCTACTCTGTCCATGGGATTCTCAAGAATACTGGAGTGGGTTGCCATTTCCTTTTCCAGAGGATGTTCCTGACCCAGGGATGGAACCCGTGTCTCTTGCATCTCCTGCACTGGCAGGCAAATTTTTTACCAGTGCGCCACTTGGGTGACATAAATTTTACCAAGTTAGATAAAAAAGTAGGGGGAGATAAGGAGAAAAACTGAAAATGTACCACATTTAAAGCAGTTTTATAGATTTAGTATCTATTCTTTCTTCCTTCCTTTCTTTATGTCTATCTGTCCATCCATCTGTCTGGTTTCTCTCTCTTCTAATTGGTGGGCATTTTAACCATCTCCTTATAATCCATTTCATTACTTTCCTTCCAATTCTTTGCTATATAGTCATTCTTCATTATTTGCATATTCTGAATTTGCAAATTCATGGGTTTCCTAAAATTTATTTGCAGCCCCATTTCAATACTCAGACCACTTTTATGGTCACTCTTAGACATGCACAGGGTAGCAAAAAATTCGAGTCTCCTGATGTGCATGTTCACAGAGGAAGCTGGACAAGGTGAACCTCTGCTTTTTTGCTTCAGTTTTGCTACTATAAAGACATTTTCTTCATTGTCTATTAAGTGCCAAATTTTTGTATTTTGTGATTTTAGCATTAAAAGATATACATTACCACATATAAAACAGATAGCCAGTGGGAGTTTGATGTATGATTCAGGGCACTCAAAGCCAGTGCTCTGGGACAACCTGGAGGGGTGGAGTGGGGCAGGGGCTGAGAGGGGTGTTCAGGAACTAGGGGACACATGTGTGCCAGGGCTGATTCATGCTGATGTCTGGCAAAACCCACCACAATACTGTAAAGTAGTTATCCTCCAATTTAACTGAATTTAAAAAATGGTTTTGCTGTTTAAAATACCCCCAAGTATATAATATATAATACTGATATGTTATCTAGAGTTCCCAATGGCAAGAAATCTGTGATATGCTTTACATACAAAGTCAGATGCATTCAGGCATGAGTACAGGGCTGTTTTTCTATGAATTAAATATGAATTCATCAACTATATATATATATATGTATATGTAAAGTAAAGTGTTTTTAGATTGGAATATCTATGAAACAAGGTTATATATTGACTCAGTTCACTTCAGTCACTCAATCGTGTCCAACTCTTTGCAACCCCATGGACTGCAGCACACCAGGCTTCCCTGTCCATGACAAACTACTGGAGTTTACTCAAACTCATGTCCATTGAGTTGGTGATGCAAGCCAACCATCTCATCCTCTGTTGTCCCCTTTTCCTCCTGCCTTCAATCTTTCCCAGCATCAGGGTCTTTTCCAATGAGTTGGTTCTTTGCATCAGGTGGCCAAAGTATTATGGAGATTCAGCTTCAGCATCAGTCCTTCCAATGAATATTCAGGACTGATTTCCTTTAGGATGGACTGGTTGGATCTCCTTGCAGTCCAAGGGACTCTCAAGAGTCTTCTTCAACACCACAGTTCAAAAGCATCAATTCTTCAGTGCTCAGCTTTCTTTACAGTCCAACTCTCACATACATACATAACTACTAGCAAAACCATAGTTTTGACTAGATGGACCTTTGTCGTCAAAGTAATGTCTCTGCTTTTTAATATGCTGTCTAGAATGGTCAGAGCTTTTCTTCCAGGGAGCAAGCGTCTTTTAATTTCATGGCTGCAGTCACCATCTGCAGTGATTTTGGAGCCCAAGAAAATAAAGTCTGTCATTGTTTCCCTTGTTTCCCCATCTATTTCCATGAAGTGATGGGGCTGGATGCCATGATATTCGTTTTTCTGAGTGTTGAGTTTTAAATCAGCTTTTCCACTCCCCTCTTTCACTTTCACTCTTTAGTCCTCTTTGCTTTCTGCCAAGAAGTTGGCGTCATGTGCATTTCTGAGGTTATTGATATTTCTCCTGCAATCTTAATTCCAGCTTGTGCTTCATCTAGTCCAGCATTTTACATGCTGTACTCTGCATATAAGTTAAATAAGAAGGGTAACAATATACAGCCTGATGTACTCCTTTCCCAGTTTAGAACCAGTCCATTGTTTCATGTCTGGTTCTAACTGTTGCTTCTTGACCTCCATACAGATTTCTCAAGAGGCAGGTCAGGTGGTCTGGTATTCCCATCTCTGTAAGAATTTTCCAGTTTGTTGTGATCCACACAGTCAAAGGTTTTAGTGTAGCCAATGAAGTGGAAGTAGACATTTTTCTGAAATTATCTTGCTTTTTCTATGATCCAACAAATGTTGGCAATTTAATTTCTGGTTTCTCTGCCTTTTCTAAATCCAGCTTGAACATGTGGAAGTTCTCGGTTCATGTACTGTTGAAGCCTAGCTTAGAGAATTTTGAGCATTACTTTGCTAGTAGATGAGTGCAATTTTGCAGTACTTTGAACATTCTTTGGCATTGCCTTTCTTAGTGATTGGAATGAAAACTAACCTTTTCCAGTCCTGTGGCCACTGCTGAGTTTTCCAAATTTACTAGCATATTGAGTGCATCACTTTCGCAGCATCGTTTTTTAGGATCTGAAGTAGCTCAACTGGGATTCCATCACCACCCCTAGTTTTGTTCGTAGTGATGCTTCCTAAGGCCCACTTCACATTCCAGGGTGTCCGGCTGTAGGTAAGTGTTCACACCATTGTGGTTATCTGAGTCATTATGATCTTTTTTGGTAGTTCTTCTATGTATTCTTGTCACCTCTTCTTAATATCTTCTGGTTCTGCTAGTTCCATACGTTTCTGTCCTTTCTTGTGCCCATCTTTGCATGAAATGTTCCCCTGGCATCTCTAATTTTCTAAAAGAGATCTCTAGTCTTTCCCATTCCATTTTCCCTCTCTATGTCTTTGCATTAATCACTTAGGAAGGCATTCCTATCTGTCCTTGCTATTCTTTGGAACTCAGCATTCAGGTGGTATATCTTTCCTTTTCTCTTCCATAAGCTTCTTATCCTTATCCTTCAGAGGGCAGACAGAATGAAAAGCACAATTCAGAAAACTAATCAAACTGATCACATGGACTACAGCCTTGTCTAACTCAAAGAAACTGAGAGCCATGTTATATAGGGCCGTCCAAGTTGGACCAGTTATGGTGGAGAGTTCTGACAAAACATAGTCCACTAGAAAAGGCAATGGCAAACCACTTCATTATTCTTGCCTTGAGAACCCCATGAATAGTATGAAAAGGCGAAAAGATAGGATACTGAAAGATGAACTCCCCAGGTCGGTAGGGGCCCAATATGCTACTGGAGAAGAGTGCAGAGTAACTCTAGAAAGAATGAAGAGACGGAGCCAAAGCAAAAACAACACCCAGTTGCGCATGTAACTGGTGATGGAAGTAAAGTCCAATGCTATAAAGAATAATATTGCATAGGAAACTGGAATGTTAGGTCCATGAATCAAGGTAAATTGGAAGTGGTCAAACAGAAGATGGCAAGAGTGAACACTGACATTTTAGGAATCAGTGAACCAAAATGGACTGGAATGGGTGAATTTAATTCAGATGACCATTATATCTACTACTGTGTACAAGAATCCCTTAGAAGAAATGGAGTAGCCATCATAGTCAACAAAAGAGTCCAAAATGGAGTATTTGGGTGCAGTCTCAAAAACGACAGAATGATCTCTTCGTTTCCAAGGCAAACCATTCAATATCCCAGTAATCCAAGTTTATGCCCCTGCAAGTGAAGCTTAAGAAGCTAAAGTCAAACAGTTCTATGAAGGCCTACAAGACCTTCTAGAACTAACACCTCCAAAAGATGTCCTTTTCATCATAGGGGACTGAAACGCAAAAGTAGGAAGCCAAGAAACACCTGGAGTAGCAGGAAAATTTGGCCTTGGAGTACAAAATGAAGCAGGGCATAAGGCTAACAGAGTTTTGCTAAGAGAATGCAATGGTCATAGCAAACACTCTCTTCCAACAACACAAGAGAAGGCTCTACACATGGACATCACCAGATGGCCAACACCAAAATCAGATTGATTATATTCTTTGCATCCCCAGATGGAGAAACTCTATACAGTCAGCAAAAACAAGACTGGGAGCTGACTATGGCTCAGATCAGTTCAGTTTAGTTCAGTTGCTCAGTCGTGTCCGATTCTTTGTGACCCCATGAATTGCAGCACGCCAGGCATCCCTGTCCATCACCAACTCCTGGAGTTCACTCAGACTCACGTCCATCGAGTCAGTGATGCCATCCAGCCATCTCATCCTCTGTCGTCCCCTTCTCCTCCTGCCCCCAATCTCTCCCAGCATCAGAGTCTTTTCCAATGAGTCAACTCTTCGCATGAGGATGGCTCAGATCATGAATTCCTTATTGCCAATTCAGACTTAAATTGAAGAAAGTAGGGAAAACCACTAGACTATTCATGTATGACCTAAATCAATTCCCTTATGATTATACAGTGGAAGTGACAAATAGATTCAAGGGATTAGATCTGATAGAGTGCCTAAAGAACTATGGATGGAGGTTCATGACATTGTACAGGAGACAGTGTTCAAGACCATCCCCAAGAAAAAGAAATGCAAAAAAGGCAATATGGCTGTCTGAGGAGGCCTTACAAATAGCTGTGAAAAGAAGAGAAGTGAAAGGCAAAGGAGAAAAGGAAAGATGTACCCATCTGAATGCAGAGTTCTGAAGAATAGCAAGGAGAGTTAGAAAAGCCTCTCCTGGTAGGAGACCTTGTAGATGTGTGTTAGAGAATCAAGTTAGGAAATATGCGTCAGTGGTTAAGGAAACTAATGGATGGTTGTATTAGCAGTGGGAAGGAAGAGGTTATTTGTAAGGAATTCTCAGAAATCCAAGGACTAGTTATGTGCAGAATAGTGGGTAAAGGAAGATATTTATGGTTTATGGGAAACATTAATGATACTGTAAGTGACATTGTCACTCCATATCCTAGGTTAAAGTATAGAAAAATAGGTTTGAGTTTGAAAAAGGAGGGAAATGAATACAAGTAGGGGCTCTGCAATGATCCAATTTCCTTTTATATGCTCTCCAGCACTTTGTTTCTTCTGGATTTCTGTTCTCTGCAAATAAAATTAATGAGTGTAAAAAAGTACAGGTTAAAAATCTTTGCTGTGGTGCAGTAGCATTTTAATCCACCTTTTACTATTGTATTTAGCATTTTGTATGCTGAGAAATAGCTATTTGCACTCAAAAAAAAGGTAAAGCTAATGAAAATCATAGCACTCTAAAGATCTGATGCTCTATACAATTATATCCTTATAAACATTTTAACTTTAGAATTGTTATTTTAATTATTTTTGTGTTAACTAATAGATATTTAAAGCAGGCCAGTGATCATGGCTGTAATATAATTACTGCAGGGTTTATAGTCAGTAGAATTAATTGCAAAATATAATTCTGGAATGTGGAATCCCTTAAGGATCCAGAGTAATAAAATATCATTGGAGAATTATGAAGGAGAAAGGTTTACTAATTATTGAATGTTAAACAGAGTTGATCAATAATTTAAAAATTTGTCTCTCTTATCAAAATATAAATCTGTACAATGCAGACAATATGTTCTTTCTTTTCTTTCCTCATTTTGTATTAATATATCTTTAAAAAAAAACTACTGGACCACAAAGGAAGTCCCCTGGTTTCTCTTTGTTTAATCAGTTAGTTACCTTATTTCTATTTTTGCCTGTCTGGGTACTTGTTGCTGCACACAGCTTCCTCTAGATGCACCGAACGGGAGCTACCTCCCAGTTGGGGCATTCAGGCTCTAGAGTGTGTGCTCAGTAGCTATGGCCGATGGACTTAGCTACCCCATGGCATGTGGAATATTCCCAGACCAGGGATCATACCCATGTGCCCTGCATTGGCAGGTGGATTCTTAACCTCTGGACCACCAGGGAAGATCCTCAATATGTATTTTAAGTTATTGCTATGGAAACAAAAAATTGTGTGACACAGAAAGTTGAGTCAAGTGATCCTCCAGTAACAGTCTCCATGTGATTTTTATTCCAATTAATTAATCTAATAAGCATTTGAATGCATATTATGCATATTCTGTACATTCAAATTGCATAGATAGTGTGGTAGCTGCCAATACATGCCCTCAAGGAGCTGGTAGTCCATTAGACACGGCCTGCTTGAATGGGTGATGCTGACTTCTAGCCCACTGGAAGTTTCCTCATTTATCCTTCAGACTGAACATCCTCTTCTCTTTTTATTCACTCTTCCTATTAACAGTACAATTCATTAGGTTCCCAGTCACTGAATCGTCACTTACTGAAAATTGCATTCCAGTCCTGCCTTCCTGAGATTTATTCTCCCATCACCTCAATTAGTATTCTGGGTGTTCCTAAACTCTTAGTTCTTACATCTATTGTCTCTTGATTTATTTACATGAAAGGCTAATCACATACAACGGGTAAGGATTTCATTAGTTGAACTCTCAAATGGCAACATGATTATTTAGTATAACTCTGCAGAGTTCTTGGGGAGATATCTGCCATGGGCAAACAACATAAATAAATCATCTCAAAGTGTTAGAAGGAGCAATACCAGACCAAAAATGTAGGCATCAGAATGACTTTTCCTAGAAGGTGTGCTGCGCTTAGTCACTCAGTCATGTCTGACTCTTTGCGACCCCATGGACGTTAGCCTGCCAGACTCCTCTGACCTGGGGATTCTCCAGGCAAGAATACTGGAGTGGATTGCCATGCCCTCCTCCAGGGGATCTCCCCAACCCAGGGATCAAACTCTGGTCTTCTGCATTGCAGGTGGATTCTTTAACATCTAAGCCCAAGAATACTGGCGTGGGTAGCCTATCCCTTTTCTAGGGGATCTTCCCGACCTGGGAGTCGAACGGGGGTCTCCTACATTGCAGGTGGATTCTTTACCAGCTGAGCTATCAGGGAAGCCCATTCTGAGAAGTTCAGTTCAGTTCAGTTGCTCAGTCATGTCCGACTCTTTGTGACCCCGTGAATTGCAGCACGCCAGGCCTCCCTGTCCATCACCAACTCCTGGAGTTCAACCAGACTCATGTCCATTGAGTCAGTAATGCCATCCAGCCATCTCATCCTCTGTCATCCCCTTTTCCTCCTGCCCCCAATCCCTCCCAGCATCAGAGTCTTTTCCAATGAGTCAACTCTTCACATGAGGTGACCAAAGTACTGCAGTTTCAGCTTTAGCATCATTCCTTCCAAAGAAATCCCAGGGCTGATCTCTTTCAGAATGGACTGGTTGGATCTCCTTGCAGTCCAAGGGACTCAAGAGTCTTCTCCAACACCACAGTTCAAAACCATCAATTCTTTGATGCTCAGCTTTCTTCACAGTCCAACTCTCACATCCATACATGACCACTGGAAAAACCATAGCCTTGACTAGATGGACCATAGCAAAGTAATATCTCTGCTTTTCAATATGCTATCTAGGCTGGTCATAACTTTTCTTTCAAGGAGTAAGTGCCTTTTAACTTCATGGCTGCAGTCACCATCTGCAGTGATTTTGGACCCCCCCAAAATTAAAGTCTGACACTGTTTCCATTGTTTCCCCATCTATTTCCCATGAAGTGATGAGACCAGATGCCATGATCTTCGTTTTCTGAATGTTGAGCTTTAAGCCAACTTTTTCACTCTCCACTTTCACTTTCATCAAGAGGCTTTTGAGTTCCTCTTCACTTTCTGCCATAAGGGTGGTGTCATCTGCATATCTGAAATTATTGATATTTCTCCCGGCAATCTTGATTCCAGCTTGTGCTTCTTCCTGCCCAGCGTTTTTCATGATGTACTCTGCATATAAGTTAAATAAGCAGGGTGACAATATACAGCCTTGACGTACTCCTTTTGCTATTTGGAACCAGTCTGTTGTTCCATGTCCAGTTCTAACTGTTGCTTCCTGACCTGGATAGTAGTCATTAAATTTGTGTCAGGTGTGCATGTGTGTATTAGGGAGCTGGAGATAGGGTTGTGGGTATGCCAGGCACACACAGTTATTCTTGGTCACTGAACTCTTTAGTCCCACTTGGCATGATGATTGGAGAAGGCAATGGCACCCCACTCTAATACTCTTGCCTGGAAAATGCTATGGATGGAGGAGCCTGGTAGGCTGCAGTCCATGGGGTCTCTAAGACTCGGCCACGACTGAGCGACTTCACTTTCACTTTTCACTTTCATGAATTGGAGAAGGAAATGGCAACCCACTCCAGTGTTCTTGCCTGGAGAATCCCAGGGACGGCGGCACCTGGTGGGCTGCCATCTATGGGGTCGCACAGAGTTGGACACGACTGAAGCAACTTAGTAGCAGCAGCAGCAGCATGGTAATATTGGTACTGCTGCGGCTTTCACACACATACTGTGCACTGGAGACACTGTACTTGATTCTTATTCCTCCAATATATCAGACTTTCACACCTCCAAGCCTTTGAGTATGCTGGTCCCTCTGCATGGAGAGTCACCTCTGTTTTAACCCCTCACATTTTTCCTGATTTGATAAAGTCCAATTCATCTATCAAGCAGACAGACTGAACTTGAATGCAGCTTATTAAAACCTTTCTCAAGCTCCCGTTGGTTTAATAGTCCCTTCCTCTCTGCTTACAAAATCCTGTGACATTTATTTCTTATTCACTGAATAAGTATTGGGTAACTAATAACTTGCTAGATATGTGGGAATAGGGAGGTCAACCAGAAGACAAGATTTCTTCTCTCATAGAGATAACATGTTGATGCTTTTGGGAACCCTCTTACACTGTTGGTGGGAATGCAAACTAGTACAGCCGCTATGGAGAACAGTGTGGAGATTCCTTAAAAAACTGGAAATAGAACTGCCTTATGATCTAGCAATCCCACTGCTGGGCATACACACTGAGGAAACCAGAAGGGAAAGAGACACGTGTACCCCAATGTTCATCGCAGCACTGTTTATAATAGCCAGGACATGGAAGCGACCTAGATGTCCATCAGCAGATGAATGGATAAGAAAGCTGTGGTACATATACACAATGGAGTATTACTCAGCCATTAAAAAGAAAACATTTGAATCAGTTCTAATGAGGTGGATGAAACTGGAACCTATTATACAGAGTGAAGTAAGCCAGAAGGAAAAACACCAATACAGTATACTAACGCATATATATGGAATTTAGAAAGATGGTAACAATAACCCTGTGTACGAGACAGCAAAAGAGACACTGATGTATAGAACAGTCTTATGGACTCTATGGGAGAGGGAGAGGGTGGGAAGATTTGGGAGAATGGCATTGAAACATGTAAAATATCATGTATGAAATGAGATGCCAGTCCAGGTTCGATGCATGATACTGGATGCTTGGGGCTAGTGCACTGGGACGACCCAGAGGGATGGTATGGGGAGGGAGGAGGGTTCAGGATGGGGAACACATGTATACCTGTGGTGGATTCATTTTGATATTTGGCAAAATGAATACAATTATGTAAAGTTTAAAAATAAAATAAAATAAAAAAAATTAGGTATCTTTATTTATGTTTTCTCTATATTGACTATAAATTTCATGTTTTGGACATCTTATCCTTAACGTTTATTATAATGCCTTGAACATGCTAAATACTTAATGTATGTTTAACATAACATTAGAAAATTAGACTTTAAAAAGCAAATTTCAGTTTATAGAGCATTCTTTTCAGATAACTGCCTGTATTCATTTGTAACCGAGAAAACAACACTGTTGGATGTGCCTTATAAAATGACTCTGAAGGGCTGAATTCATGCCTCCTCCAAACTGGTCCTCTCCTCTACCTGATGCTATTAAGGTTAATGAGTACATTCATTAGGCTGCATCTCAGCATTTTTTGTTTTTTTTTCAAAATCTGTTCACAGCCCACATAATTATTATGGAAACTGCTGTTCTACTCACGTGTAATCATCATCTTGCCAAATCTCTTACCAATAGCATTTTTTTTAAATTTTATTTTATTTAACTTTACAATAGGAGGGAGGAGGGTTCAGGATGGGGAACACATGTATACGTGTGGCAGATTCATTTTGATATATGGCATTACCAATAGCATTTTAACAGATATTTGGGGACTTTTTTCCCCCTAATACTAGAAGTCTACTGACTGGTTGTCTGTCTTTATGTAATATTCTTTGCTTTCCGCCCCTGGGGGAGTAAGAGATTAGGATCCCTAAAAAATAGTGAAAACAAAGAAAGATACTGAGCTTTTAAATGAAAATTCTTATGAATGTACACCAGTTAACACTAATGAACTAATTCCAAAGTGAACAGAAATATAGACTTCTTGAGAAAATGGTTAGGTTATTGACTGAAAATCACCTTATCTCCAGGGCTTGTAAATCTTAGTTTTGTCCCATTTCCAATGATAAGTGATAGGGATGGAGGAGCTATATGGGAACATTCAAAAGAATGAAGAAATGTCAGGACTTGTGTAAGTCAGGTGATTTCCATTATATTTTTGTTAGTCCCTCAGATGTGTCCCACTATTTGTGACCCCGTGGACTGTAGCCCACCAGGCTCCTCTGTCCATGGGATTTTCCAGGCAAGAGTACTAGAGTGGGTAGCCATTTCTTTCTCCAGAGAATGTTCCTGACCCAGGGCTCAAACCTGGGTCTCCTGCACTGCCAGCAGAGTTTTTACCACCTGAGCCATCAGGGAAGCCCGAATTTCATTATACCACTTTCCTAATTCTCTGCAGGCCTTAGAGGTAATAATTAGCTCTAGTTTTTACCATTGAGGACATTGAAAGTGAAAGTGAAGTCACTCGGTTGTGCCCCACTCTTTGAGACCCCATGGACTGTAGCCCACCAGGCTCCTCTGTCCATGGGATTTTCCAGGCAAGAGTACTGGAGTGGGTTGCCATTACCTTCTTCAGGGGATCTTCCCAACCCAAGGATCAAACCCGGGTCTCCTGCATTGCAGGCAGATGCTTTACCCTCTGAGCCATATTGAGGCTCTGAGGAATTAAATAACCCACTCAAAATCCTACAAATCTTTCTTACTCCAACACTCTAGCATGTTCCATACTGCCTAGAGCCTCCAAAGTGATGACATACAGTGACAGTAGCTCTGAGAAATGTTAAGGGGATCATATTCAAGAGGCACATGAAGGAGGACAGGAAACAGAGTAAAGAGCCAGGGATACATGAGTAAGATTCTCACGCTGGTGCAGTCACACCGGCTACTGCTTCAATCAAAGACTAATCTAGATTGATGCTGCTGGGAAGAGATACTTAAAATATAATTAATATCCGAAGGGGGCTTCCCAGGCAGCGCTCCTAGTAACCCACTTGCCAGTGCAGGAGACATAAGAGATATTGGTTCAATACCTGGGTTAGGAAGATCCCCTGGAGTAGGAAATGGCAACCGACTCCAGTATTCTTGCCTGGAGAATCCCATGGACAGAGGAGCCTGGTGGGCTCCAGTCCATGGGGTCACAAAGAGTCAGATACGACTAAAGTGACTTAGCATGCAGACAAGATCCCACGAAAAGTAGCCTTGAAATAGGGAGGTAAGTCTTAGTAGGTCTCACATAATCAGGAAAGTCCATAAAAAGTGAATGTCTTTTCCTGACAAAAGACATTGAAACATGAGTAGGATTTGGCAGGAGAAAGAGTTCAAGAGGGACTTCCCTGGTAGCTCAGCTGGTAAAGAATCTTCCTGCAATGCAGGAGACCCCAGTTGGATTCCTGGGTTGGGAAGATTCCCTGGAAAAGGGATAGGCTACTCACTCCAGTATTCTTGCTTGGAGAATTCTCATGAACAGAGGAGATTGACGGTTACAGTCCATGGGGTTGCAAAGAGTCAGACAGGACTGAGTGACTAAGCACAGCACCAAGCTGCAGGATGGAGGGAGCTGCCCAGTAAGGAGTGCAGGTGGCCCTGAGGAGCTCTGTGTGCCCCTGGGTCATACCAGCAAAGAAATGGAGACTTAAAGGAACTGAATTCCACCAAAATTCGAATGAGCTTGGTAGCAGATTCTTCCACAAAGCCTCCAGAAAGGAATGCACCTTGGTTTCAGCCTGTTTTCTCCTGATTGGAGAACCCAGTTATGCTCTACATAGACTCCTGATCTCCAGAAAGTTCAATAGAATATTGAAAAATTGTTTTAAGTAGCTGAATATGTGGTAATTTGTCACACAGCAATAGTTATTACTCACTCTCCACCTCTTTTCTATGTTTCATCACTTGGAAGGCTTTGTTGTTGTTGTTGCTCAGTCGCTAAGTCCTGCCCAGCTCTTTGTGACCCCATGGACTGCAGCATGCCAGGTCTTCTGTCCTTCATCATCTCCTGAAGCTTGCTCAAATTCATGTCCATTGAGTGGGTGATGCCATCCAACCATCTCATCCTTTGCCGCCCTTCTCCTCCTGCCTTCAGTCTTTCCCAGCATGAGGGTCTTTTCCAATGAGTTGGCTCTTTACTTTGAAGAAAGCTGAGCGCCAAAGAATTGATGCTTTTGAACTGTGGTGTTGGAGAAGACTCTTCAGAGTCCCTTGGACTGCAAGGAGATCCAACCAGTCCATTCTGAAGGAAACCAGCCCTGGGATTTCTTTGGAAGGAATGATGCTAAAGCTGACACTCCAATACTTTGGCCACCTCATGCGAAGAGTTGACTCATTGGAAAAGACTCTGATGCTGGGAGGGATTGGGGGCAGGAGGAAGAGGGGACGACAGAGGATGAGATGGCTGGCTGGCATCACTGACTCGATGGATGTGAATCTGAGTGAACTCCGGGAGTTGGTGATGGACAGGGAGGCCTAGCATGCTGGGATTCATGGGGTTGCAAAGAGTTGGACACGACTGAGCGACTGAACTGAACTAAACTGGCTCTTTGAATCAGGTGGCCACAGTATTGGAGTTTCAAATGAGTCCTTCCAAAGAACATTCAGGGTTGATTTCCTTTAGGATTGACTGGGTTGATCTCCTTGGAAGGCTAAAGCATGTTAATATCAGAAGTGATATAATCTGACCTAATTCTGGGTTTGATCAGAGCAGACCAACTTCCAGAGACTTAGGGATCACAGAAAATGATGGAAGGTATTACATACAAAATCCTTCCATCCATCCTTGGAACATCCATCCTGCCTCCATTTAGGGTTTAAATTGAGGTAGATATTTCCCCCTCTGGTTAAAAATTTTATCCCTCCATGGATGCTTCCTTACCATACACATCCTTCACAGAGAAGCTGAGAAAAATCATTGTAAATAGATTGAGAATTACACAATCTATTGTTTCTCTTGTCATATTACAGCCATTTAGAGAATTGCAGAAATTGCAGCAATTGTGTAAAATGTGCAATATAGTGAGCGAAATGACTCAGTTAAATAGAGAAAGCATGTTATGAATAAGCTATTGTATCGATTACTTTACATAACCTTCTTTTTTCCTGAAAGCTTCCTTACTTAGGGTAACTTCCAGTTTCAAACCCCTTCCCATTGAATTGAGCTAATTTCTTCTGTTACTCTGTTAACTGAGCATGGTGTTCAGCTGGATAGTCAATTATTGGACATCTATTCAATCCCAAGCAGTAAGGCAGACTTTATAATGATGTTGGTGATTATAATTCCAAGTGTCCAATTTGTTTTCTTAACCTTACCCCTTATAACAGGTCACAAAAGAATTCATAATTTCAGATCTAAGATGTTTTTCTCTTACTTTCTTCAACTTCCTCCAGTATTTGATACTGTTTTTTCATTTAGCTGAATCTTGTGACCAACACCGTACATGCCAATTTTCCTGCAGAGTACTGCACAGGAGGGATAAAGAAAAGAAAAACTGGCATTCCCTACCCACTCTTGAACATTAGATTCGGGCAAACAAATACTTAGAGTGATAACAAGTGTGAACTGGTGAGATAAATATTTTTACATCTTTACATTTCACTTTTCAGCTTGAAAAGCAGGCGGTAACACTGAGTTAAAGAGGATTCAGTAAATTCAGCCTACCTAAATCTACAAAACAAAACTGAACCAGTACAACCCATCATTGTGGTCTTTGATCCAAACCTGTACCCAAACTTTTCTGATTGTGTCCATGAAAATGCACAGGGGGAAGTATTTTTATTTGTTACACACGCACACATGCGCCTTGGAATTCATTTCTCTTTTTCCTTTCTGAGACTTTAAATAAAGAATTGCCTAAATCATTGCATTCATCTTCTGATAAAATGCCCATCTTTGTAGTGTTAAAATAAACTGGCAGAGTTATTAAGAGTCTCTCTACTGACAAGGTAAGGGGCTATTAGCAGATGCTCAGGAGACTGATATCTGTGCATAAACAGAATGAACTCTCTTCAGTTCCCATTTTACTTGGAGACAATATGTTCTTCACTGACCAATTATCCCCATGACAAGCACTGAAACCAAGTCCACTGTTAACTTCTCACACCCATCAGATCTGGTTTACAAATGAACACAAGCTGTAGAAGACCAGTAAATGATCAAAGATTATTCAGGGCGTGACATTAAGGTTTAGAAGTAGTCATTAAGTAAGAATCCAGGTAAAAGTCACAGCCTGAAAGTCTGGAAAATTTAGATGCCACATGCACAATGCTGCTGCTGCTGCTAAGTCGCTTCAGTCGTGTCTGACTCTGTGCGACTCTATAGATGGCAGCCCACCAGGCTCCCCCGTCCCTGGGATTCTCCAGGCAAGAACACTGGAGTGGGTTGCCATTTCCTTCTCCAATGCATGAAAGTGAAAAGTGAAAGTGAAGACGCTCAGTCATGTCCAACTCTTAGAGACCCTATGGACTGCAGCCCAC